>NC_137680.1:13171738-13309238 GCF_963989245.1 Nansenia antarctica | reverse complement strand
GCTTTTTGCAATAAAAATGCATTTAATGGTTAAGATTTGGAACTATATCATGAATTCATTGTGGTCTGTTAAGACTGGTATTACATATGCATAGATACTGTGAGACTGAGAAACAGAACAATATACAAACAGGATCTCTTATGTCAGTTATGTACAGGCTTTGAGAAAAATGGAAAACAACAAGTGATTGTTTTCCATATAATCCAAAGGTCAAAGGGAACATTCTTAACTTCTTATTTCACTGCATTATGAAAGACAATGCACAAAGACTGAATTGAATTGTGATTTTCCCCCAATAAATAATCTCTATGTAGCCAACTTGCTTGTTGTTTATCATGATGATACTTTTCATTACCATCAATTTGTATGTGGCCCATACTCTATCTGTACCTTCATTGAAAACGTGCACATGTTTAAATCACACAGTAATATGTTGCTCTTCAGTGACAGAGGCTTGAACTCACAAATATCTGGGGAATTATGGGTGGTTGAGTAATTGAAAGTACAAGAGAAGTGGATTTGTTTGCATTTTATTAGTACAGTAATGGAGTGGAATATTATCCATTAATATATATGTATATAAACGTATAATTTTATATATCATTGAAAAAGAACTTAACACTCTAGTTGAATGCACCTCAGAACTCGGAACCTATATGGAATTATGAGGTAGACATCAATAATGGTATTTCCACCCTCAGCAAAAAAAAAAAATTTGAATACAGCTTAAATTACTCTTATCAATGTAAGAAATATATGATTATCATGAAACTCTGTACATCACAAATAATAAAATAATTATAGAATAGAAATTATAACGATTTGAGTGCATTTAAGGTATGTACATTTACAAAGAAATGTTTTTTTTCTCATTTCTCCATTCTGTTGCACTTGTAAAGTTTTAACTATACAAATATTTACAGCTCAAAATAATGAACAGCAGTGCATTCAAAGCTAATGTGCATTTAAATATCATCTCGTTTGCGAGTCTTTCCTTGTCAGTCGTTTATTTATCGTGGAACAAAAACAACTGTCTCTTCCTGACTACATGACATTGGCGCAGTCAGCTGTGGAAGTGCATTTCGTAAAGATGTGTAGACGTTGAGCAAAAAGTGTCTCTTCGTTATTTAACGTGATGGCCTCCCCGTGTCCCCGCGTGCTCTGCGTGTGCAACAGTGTGCCTTCCTTCCGCACGTGCACCAAAGAGACAGTCAGCTTTCAAGGGCATGCAGGCACAACACGGCCTGTGTCCATAGATTCCATGTTTTAGTCGTCTGTGCATGGGCCTACAGTCCACCGCACGCGACACGTCTTGCGTTCGTTTCCCCCCGCTGTGGTGACGCGGGTGCGCATGCACTCGCCATCCCGAGGAAACAGGTCGCGCGGGGGAAATCTCTTGTAGGCATTTACCACACCACGCTATCTCTTTTCCTCAGACCCCATTGTGTGTTTGGTAGATTACATTCATCAGAGAGAGAGAGAGAGAGAGAGAGAGAGAGAGAGAGAGAGAGAGAGAGAGAGAGAGAGAGAGAGAGAGAGAGAGAGAGAGAGAGAGAGAGAGAGAGAGAGAGAGAGAGAGGGGGGAGAGAGGGAGAGGGGGAGAGAGGGAGAGAGAGAGAGAGAGGAGAGAGGGAGAGAGAGAGAGAGAGGGAGGGAGAGATAGAGAGGGAGAGAGGGAGAGAGGGAGAGAGGGAGGGAGAGAGGGAGAGAGAGAGAGAGAGAGAGAGAGAGAGAGAGAGGGAGAGAGAGAGAGGGAGAGAGAGGAGGGGGGCCTAGGGCCTATTGATAACGCATCAGAAGAACGCAATAGTCCAGCTGGACACTGGCAACTCGCCTGGATAAATGAGTCCTCGAGTTGGAACAATGCAGCAACCCCCCGTTTCCACGGCCTTCAACAGGTGCATCCCTGTTGCCCACTCTCTATATCTAATGGTGGATTAATAGGCTATAGCCATAATGTCCTCTTTACGAGCAGTCCTATCGACAAGAAGATGTAGGCCTGTATGTATGTATGTGCCATATAACATGTTGTTGGTATCAACTCCATGTGGACTGATGGTTTAAACTGTATGGCTATACCTCGGGGCCAGGCAAAATAATAGCCTGTTGATCAGTAACTTGTTAGGTGGTTGAAATTGACGTTTAATTTAACACCAATAAGTAGACAGTTTAATGTCAAGATTATGTGAGATTGTACTGAGTTTAAATCGCTAGAAAATAAATATGTTCGCATATATTGCAAATAATGCCTCTCGATCTCGATCCCTTTTGAGTGAAGAAATAGGCGCACCATGGATATGGCAAATACGCATGGGTTGTTGTGTTATGTTATGCTTCAGACGAGCTATACAGTTGTAGCCATACTTGTTATATTTCCTCCTGGACCGACTGACTGACTGTCTTTGTCTTTGATTTTACAGGGTTTTTATTTTTAAAAAAATACTTTCAAGTGTCGAAGTAGATGATTACAGCCAGGACGCTACCTGCAGCCACACTGTTCTACCACCATGTCCTCGTATTGTTTGTACACCACGTTATTGCCCGAGTCAATGTACAGTATGCTGATGGGACTGAGTTTGGTGGGCACACAGCAGCTAGGCGGTGTGCTGTTGGGGTCCATGGAATTCATGAGAGTCTGAATGATGGCGTGGTTCGTTGGCTCCAAGTGCGACCTCAGGGGGAAGTCACACACGCCCTCGCAGTGGTACGCCTCGTAATCCAACGGCGCGATGATCCAGTCGTCCCACCCTAGCTCCTTGAAATTAACGTGCAGGGCCTTTTTGCTGCATCTGGATTTGGACTTTTTGCCATGTCTCTTCCCGTGTCTGTTGGTCAGTGTTGTCCTCCGTCTGCGCCGGGCTTTGAACTGAAGCCCCCTCTCCTCCTCCGACCTCCCCGACCCCCTCGACTTGATCTTCTCTTTCATTTCGTTGAACAGGTTCTCCCTTCTCTTTGACCTCGTATAGACCACTAAGATGGCCTTCTCTTGCTGGGTTCGGCCGTTTCTGTCAAATCCCAACTGTTTCAGGTCGATTTCCGTTTCTGATTTACCAAGAGTGACCTTGAGCTGGAGACAAAGCTGGCTCCCCTCATGGGCAGAGTGATGCTGGGTTTTAAACATTTCCCACACGTCCATAACCTCCCATCCTGCCTTTCTGGAATCCACAGGATCAAGGGATCTGGAATCCAGTAGCCTGTCTGATCGACAGGAGAGTAATTGAATGTCATAGAGACCTGTCGGGGACGTTTGGAAATCCCCGGGCACTTTTCTAAATATCCTTAATTCAGCTCCGACCAGCTCCTCTTTGTCTGAAAGGGTTGAGACATCAAACAGATACTTTTGTCTTCGCAAAGGAGAGTGCAAGAGATCGTCTGCAAGATAAAAAGAAATAATTGCAGTCAGATTCACTTAGGGTGTACAGTGTTCAGGAGAGAGAGGGAGGAGGGGCGGTTCACATTCTCACACAGAGGCCAGAGCTGCTGGCCTTCTCTCTTGTTTTTCAGTGCCTACTCCAAACTTGAGCTGAGCCAAACTGCGACTGACACGTCGTCAAATTAGATGCAGAAATATCTCATGATTAACAACATGCTTGATGTCATATTAACAACATGGTTGATATCATGGGTGGGAATGTAATGACGGTGTTCTATGCATCTTCATGCTTAATGTTGATAATCCATTAATACAACCATTATCATAACAATTAAAAGCTTAAGGAATCTACTTCATGATTTATTAGATGTTCCCATTTGGTCTCAAATAAGTTGATGTGTCGTCTGTATTACTCCATCTAATTCATGACGTAGCATATAAGATAAGTATCTGAGATAAATGTTGATAGATATAGCCCGAAAACATGATCTTCGAGACAACCTTTGGCAGTCGGTTACAGCTCTCGCTTGGGATTTATCTTTGGTTCTTGTAAAGGATAAATAATTTTAATGGGCAAATATGTGTCTATTCCACAGCTCGTTTTGATTCCTTAACACTAAGTGATATTTTGTAACGTTTTATAGACTACTTACAACAGGCTCGCAATATCTAATAGGAAGAAAACGTTCAACAGTTGCCTAATGGCCGTGAGCCATATCTATCATATTCCCACAAAAGGATACTGACGTTTTGAATTGCCAGTTTAAGCACATTATTATTATCAACTTAACATTTGAATGTTTTAGTTTGGTTTCATAAGACCACATTTAAGCAATTTCCAGTCATGTTGCAACCTGGATATAATTAATTTGACTCGTTCAGCCAATTTTAGATTATGAGAAATCGATTATTAATGTCCATCTTTATGTCATTATACGCAATCATAGACAAAGAAACAGTTGCGTTCCTTGTTTTTTTCTCATAATCAACTGGGAAGTCGGCCTAGAGAAAACGAGAGGATATTTTACCTTCCAGAAATGACATGTGTTTTTTTTTGGTTTGAAAAAATATTTTCTGAAACCATGATCAAAGTTGTGAATCCCAGAAACAAGGGGCCTAGTGTGAAAACGGCTTGAATGATGCCAGACACAACGGACCGAAGGCGACTAGTGTACACTCAACTGAACAATGCACAATTAATGCATTATTCCCTGCTCGAGACCCAGGAGGCCGACAAATATTTCATCACTCCGAATCAATATACTCTCATATGAGTTGGAAGATTGAATATTTCTGATATGTAATGAATGGGTTATTAACTGTATACGAATGACATGTCTATTTTACCTCTAATACACGGTTTCATTAATATATATATTTTAGCCTTTTCGACGATTTATGTTTGATTTGATTTTCAGATATTCGTATGACATTCGTCTTCCCCTGATTGTCTCAATAGGCCTACATAATCGTGGAAAAAAGTGAGACGATTAAAAACGAAAAACGTTTGCAGTTATCAGATAGGCCTTCACATCCAGGAAAAACAAATGAGATTCGATTTTTTCTAATTGCGTCATTCCATTTCGGGTAATAGATTGTATCGCATGCCATTCACTAATATCCAAATATTGCTCTGTATTATATCCAACAAATGCAATTTGCCATTAGTCAGTCAAATTAGATTTACTCAACATATTTAATTACACAAATAATGACAGGTTTGTTGGAACCAACGATTGGCCAATTGAACCCCTACATCTATTATGATTTCTAATATCATTGGAAATAGATATTTGAATCTGGTTGCCAGTTATTTTCCCCCTCTGTGAACCCTGCAGAGTTTAATAGTAAAAGTAGATTGAAACCTTGTGTTTGTTTCAGTAACTTTGCACGTATGGTCTGCATTAGGGTTTTTTATAAGACCTCAAACAAATCGAATACAAGGTCACCAAATAATTAACAGTTCTGAATTCCCCTCTTCCTCATTAAAATACTCCCCCGCTTATATTTCATCCCTTCTTGCCAACGACAACATTCCCGGTTCAAAAGTGCTCGGTCTGATTACGCTGACTTGAAGTTATAGCGGGAATCTCTTTCATAAAACGTAAGCATTGCATGTTGGCTCGTTTTGAAATATATGATTAAACTAATAACATTAGAGAATAAAGGGTTTGATTCGCATATGTGCTTGCATGTGGATATCTGAAACATGTGCGTAATTGAAATGTTAATCTCTGACCACAATAACGCGCCATCCACTTTTATTGGGCCTCCTGGTAGTAGCCTACATCTAAAGTTATGGACAACTGCAAAACATTGGCCTTCCACTGTATTACAACTAGAAAGAAACAGAGGGAGAGAAAGAGATAGCGAGGGAGAGAGAGAGAGAGAGAGAGAGAGAGAGAGAGAGAGAGAGAGAGAGAGAGAGAGAGAGAGAGAGAGAGAGACTTCTGCTGTTGCTTCCGAGGCCAGCGAGCACCATCTGCGTTTTAATGAGTTACTTCAAGTGCCAAAAGTAATTTTCATACATTCGGTTTGTTCTTGTCTGATCTTGCGACCGGCCATAACGAACCTAGGAAGTTTCCTAATCTGTTTTGCATAACATGTTTTCATTTGACAAGCATGCGGGGAAAGCCTAGACATCATATCATATTCTGGGCAGATAACATTACATTTTAAAACGTAAGTGCCATGTAAGTGCATCCAAAGAGTGATGCGCGATTATACTGACTCCAATAAGAACCATGCGTAAAAGTAAAATAAAATAAAATAATACTTTCATACTTTGCGCATGGAAGCTGTCTCCTGATTCTTTCTTTTTGGACTTGCTAAGGTGAAAAAACCTATGTTGTATTAATATATTCTACCATGCAACTCAACACTGAGGGTCTTGCTATGGCACCTTAACAGAAAGGACCACTGAGCAGAGAGAAACGGAAGAAAAATAATTTTCCGCAATTAAAGCGGCAGTCGCACAGGGAGGTAAGCAGTAAAATAGTAACCACTTCTTAGCGAAGGAAGTGCTCTTTCATTTTTTTTCCTCGTCTTTTTTGGTGATGTGCCATTGGCTGAGCATGGGTCATTATGTGAGAATAGACAGTGTTTGATATGTTATGACACGAACACTCAATTAGATCACCGAGTTCAAATACTCCAATCAGCGGTTCGATGCTAAGCAACCCTCAGAGAGTCCAGCGAGGGGTCAGGGCCAGTGACACATCAAATCAAAATCAAAGCGGGGGAAAGTGAGGCGTTTTTACATCAAATCAGTTTACAAGCTATCCCTTAAAGCTGAAGCTCTTCGTTACAGACACAGGGGACAATGCCAACGAGGCCATGCATTTCTCCTTTCAGGAATAAACTCGACTCGCAAGCGCTTTTTTGTCTGGGTGTTCGGTTTGTTTGTGTTTATCATGCCTTTGTTTGTCCACTCAAATCACTTGGTTACACAGTTATAACTGATCCCAACAACCTGCAGATCACCCTAACACATTTATGTGCCTCCGTTTAGTAACTGCAGAGTTGCCCATGCATACATATTGCACTGATGGCATGATCCTCTCTATAAACAACACTACAACACAACAACCAACCATCTATCTATCTATGTTGTCAACTCATTTGTTATTAGATGTCTTTCACAGATAATCCTTCTGATTTCATTTGGAGCTAAATGCACAAATATTAAATATAAACTTTTGCCACTGAGCATCTAAACTGACAATGTATTGTGATCATCTGCAGACACGGCGAGGCTGGGAGCAGGATGGATGTGGTGGGAGACCCAGGGGAATGATTTACTACCTTCATTTAGAGAGCGCCTCAATTAGTGTTTTATTGTCGTGTTACCTGGGGGTCAATGCAAGTCTAATATAACTTTATACTTCGCAAAACTGACGCACTCCTATGGCTCTTTAAAATGTGTCCCAAGGGTTCAAAGGGATTTGAATGCGACAACAAAAGTTAATGCGTCCCTCATAAAGAACGATAAAGTTCCAGCGCAACTAAATATACACCATTTGGAGCCGACGAGATAATTACATATTTGCTTGTGACATGTGTAGCTTGTATTATGATATGCATTAATTATTCCATATTATCATAACGCATATTCCTTCCTATGAATTTAGGCTCAACTCAAAGCGTGCGCAATAGGCCACTACACTCTTTGATTCTTTATTTTTTTATTTTTTGGTCACTCAGATTTAGGATGATGGGATGCTACGAAAACAAAAAACATAATTTCCTCAAGTTCATTTTGGAACCTCAGTATTTACCTCATAAGTGACCCATAAATAATAATAGCCTCTACTTTTATGAAATGAGCTATTTTTATTTACAAAATGCATGTCATCCATGTGTGCAAATCTATTAGAAATGTACTATGATGATTATCATGTATTATTAGATAACTAATTTTTATTGCTGAAACCCACCTTTTCCTCTGTCCACAAAACTTGTGATGGTGTTGGCAGATTTGGAAGAGCGGAAAAAACTGGCGTTTAGTCCAAGCCTCTCGGCAGCAGAGTACGTCCTGTAAATAGACAGCATGTAATCGTGGGGCACCACAGCGTCCTTCACATCTTCTCGGTGGTGGTGGCTTGAGACGGGAGAAGATGCGAAGATCTCTTTGAGATATTTGGTTGACCTTTGTCCGTCATGAGAGACCCTGCCTCCCTTGTTCCTCCTGGGCACGGAGGGAGATATGATAGCAGCTGACTGAAAACATGGTATATTCCAAAGAAAGATGAGTAGAAAAGTTAGTGCCCGAAATGCGTCCATGGTGGTGGTAGTGTCCCAAAGATGTCTCGAAGCCCTCTCCACAATGAAGCCGATTTTTGGACCGCTAATAGCCAAAGATAGACTAGACAGCGCGTCAGAGATAGACTTCTGCGTTCCCCGTCCCACCAGAAAAGTGCGTTCGCGCTCTCGACTTCACACAAGGAGCGGAGACTGTTGAGTCAACGGGACGAACACGCCCACACTCCCAGACGCTCATGTAGCCTACTTACTTATTGGAGAACTTTTCCCCAGTGCTTTTCTATAGACGTTGGGACGGAGGAGGCATTACTGACGGGCGAAGGGGTCGTTTCTCAGCGCCATAAGTAACGCCACAGGATGCCAAGTTTAAAGGTACAATAACATGTTGACAAAGGTCAATAGGTCGACTTAAGATTTCAACAGAGTGCACAGCTCATGAAACCATTCCGATGAGAACGTTCCTAACAGGCCCGGATATTCATGAATGTAGCCCTATCAAATTATTTAGGAGGTCATACATTCGATAAACAGCCACATAAATTAAACACACACATATATAGGTGACCTTATTGGATGTGTCTATTTAATTCAAAATGTTACACATAAAAATGCTTATCACGTTTCACTTTATTGTATGGAAATTTAAGAAATCTATGATTCTGACCGCTAAAAAAATAATAAATAAACATATATGATAGTCAACAACTTTTCAGGCTAGATGTTTTTTTTGTTTTTGTTTTTATATATAATTTAAAGGCAGGTACTTTTAAGACTCATGCTACCTAAAGCATTATGAAGGACCTCAATATTATAGCTATTGCTTATTTGTTCATGTTTTATTAATTTGACCATAAATCAACATCAGAGCCATGTAAGAGTTTTGTTTCATCCAAGAAAATAAACGGTAAAGACACTTTTACGCATGGCGACTACAGACTTTCTTTATGCTGGACTCTACCGTCCTCCAGTGGTATTATCGTGAACTGCACGTCAGGCTTCTAATTATTGTTCCTACGCCTCTCAACTACTCCATAGGCTTACTAGTAGTAAGAGATAACCGTACATCAACCTAATATACAAAATACATAAAACTATTTTCTCCTTCGATTGTGTTATTAATTTAGCCATATCGCTTCAAAATATAACACAACATGAAAATATGCCTTATGAACATCTCTACTCTTGATAGATTTGGTCATAGATAAGATGTGTGCGTAGGCCATGGCTGTAACATATTAACTAACTGTTGTGTTTACAGGTCAAAACACCGACAAGGTTTTTCACAGTGATAAGAATGAACATTGTTTGAGACAGGAAACAGACTTAGCAGTGACGTGTGATGCATGCAGGTGTTGAACTGTCATAGATCTGTGGCTATACTGTAGTGTATGTAGCTCAGCGTGGGTGCCGTTTTTATATCTATCTGCACGGGTAGCAGAACGTTATATGTTTAAGACACTAGATAGATATTTCTATAATATGTATTTATTATTATTATTAGTAGTAGTAGTAGTATTATTATAAAAGTGGTATTCCGGTTAGAATTCTCAAACAGAATGTCTTAGACACTTTATTATAGGCCCCTACTGTTCCACTGAATCAAAAAAATATTTTGTTGATTATATCTATTAATATCTACTGTCGGTGTAACATGTAGGTGTTCGGCGGGTAACATCAGGTCGCAGTCCATAATTAGAATAGGCCTATATTATTTACAGTTCCCATTGTGTTTGTTTCCAGCAGAGGGCGGTAGTTAGCCATCAGTTTATTACCTCGGCAGTGGGGAGCATTAGATCTTGCTATTCTATAGGCCTCTACCCGGAAGGTTTCCCAAAGGCCAGCGCACTTTCAGAATCTCTACTAGAATTTACTGCACACTAAATATCTAACCTCGACTATACATAGAGCAGTATTTGATGCATGAGCTGCACGACAGGGGCCATTTCATCATTAAAACAGATTTATTTTACGGCTCCTCCAAGATAATAAGCTCCAGGTCATATAGGGTGACAGGTAGTGTAGTCTGTACCCCGGCCCTGTCTCTAGAGAACGTCAGAAGGGAACTCCGGGATGTTTATACCTGTGCGTAATGCGCTCCATAGGCCTGTCGGTCGACCTTTACGTCAATGGCTTCTAACACGATAGATGCAATGGCAAACATCATCTAATAACATAGTCGAATATGTGCTCAACAATAATAGGCCTATACGACTGGAATGTATATATTTATACTGACAATTAAATAAAGGAATGTATAGCCATGCGAATACGATTGCACCCTATTCCTGACCTCGCTAACTTCAGGACCATGGAGAGCCGACGCCCTCGTACCCTGCTGACATCGCCTGCGCGGTAGATTTCTTTTGACAGCCTGTCAGATCAGATGTCATTGCTTGCGTTTGTTGGCACACCTCCAGGACCGAGGTAGCCTATAGCCTATCGGTGCAATTGTGTGGAGCAAGTGATTTGTGCAATTCGGGGGACAAGTTAACACAGGTCTACTCCAAGTCTCATTTTATTTTACACTATGCACGGAGGTAACATACAGTACATTGCGCATTCTCAGGCCAAAATGACGTGCATTGGTTAACAGTAAATTGTATGAGTCAATTCCAAGAAGGGCCATTAACGGTTAAACATGGCTGCGTTACGTAACCCACTTGGAACATCAGTAATTTGGAGCCTAGTCATATTCTACGTCGGCCGCGCACCGTCATTGGTGTGGCAGCAGCATCCTTGTCCAATCGAGTGTGCATGACATGTCCTCATAAAAGCGACATCAACACACCGAGAGGGGTGGCTCGGGGATCACAATCGTCAGGAAGGAAGGAAGGTTGGAGACACGCGTGTGGAGCTATACCCTTTGTGTCTCTGTGATTTACACGCGCATCCTTATTTGCGATCGAAGGAATCAACACCGTACATCCAGGCAAAGGCAAGCATGTTTAGTTTTATGAAAATGACTTGATGATTACGAATTGCTGTACAAGGATGCGATTTATTAAGTCCGTTTTGTTGTGTTCTTGTATGTAATGTGTTTACTTTCGCAAAACGTCACGTCTAGTTTGTAGGCTATGTTTCAATATAAACCCACTTATTGTCACAATTTTGTTATATCCTGCATAGTATCATAAACATGTCGTGAGCTTAGAATGATAAGGTTCTATCTCCGTTTAGGGCAGTTCAGAGATATTGAGCGTCAAAGTTCTTACATTCCATTATGTTTTGTGAGATGGAACCTTTGTATTTTATGAATTACTAACTCAAAAATGTCAACATTTTAGAAATAACACCACACAGGCATTAATAAACACCTAATGGATCAGATTATGTAAAAAACTCAATTTGGACAAAAATGGAGATAGAACCTTATAATTCTAACGTCACGATGTGTGTTGTCAATGAATTCCTGTAAAGATATTTCGTTTGGTTGAGATGCTGCGCATGGTTGAGGTGGGGCTGGTTGAATAACGGGTCAGGTGAAGTTTAGACACGGTATCAGCACCAGGAGTCATTGGACAGCACCCTACTGATCTCAGCTGCGTAGCCAAAAACAACAACAACAATTCCCCCTCCACCATCCCCACTATGTCCTCTCATCTCTCACGGTTCCATTGTATTTGAGCCAGAGTTGTTGTTGTGGATTCTAACGTCTTTTCGAGTCTAACACATGCCAAAAAATATCATTAAAAAAAAAACACGTGTCGAGAAAATGGAAAGCTTTCATTCTGAAATGTTTATACAAATTATGTCAAAAGGAAGCTGAGCTGACCACAAAGCTCAATAATGATGATAGAGTCAATCCTAATGTATTTTACTGTATTTCAACAGATAACCTTTTCAGAATCAATGACAGAGGGAATTAAAGGGGAACATTTAGCCTTTATAGACAGTTTCCATATGGCTGATGTGAGCCTGCAACAGCATGTCTCTCACACATTGATTAGTCGACTTAGAGTGCACCGAAAGAGACACTTAACGACCTGCAACAATGCAGAGAGCATTTGCTTGTATCATCTTGCAACTGTATTAAGTCCTACACACTCCATACATTGCCTTCAGGTTCATAAATGTAGCTGACATGATGGATATGAGGAAAATGCAGTGTGTCATAAAAGCTTATGGCATTGAGATTGACTTGTGAACTGAAATGACTGTGAATAAAGAATTGTGTCACCTCAGTAGCTATACTTGTCGGTCTGTAATAGATGATGAACATCTGTTTCCATCACAAAAATAGCTAGAAAACACAACACAGTAAACACGCACATGCACACACACACACAAACACACACACACACACACACACACTTGTTCTCCATAAAAATACAGTATATGGCTTTCAATGAATTATGATGTGCCCACCATCCATCTTAGAGGAAGCATGGAGTTATGCAGCTAGCCATACCATTCAGTTCACTACCCTTAAGTCAAGCATGCAAACTAAAAACAGATTGAACAGACAACAGGATGCAATAGCATGAGGTAATGCCCTGCTTACAGCAATCAACAGCTTTAGGTGACTTGATAATCATCACAGAACAAAATCACATTAAAAACCACATACATACATACTCCATACTCTACTATATCCAGTAGACATGGCAGCTCATGTTACTGTCCAGCAATGGAGTTTAACCAGGAGTGTACCAGAAGTGTTAGTGGATTTGATTAAATACAGTATTTGTTCATAACTTCAAAACTGTTCTTTTTAGCTCCCAGCCTCAGAGTTGACACCTATGGCTTTAGTTTGGTGGGCTAACATAGTCTTGTGTGCGCAGATAAGACACGGGTTTGATACTCGGTGGATTGCGTAAGCTAACGTTGTAGGGCCTGTTCAGGCTAGAATAATGTGAACAATGCTCAAGCGATAGACAGCTCCCTCTGGAGTTTGTCATGTCGAGCATCTTATCTACTTAGAGCAGGCAGACACTATACTCAGGCTGGCTATAGATCACACGTGTTTGACTACTACAGGGGAGGCTGTTTGGAGGCAGAAATCAGAGAGAACGGCTCATTGTTTGATACCCATCCGTCATTCCTTTCCATGCATTACAAGGAGCCCATTCTTTGTTATATTGCAGGAAGCGTACCCCCCCTCTCCACAGCAGTGCACTCTTGCAGAATGCAAACCCTGCAATACAAACTGCCTGCAAAATTAATTGGTCCCATCTAGCCAATGTTGTTCATGCACTTCTCCTGCACTCTCCGTTGCTAAGTTTGTTGCTAGGGCATGGTTTGGATGCTCTGCTGTGTGTCTGCTGTGCCTACTGCTTAATCTGATTCCACTTTGAAGCTGTGTGCCAGTCTACCAGCTACTGTACCATGGGAGGCAGAAAGAGGCAAAATTGAGAGCTTATAATGCTGGAGTACTGATGTTTTATTGTGATGACAGACAAACAGACAGACAGACATGCAGACAGACAGGCAGGCAGGCAGGCAGACAGACAGACAGACAGACAGACAGACAGACAATCTTCTCAGGTGCTCTGATATCAGGTTAACTTTGGAGTATTGTCAAATATACCGTGTCATGGCTGGGTGTCATGGAATATAGGACATCCACAGATTACATTTTGGTTTAAAGCTTTAAATACACTGTTTTGTTATTTCAAGGGTGGTTTGACCTTACCCTTTCCGGCTGAAATATACTGGTTGTGAAAAACAAGATAGAGAATGTGGTAATACATGACGTGATTGCTTACAGCAGCCTGCTGGGGATGTTCTGAGCTGGGTCTATATTTACCAACATCAAGAGTGCCCGTCACAATTTGAGAAAAAAAATATCATCTGGGCCGAGGAGGGGGAAAAAAAAGAAATCCGGATTCACTGGAGCGATGACAAGACAGACCTTAGGGGTCAGTTACGTAATTCTGGAATAAAAAAAAGAGAAACCCAAACACGTACGCACTTACACAACCATAACCAGGGAGACTAAGAGGCTCAAACATTCAACAGGAGTCAGGGGAGAGGCGATGGGAACACGAGATGCAGTCAAGCATGATGTGAATCTGTGAATTATTCACACATCACACATAAATAAAACATACCACTTCTGCACATGTATGTACATGTCAACCTGGGGGGGGGGGGGGGGGGGTTGAACCAAGTAGAACTAAGTATGTGATCCACAATGTCCATTTATGCTTTGTCTACTCATATGTTTGCCATATGTCATCATAGTTATGTTAAGTATTTTGGATCTGAGAAAAGCGCATGCAATGCAACATCCTTACACTGTTATGATAGTGGACTAGTGGAGGCTGCTGGAGGTATGAAATCAGAGAACGCGCTCATTGTAATGCATGGAATGGAATGAGGAACAGTATCAAACAATGAGCTCGTTCTCTGATTTCTGCCTCCAAACAACCCCGCCTGTAGTGGACCACCAATTAGAAAACTATTTGCTGGGGTTCATTTTCTCTTCCATTGGCAGCAACATATAGGGCCCTTTGGCACAGTATGGCATATGGCATCTGTGGGGTATTTCTTGGCACAGTGACACATGGCCATGGCACAAACTCCTCTCTCTTCCCTTGACATGTTTTAGGAGATATGTCTGTTGTGGATAATCCTTCTAAAAAAAAAAAAGACAAGGGCCGACCCAGGGTCTGAATCTTGTCCATAACGCGATTCATATTGGATATTCACTACAATATGTTTCCACTCATCTCAAGCAAGTCGAAGTATCATTAGGGAATATATTTCATGATGCAATTATAAACGTGAAAGCTTTTGAGCTAAACGAATTGGTTGATATAGGTTAATAGGTATTTTCACTTTGTCAACACTTATTTTATTAGCCATTATTCTGTATCCTGTATTCTGTCATAATTCTACCCTTATTATTTCTGCTGTTATGATTGTGATATTATGTTAGGACCCTCTCTAAAACGAGATGATACATCTCAAGGGGTTTATCCATAATAAAGAAATGTACAACAACACAATACAATACACAAATATGTTTTTCACTATGGAGCCGAACATTCGGTGTGCACCCGATTAAAGCAAGGTTTCGTGACGACGGTCCGTTCCTGTGCCATCTGTGCCAGTCGGGTGCGGGGGCGGGCGGGTATCATCAGTGGCGTAACGGACTTAGGACAGAGTCGCCCTTGTTCCTGACGGGTTTGGGCGCCACGTCGTCAGGATGCTGCACACAGGAATCCGTCTCACCTAGTTTCTCTCTTCACAGATCCACAGAGGAGGACGCTACGTGCAACATCATGGGACCATTCCAAGAATATGAGGTGCGTATCATTTCAAGGATCATTTAAGATTATATTAGTCGTTTATTCTTGCCATGTATTGTTTTTAATCTCGGCAATTTGTGTCTAAATATTACATTTTAATTGTCTGTTGTACTTATTGTACCGTCGACTACAATGGCTTGGTTTGATTTCATCAGCACCTCTGTTATTATGGCTTTAGCAGTGACGCGCTGTTCACCACGCAGCCAGGAGAGCGCGCCAATTGCAATTGAGGAACAAAGTTTTTCGTACGCACTTACTACTCTACTCGTTTAAATGCGTTACCACGAACATTGATCATTTGGTGAGAATGGTTTTAATGGTTTTCAGGAAAAGAAGTCACCGGAGAAGGGGAGTCCCCGCAGCCGCATCCCACGCTTGGTACTCCATCCATTCCTCCCCAAGGAGAAGGGGTCCGCGCTGTCCGAATCCCCGTTCTCAGAAGAGGAGGGGAAAGACTGCGGCGAAAGCTCCGACCACTCCAAACGGACCATCAGCACTAACAGCTTTTGCTCAGGTAGGTAGTTTCCATTTGTTTCCAATAGAGTACATCCCAAAAGTCTAGAGTGGCTTCCTCTACTTGTTTAATTTCCTCGTCTCCTTTCTTTCAAATACTGATCTGAAAACCCAGATCAGGAATTTGCCAAAGCCTGTCACCATACGATCTATCTATAGGTATCTAATGCACATCTTCCCACATGGCATGAAACAGGCAGGCTGATTATATAATACAATAATAATACACTTGGGGGAGTTGCGAGTGGTCTAGCCAAGTAAACATTATGTAAACATAAGTCCTTATGTTGCAACAATTGGAAGCATTTAGATCATCTTTGTTTCATAAAACCCACCAGATGGCTACTTTTAGTGTGTGATGTCATACAATAATGGGTTAGGCAAGGTTGCTACCTCATGCAATTAACAAACACAGAAATGACATGTGACACAGTCTGGTCAATTGGGAATGTGTCATTGATTGTTGAAAATCAATGACACACTCGCTAATCAACAAACACAGCTTGTTTTGTGAGCCTGCTAACAATGTAAAGTAGTGTTATAGTTAACTAGGTAGCAGTGGGGATTACTCACAGAATCCATTGCATTTCAGTATTTTGGCTTGAGTAGTGAGTTTGTGTTGTGATTTTCAAAAACGTTGAAATGGTTGAAATCCGTGTTTCAAAATAAAAGTCAGAACATTTTGATTGGTTGCCAACTTGCGGGCCAAATAACCAGACCGTGTCACACATTAGCCTTTATTTCGATAAGAATAACCTTATTCTTACAGTAGATTGATGATCCAATATCAGATCAGACAAAAAGGTCACAAAATAACAGGGTATATTGAAGAACATTAAAATCATTACGATGGGTCAGCTCCAATAACAAACTGCTGCCGTGATTACAATGACAAAGCTGTTGGTTGGTTGACGTAGGATGGCAGATAAGAGCCCCCCTGAAGTGAACCTTGAGCTGTGATTGACTGCTGTGTCTCCCACCCGCCTGCATATTCTTGGCTACTGTCTGTGTACCTGTCTACATAGATGACACCGGCTGTCCCAGTAGTCAGTCTGTGTCCCCCTCCAAAACCCCGTCAGGCTCAGACAACACTCCTCACGGGTCCCCCGCACCCCCCGAGCGCAAGGCCAAGGTGAAGAGGGTGAGGGTGATGGCGGAATGGCATGCCCCCCCGCCAAGGCACAAGAGGGAGCAGCGCTCTACCACGCTGCCCAGAGGTAAGGACCTAGGAAATGGCGTCTTCATGGGGGGGGGGGGGGGCACATACCATATTTTTGCACATTTGTACATACAGTCATGGCTAAAAATATTGGCACACCCGCACTTCTGTCAGATAATGCACCACTTCTCTCAGAAAATTCAATTGTTGCAATTACAAATGCTTTGGTATTCACATGTTTATCTGTTTTGTTTGCATTGGAACAACACAAAAAAGCAGAGATTTAAAAAAAAATATATGTACCTCTTTTTTGATAGCCTTTAATGTATACATCTGTATACACCACACTGTACATAGCTTCCTTAACTGTACATAGCTTACTGCTGTCCATCTCCTGTATATGCCTCTAACTACCAACCTGTAACTACGTAGGCTACTTGCCATACTGTACCTTATCACTATCATGTTTTATGTCACTAATTGCACTTCTGGTTAGATGCTTAACTGCATTTCGTTGTACTTGTATTACAATGACAATAAAGTTGAATCTAATCTAATCTAATCTAAAACAACCAGGACAAATAAAATGTCCTTTTGTTTTATTATAATTAGATACATTTATTTGCCATTTAAGATTGTTCAATTTAAAAGCTTTTGTTATTAACATGCAGGCAGCATGGTTCCTTGTGTATTTGCATGCTCTGAGCTGGTATGTACACACACACACACACACACACACACACACACACACACACACACACATGCACACGCACGCGCACACACACACTGGTATATTACGCATGTCAATGTGTCCCAGTAGAGCAAAGTACAATAACCTTTGTATTTGTGAGATGTCAGCCACACAGATTCCCAGACAGACACTCCCAGTTAAAGAGCCTCTAGTTTGGTAAACAAGCAGCTAGTTGAATGAGAGAGTAATAACTTTGCTGAGATGAATTGCCTGTGCATCTGTTCTGTGTTAACAACATGGCAAAACCCTAATCTCTTCTGAAACAACTTCAGATGCACATTCATCTCCACATGGCTCTGTTATTGTCTCTTAACTGTGTACATTCAACTCAAATGGATTCTGTAAATGAGGGGAATGTTTGATCAAGATTCAAACACTGAGATGCTGTATCCTGATTGGTTGATGATGAAAGGGAGCCACTGGTTTACCAATTAGACTGATTGGCAGTACTTGACTTCCTTCATTGGTACAATGAACAGACCACCAGTTGACTCACTTGCCTAGTGTTAAAGGATCAGTTAGTTTCACACTACACTGTTGTGTATTGTTATCACATTCACAATAATAATCACAAAGTGAGCACGTTACGATGGTTTTATCTAATGGAAAGAGATGCTATTCAGGTATGCCTTTTCTCTGAAACATACAGCAGTAGAGTGCTCAATGTCTTCCCTCAAAGGTAATTAGACTGAAAGGTAATTAGATGTTATATCCTCATTGTAAGGACCATGCTGGCTTATTCTCAAAGACAAACATAGTCCTGTAGAATTAGATTCAATGTTGAGAGTGGTATTTGATCATTTGATAAATATTTTTAGGGGATTACAGGTAACAACATTTTGACCTGATTTAGTGCTAAATAATATTATAAAGAGTTCCATGAAGGTAAACTTGTTTGCTAGTTTTTCTGGAATTTCAGGGTTGGGTTTGGCAATTTGTGCAAATGATCAAATTATCTGTATCAGATCTTCCTGTATGCATGCTAGGAGTAGTAGCGTTTGAATGTTATGACTGTAGTAGTGTGTGTGTGGAGGGAGAACAGGAGACAGTGAAACAGACACCCCAGTGGCCCTGCTGCTGTCAAAGAGGTGTCGAGTGAGCGATGTCCCACTGTTGCCCTACCGGCTAAAGGTTCTGCATTCTCCAGGTTGTCTCCCACTAAGTGTGAGGCTGGAGAGGTCCTCCCTATGGAGACATCTGTCATCTGATAGCCTCCACTTTGATCTGGCTACTGTTGCTATGCTAACCACACTCACAGGCGCTGGAGTGTGACTTAACCAGATGGGGCTCGGCAGCAGGACCAAGCTTGTCACAGTTTGCTCACTCAAGTGGTTTGCGTAGTGTTGTGGAAGTTCGCTCAGGTTTTTGACTTGACAATGTGGAGAAGTTGGGATGATATGTGATGACTGGAGATGGAGACATGCATCACTACTGTCTGATGTGTAGTTATGGAGATCCAGCATGTGTGTGTGTGTGTGTGTGTGTGTGTGCGTGTGTGTGTGTTTTTCCTGTCCACTGATCAATCACTGGTGTATCTGCAGGTAGCGAGGCAGACTTCAGCTCCTCCAGTAGCACAGGCAGCCTGAAGACCAGAGAGAGCCTGGCTGCCATCTCCACAGGGAAGAAGACACCACGCAGGCAAGTCTGTAGCATCTGTGCTGTCTTCCTACTGCTGTGTACACACCGCTGGGGATCAAACTAGAGTCTCCTGCTCTCCAAACAAAGCATCTACCGATAGTATTTGCGTATGTTATTGTAATATGCCATTTAGCTGACGCTTTTATCCAAAGTGACTTACATTGCAATGAGTGCATACATTTCAGTATATATGGTCCCAGCAGGAATCAAACCCTCTAAGCGTTGTTAACGTCATGCTCTACCAACTGAGCCACAGAGGACCACTGCTGTGATGCTTTAACGATACAGTTCTCTGTCCCCTCATAGTCGAGGTGCCCCCCACATCAGGAGCCTGCCTGTGTTCAAGCCAGCGGGGAGCCCCACAACCCATGATGCGGACCTCTACGCCCCCTACAGAACACCACCCCTCAAAGCCCCCTCCTCCACCAACAGCAGCAGCAACTCCAGCCCCACCACCAGGTACAGAATGACACACACAGAGATACAGATGTATACACAGATACGCACACATTATGTTCTATGTTTAGTTGCACAGAACAGAAAGGCATAGTGGAAGGAAAAACAGAAAAATAGCCCCTCCTGTTTGAAGAGGTTTTATCCAGTTTCATATCTACTGAACACAGAGCAGACGAGGGGGGGGGGCGGGCACTGGAGGGCAGGGACATGAGACAAGGCCGCAGTGGCACCCAAGGGAATTACATCCGGTGTGGGTCGACGGATTAGGCTTGGAGCCTTGATCTGTTTTTATAATTTCCCCTACTTTTCTGAGAGACTGGGATTATGTTATGATTGGGCTATGCTGAGATTACGGAGAGAGGATTTGAAAAACAAATGTCTAGGTTTTGTTACCCAGAAAAGGTCCTTTGTTACTGCAACTCAGTCAAAATGTTTTCATATGCAGCGCCTGTGTGTGCCTTTCAGACCCTTGGTTTGAAGGAGAGGGATCATGAATATTTCATCATATCTCTGTCGATAGCCTGCCTAGCTCGCCTGCCTCAGCCTTTTTTCTTACCGTGTCGTATTTCTGTGGTGAGGCTGGGTCCTCGTGTTGCTATGTGGCAAGAGTGTTAGCCCTCTGGATGTTTGGCCCCTCTGGAGCAGTGGAGGCAGGTAATCTGAGGATGAGCTTGTGTGCTTGATACCATTCCTCATTGTGTTTATGCATTTACAATGAGCCCATCCTCCGATTTCTGCCTCCGCTGCTCCAGAGGGCTAACATGCAGCTAATGCAGTTCCGCATGAGCAAACACTCAAACTCAACCTTGGTTGTTTTATAGTCGGGAGCGAAAAGCAGACTAAACTCCTTAACACAGCCCACGGCTTATTATGAGTCATTCTCTATGCAGCACATGTATTCTTTATGCATTTAAAGCATAACAATGTCCTTAGTTGCATTCTATTATCATCATTTCTAAGGACATTGCTACAGGATGTTTCCCCTCTCTCCTTGTCTGCTCCGCCTGGCGGGGGTGTCATGTGATGCCCTTGTTCACTCGTCGCTACCTTCTGCCAGCCTGTTCTATTCCTGGCAGCCCTCACTTCAAAGTCCCTGGTTGCTAGGATTTTTTTGTGCTAGCTGACTGTGAAGCTGCCTTGATAGGAGCCTCTCTGCATCTGATTAGCTACAAATCTACCCTCCCATCCTCGGACGCAGAGAAACACGCGTTTTGTCAACCCTCTTAGAACATGATCATAAATGAGCTCACGGGGCTTTCTGGAGAAGCTAAAGAACAACCGAAGGTTAATGCAGTAGTTGTGATAATGTGTTAATGAACGTGGATGTCAATTAAAGGTGTCCCTGGGAATACTGAGCAGAGAACTCTGTTCCCTCTTTGGGGCCAACTAAATGTAATTTGGGCTTTCCCTCCAAGTGAATTGTTTTCCTATCCAACTCTGCCAGCGTTTGAACAACCTAGCATTTTAGCTTTTTTGCATTTAGTCTGCAAGCTGGTAATCCTCAGTCAGACAGTAATTCCAGGCTTCGCTGAGCCTCTGCCCAGACAGCACTATCCCAGTTAGACTGCATTGACAAAGCAATAACCTTACCCAGCGGTAGTTTTCCTCACTTAAAAAAAACTATTTTGAGGTTTGCATTGTTAACGAAACCTCGTTTTCATGGCCTAGTTCTTTCACTAAAGAAGAATCACACTGATGAGGGGGTGACATTGTGCAGCACAGGATATTGTATAGATGGGGGGTCCTCCTCAATATCCATGTTCAGGATGTGATGAATATCTCACTGCTGGAACCCTGGGGTGAAAATGGCTCCCCCGCCCCCCACCAGGATAACAGGAACTCATACTTAGAGAGGTGGAACGTTGCAGAACGTTCAGGAAGTAATGTATTGTGTAGAACAGGCGTTCTTCCTTGTCATGTTGTCGTGGAGGTGGTGGGTCATCCATGTGAGAATTGCCCTGTTGAAATCCCACCGGTTTCACATGGACAATATCCCTGTTGGCTCTATAGGCTACCTGCATTTTTACTAGCAGCAACAATCTGGTGCTTAGTCCATCTGACTCACACTCGTTAATATTTAATCGCCTGCTTCCACCTTCCAGAAGGGTGAGCTTAGGGCGATACCACTCCTGCACTGACAACCATGGCATCAGACCCCCCAACCCTGAGCAGTACCTCACCCCCCTGCAGCAGAAGGAGGTGTCCATCCGCCATCTGAGGAGCAAGCTGAGGGAGTCTGAGAACATCGTCCATGACAGGTGGGATCTGCTTTCACAATCTCATAGTTTCGTTTTTAAATGTTGTATTATGTTATACAAGGGATGTTCTACAAGTCAGTTAAATCAACATAGCCATCCACTTGTATCATATATTCATTTTTAAAATGTTCTCGTATGAAGTCTTCATTGTAACTATACATCCAGTTGTCTCTAACCCTGTGGTTTGGTTCCCCAGGGAGTCTGAGGTCGAGGAGCTGAAGTCCCAGCTGGGGAGGATGAGGGAGGACTGGATCGAGGAGGAGTGCCACCGTGTGGAGGCACAGCTGTCCCTGAAGGAGGCGCGCAAGGAGATCAAACAGCTGCGACAGGTGGTGGAGACCATGAAGAGCAGCCTGATGGAGAAGGTTAGCGTTTAGTTTCTTTGGTCTAGATGCAAGTTGTATGTTTTTTTTATTGTTTATTTTGTTAAAAAAAATATATGTAAAGTGTGTTTTTCCACTGTGATGTGAAGTGTGTTATGCACTGTTTAGATGCATTTCAAATATCTATAGATAGATGTATTTTATTTATTTATATTTTTACTTGAAGGACAAGGGAATCCAGAAGTACTTTATCGACATCAACATCCAGAACAGGAAGCTGGAGTCCCTCCTCCACAGCATGGAGCTGGCCCAGAGTGGCTCCACCCACCAGGATGAACCTACGCTGGACTTCCTCTGTGACGACTCCCCCAGCACCGAGGAGGCCTCCCTGGGGAAGATGGAGGGTGAGGAGGGCCAGGGGGCCGAGGAGATGGCGGACAGTGGGCTGCTGAGCAATGACGAGATGTCCACCCAGCTCCTGGAGCACGTTCTGATGTCCACGGTGGTTGACTCCAGCCAGGACTCCAGTGGGAATCTGAGGCTAGAGGCCTACCCTGGCCCTGGGGTGTCCACCCTGCTCCACAGTGAGTTGGAGGAGGACAAAACTACCACACTACCCAAGGCCCCGAACAACACCGCCTGCTCCTCCGTCACCTTCATCACACCCTCTCTTACCGAGCAGCTCATCCCAGAGGAGAAGGCAGTCCAGACAGACATGATGTCCTTCCCTCCTGACATCCAGGCTCTCCTGCTCCAGCTGCTCAAGCTCCATGGAGCTGGGTCTACAGTCGGAGACCCCCCCCTCCCATCCTCCAGCGGCCTCCTCCAACTCCCAGCCCTGTGCGGTCCTGATCCTGTTGCCCAGGTGGCTGACCCCAGCCTCAGCCTGTCCTCCCCTCTCCCAGTCCACACGTCCATTGATTCTGAGATGTGTTGCCTGGAGCCCACGGTGGTCCCTAGGTGCATGGAAGAGTTGGACTTCGATGTGAGCGCGGGGGAGCCGTGCGGGGCGCCACCCACGATGGCCGTGGTCGGTAAACGCTACTGGAGCAGCAGCTTCCTGGTTGATCTGGTTGCCGTGGCGGCGCCAGTTTTACCAACGGTGGCCTGGCTCTATTCCCGGCACGGTGTGGATGGCGGAGCACCGGTGTACAACATCGCATCGCTGATCCGCGGCTGTTGCGTCATGGGACTGCACTCTCTCCGCCACGTCAGTCACGGGCCAGATGTGTAAGGCCTCCATCCGCATGCTAAGCGTTCAACTAAAAGCACTTCAACATTGTTTTCAAGAAGTGCAATGTTTGTGAAATTTATTGGGTTTTTCTACACTTCCATTATACTTTTTTGTTCCCACACTGTTACTTTGCACTGTGTACAGTTGCCACGATGAGTTTAGGCAAAAAGAAAAGGTGAAATGAAAGGGATTTATTTATTAGTTTTCCTTGGTTTACTTATCACAATTGTGTGTATATACTGTCATCTGGGTAGGTGGCTATATCGTATCATTGTCCTGTGCTGGCATTAGTAACCCCTACTTAAAGAAAAAAAGCTATCATGTGTCTGAAAGTATTATGATGTTTGAGAGTTGGGAATGAGATTGAATGTTAGTTTGAACAAGAGTTTGTACTAGTTTGATAAGTTTGATATGTTCCAGGAAAAGAACCGTTATCCTTCAGCCAAAGCTTTAATGTCCGTTCACTGTTAACGTTTAGTGAAGATGTATTTTTCTCCCTGAGAATAGAGCTTTTTACATGTATACGTGCGTGTTGTTCATAAGAGTACAATAGTGATGCTTCAAAACAACTGACACTTGTTATGGTTATGTGCCTGAGCTATGTGCAATACTGTTTGTTTACATCAAATGTCCTAATATATTTATTATTAAAGCATGATAATCCCATCCATGTCTTTGACTCTCCTTGGTGCATTTTTGGTTGGGACTTGTTTTGAAATGCATAAACTGCAGCAATTCAGAGGAGACTGTTTAAATGTGTGAAATGGGCAGATTATAATTTTAGTACAGCTATCACAGTGATCGATTGTTTACATGTTGTTTACATGTTGTCTCCATGGATTCAAGGTTATTTCAGCCAGTTAAGTTTTTCTGAAGGATATTTGAGTGAACAAATCCAACTAAAAAGACGGTGTAATCAACGACAGCGTAATCTCAGAGTTTACATTAATCTCAGATAAGAGGTGATCCTGAGATCAGACTCTCACATGGGAAATACCAACAGGACACAACTGATGTTGAATTTCCAAATTGGTTAACATTTGGTCGAGTGTCCCCTTACCTTTCACATAGGGACCAGGGCCCTATTCCACGAAGCTCGATAAAGTTCTAAGCCTCGATAAAGTTCTAAGCCTCGAAAATGTTAGCTTGCGTTCGGTGCCATCAATGTGGCTCAAATAATTCGCTGCTTGGTTGAGCTCCTTCTGAGTCAGATATAATTAGCCTGCTCCCGACCAGGCAAAAACACAGGCTATAGTCATCCGTGCGTCAAAAAAGGCTCACAGGCGGAAACTAAACCCCGAACGACAGTTCCTCATGTGTCTTTTAGGAAATATTAGTTCCCACTTCACACGAGATAGATAGATTAGATAGTTTGACTGTGTGATAGATAGATAATTTGATATTTTGAAAGTGTGATCGATCGATAGATAACTTGATATTTTGAAAGTGTGATAGATAGATCGATAGATCAATAAAGAAAAGAGTGTAAAAAAAAAAGAAGTAATTGTCTCAACTTGCATTGCTGTCATCACAGGGGTCTGGTTGGCGTAGTGGTTAAGGCAGCCGACTTGAGTTCCAAAGGTTGCGAGTTCGAGACTTGACTAAGTCCTTTTTTTTTTTTACATTTAACCGAAGATTTCATGCAAAGGTTTCAAACACCATTGTAATCGTGTCAGTTCTTGTAAATTAGCCTGCACCATAATTTTATAGCCTACATACTTTTTTAGATGAGATTTTAGATTAGATTCAGACAACGAAATGCAGTAAAAAGTGTGTCTGAAGAGGGATTCGAACCACCGATATAAAATGACGAGTAAATCCTATGGCAGCGGTCGATACCACTAGGCCATTGTGGCGATATGACGGTTTGTAGCCTGCTGCGGATATCACCACAGTAGTAATATTCATTTATTAAAATATGAACATATAACAATAACTGGGGCTAGTATGACCTACGCATTTAATCGGTCAGCAATTTCTTGCCAAACCATTTCCCTCGCCTTGTTAATTGCGGCAGTATTGCACTATTTTACATCTTATTTTTCCGTCTTCATAAAAATCAATAATTCGGAATGCTGCGCAAATGTAGTACCCCTGCAGAGTGGAGTATCTTCATTTCGACAGATCGACTCTTCGGGGCTGCGTATGTCTGCGTGCACGCGCCCATATCGAAGATTTGTAAGCCTGTCTTCTGTGAACACTGATGACACAAGGCTGATCCTCGTTCGAGGAATCACCTGAGGCTTGAATTCCAATCTCGAGTTGCCTGAGCGCCGCATTTATTTATATCGCAGCTATACTGATCCACCTTTAGTGGAATGGCCCCCAGACCAGCTGCATCTGAAATGGTAGGGAACCTCTGGTTCACTGTTTACACACACAAACAAATGCAGTGTTGTCTTCGTCATATAACATAATTATTGAGTGTGAAGATTAGAGGCAATCTGTCAGAAGACTAGACATGCTAAAGATCACATACACGCACTGCTGCCATCTGGGGATTTGCTGTTGCATAACCATAACCATGATCTCTCTCTCTCTCCTTCATTCTCTTGTTCTCTATCTGTCTCTGTTCATTAAAGTGGAAGCAGAATGATGAATCACTACAGCTTCTGTAATCTCTACCATCTGGCCTGGTATCAAACCCGAGGTAACAGAAGAGGAGGGGGTTCTGATGAGCTTACAGTAGCTTAAGAGGAGCTTGGTTAGCTGATAGCACAGCAACATGACATACATACATACATACATGCATATACTGTATATATGTTACGGTACATGTGGGAATACGGTACATGTGGGAAAACTAGGGTTAGGTGCTAGGGTTAGGGTTAGGGTTAGACATGCCAGAATGTACCAAGTCAACGTTTTATGCTGCCATGTCCCCGGAAATGCCAACATAAACCGTTTTCCCATATGTACTTTGAGAGAGGCACAAGCAGTGGCCCCTGATTTGGGAGTGGAGTGGGTCAGTAGGTAAAAGTTCCTCTGTGTACACGTCACAGAGGACCTAACATGGACCCATCACATCAGCACTGTCATCAAGAAGGCGCACCAGCACCTGTTCTTCCTCGAGCGGTGGTTGTAGCACTACAGGAAATCTACACCAGGTGGTGTCTGAGTAAGACCTGGAAGATCACCAAGGACCTCAGCCACCCCAGTCACAGCCTGTTCTCTCTGCTACCCTCAGCATCCTGTCTCAGACCAACACGTTCAAAGACAGCTTCTACCTCCAGGCCATACAACTGTTGTTGTACAGCTCACCCTAGCTGACATATGCACAAACCTGCTGTTCACCTGTACCAATTTGCACTAATTCTCTACACCCACTCACATTACTCAGCTATTTCTTGTACTGCTTATTTGTCTCCACACCTTTGCCATATTACACTTCCTTATTGTGTTGTTATTTTATTGTATATTATTGTATTGTATTATAGTACTTTAAGTTTGCACTGTTGAGAGGTAGCTTGTAATTTCATTGCACTGTTTACAACCCACTGTAACCTGTGTATATGATGAATAAACTTAGATGTGTTTAGATTTTCAAGATTTTCTTTTGCCGTTTTGGTGACTGATATATCCATAAAGCTGTTCAAGTTGTTAAAGATTAAAGTGTAGATTTGGACATACTGTATGCATAAAATAACGTCAATACAATACCTTTATCTGTGTTTCTCTGTCGTTATTGAATAGTTACAGCATTAATGTTGTAACAGTACAGAAACTACACTGCTCAAAGAAATTAAGGGAACACTTCAAGGATATGCCTCCCCTGTCCATCACTGACACGCCAAACTGGTCATGCTGGATGATGTTGCAGGCAGCATAATGTTCGCCACGGCGTCTCCAGACTCTTTCACCTCTGTCACATGTGCTCAGTGTGGACCTGCTCTCATCTGTGAAGAGCACGGGGCGCCAATGGCGAACCTGCCAATTCTGGTGTTCTCTGGCAAATGCCAATCGAGCTGCACGATGCTGGGCTGTGAGCCCCACTAGAGGACGTCAGGCCCTCATGCCACCCTCATGGAGACTGTTTCTGACAGTTTGGTCAGAAACATGCACACGAGTAGCCCGCTGGAGGTCATTTTGTAGGGCTCTGGCAGTGCTCCTCCTGTTCCTCCTCACACTAATGGCGCTTTTCCACTGCCGTGCCGTACCGTGCCGGGCCGCGTCCTAACTATTCCCACCGTAGTTGGGTCAGACCACGCCAACTTCTTGAATATGTAGTTTTTTTCCCGTTTTTTTTCTTTCTCAAACACAAACACAATCACTGACACTAAGAATAGGCGCGCGTTCCAGGGCCCACAGGGCAATGAGAGCCGCGCCCGGCCGCTGGCGGCCGTGCCCGCGGCGAACATTGACCGTTGGCCCGCTGCACACTCAGCGCCGCCGAGTTGCATACATAGATGGGTAACCTATATCTAATCGTGCACCCCGTGTTACGTGAAGAACAAGATACAGAGAACACCCCTACATATTCCAGAAGTTGGCGTGGCGTGGGCGTGGTGTGGGCGTGGTCTGACCCAACTACGGTGGGAATCGTTAGGACGCTGCCGGGCGGTGTGATCCCGGTTTGCTTTGCGTTGTTTGGCCCTTGACTTTACAGATAGATATATACGTAGCACCTAACCCTAACCCTAGTTTTCCCACATGTACCGTATTCCCACATGTACCGTACCATACATGTACCATATATATAACAATTGTTTCCATACATTGTTCTGCTCGCCACCTAGTGGTTGATTGTCATTGATGGCTGACTGCATAGTTGGTTGATTCTGCTGTTTCGTAGTAGATAACTTCTTCCATTGAAACAAATCCTGAACATCCATCGAAATAGATTTTTGTGAAAGCTGACAAACATCACAAATATATGACATATAACAACACCACATCTGTAACATTTGATTAAAACTATTTTAATAATGAATTAAAAGATAGGGGAAGTGAAAAGTGGAAGTGTATGTGGAAGTGATTAGCTTATGTGTGTAGATCTGGATGACCTAGATGGATGTATGATCCACATGCATGGCTTAGCATAGCATTCTGCAGACTGATGACGCAATCTAATTTTGAATACAAATTTGAAAAGGGCACTGCCGCTGGATTTCTATTAGCTAAAGAGAGGCTAAATTATATATGCATATATTACATAATATATGTGTATGCTTTCATAGCTTGTATTCCTCACATAGAGTAGATAGAGAGATGAGACACATCTCATTTTGAAATACAAAAATACTGATTCTACAGGAAGAGAGCATTTTATCCCTTAGAGATATCTAGTCCTGCTCACTGTTCCCAAAACAACTGATGAGCGAGACAATTCCGCTCTGAAACTGGGTCAAACACTATCAGCCTCTGAGTGCTTCTGTAGAGTGTGGGTGGTTTTCAGACAGATGGGGATGATGATGGTGTGTTACATGTTCAGGCTGGAATTATAGAGACTATCAGGACAGTCTGACCTCGGGTTTGAATGACGTGACACACATGCATAGACCAAAAAGCAAACCGCATTATATTCTGTTCTCTCCCATACTGTACACACGTTTTTAGTATTATTACAATACGATTCAGAATAAGATTCAGGGACAGCCAGGTTGTCGGACTATGTATCAAATGTACCATATGTGAGTGTATATGAACTAATATGGCAGTCATTCTCAAAACCACTAGTCTAGCCGTACACTAATTCTTTGATGCTGTTTGTGTGCTTGTCCTCTTCAATTATTGGTTTTGAATCATGTGTTATATTAGTCAACATCACACTCATTCATATGTTATATTAGTCAACATCACACTCATTCATATGTCATATTAGTCAACATCACACTCATTCATATGTTATATTAGTCAACAACACACTCATTCATATGTTATATTAGTCAACATCACACTCATTCATATGTTATATTAGTCAACATCATCACACTCATTCACATGTCATATTAGTCAACATCACACTCGTTCATATGTTATATTAGTCAACATCATCACACTCATTCACATGTCATATTAGTCAACATCACACTCGTTCATATGTTATATTAGTCAACATCACACTCATTCACATGTTATATTAGTCAACAACATCACATTCATTCATATGTTATATTAGTCAACATCACACTCGTTCATATGTTATATTAGTCAACAACACACTCATTCATATGTTATATTAGTCAACAACACACTCATTCATATGTTATATTAGTCAACAACATCACACTCATTCATATGTTATATTAGTCAACATCACACTCATTCATATGTTATATTAGTCAACATCTCACTCATTCATGTGTTATATTAGTCAACATCACACTCATTCATATGTTATATTAGTCAACATCACTCATTCATATGTTATATTAGTCAACATCACACTCATTCATATGTTATATTAGTCAACATCACTCATTCATATGTTATATTAGTCAACATCACACTCATTCATATGTTATATTAGTCAACATCATCACACTCATTCACATGTCATATTAGTCAACATCACACTCGTTCATATGTTATATTAGTCAACATCATCACACTCATTCACATGTCATATTAGTCAACATCACACTCGTTCATATGTTATATTAGTCAACATCACACTCATTCACATGTTATATTAGTCAACAACATCACACTCATTCATATGTTATATTAGTCAACATCACACTCGTTCATATGTTATATTAGTCAACAACACACTCATTCATATGTTATATTAGTCAACAACACACTCATTCATATGTTATATTAGTCAACAACATCACACTCATTCATATGTTATATTAGTCAACATCACACTCATTCATATGTTATATTAGTCAACATCTCACTCATTCATGTGTTATATTAGTCAACATCACACTCATTCATATGTTATATTAGTCAACATCACTCATTCATATGTTATATTAGTCAACATCACACTCATTCATATGTTATATTAGTCAACATCACTCATTCATATGTTATATTAGTCAACAACATCACACTCATTCACATGTTATATTAGTCACCATCACACTCATTCATATGTTATATTAGTCAACATCACACTCATTCATATGTTATATTAGTCAACATCACTCATTCATATGTTATATTAGTCAACATCACACTCATTCATGTTATATTAGTCAACATCACTCATTCATATGTTATATTAGTCAACATCACACTCATTTATATGTTATATTAGTCAACATCACACTCATTCATCTGTTATATTAGTCAACATCACACTCATTCATATGTTATATTAGTCAACATCACTCATTCATATGTTATATTAGTCAACATCACACTCATTCATATGTTATATTAGTCAACATCTCACTCATTCATATGTTATATTAGTCCACATCACTCATTCATATGTTATATTAGTCAACATCACACTCATTCATATGTTATATTAGTCAACATCACTCATTCATGTGTTATATTAGTCAACATCACACTCATTCATATGTTATATCAGTCAACATCACACTCATTCATATGTTATATTAGTCAACATCACACTCATTCACATGTTATATTAGTCAACATCTCACTCATTCATATGTTATATTAGTCATCATCACACTCATTCATATGTTATATTAGTCAACATCACTCATTCATATGTTATATTAGTCAACATCACTCATTCATATGTTATATTAGTCAACATCACACTCATTCATGTTATATTAGTCAACATCACACTCATTCATGTGTTATATTAGTCAACATCACACTCATTCATATGTTATATTAGTCAACATCACACTCATTCATATGTTATATTAGTCAACATCACACTCATATGTTATATTAGTCAACATCACACTCATTCATATGTTATGTTAGTCAACATCACACTCATTCATATGTTATATTAGTCAACATCACACTCATTCATGTGTTATATTAGTCAACATCTCACTCATTCATATGTTATATTAGTCAACATCTCACTCATTCATGTGTTATATTAGTCAACATCACACTCATTCATGTGTTATATTAGTCAACATCACTCATTCATATGTTATATTAGTCAACATCACTCATTCATATGTTATATTAGTCAACATCACTCATTCATATGTTATATTAGTCAACATCACACTCATTCATGTGTTATATTAGTCAACATCTCACTCATTCATATGTTATATTAGTCAACATCTCACTCATTCATATGTTATATTAGTCAACATCACTCATTCATATGTTATATTAGTCAACATCACACTCATTCATCTGTTATATTAGTCAACATCACACTCATTCATATGTTATATTAGTCAACATCACACTCATTCAGACACATAAGAAAAAGGATCCATGGATTTATTATTGAAAATGAAGGAATGTGCAAAAATAAAACAGCCTTCAGTGACAAAACAAACAAAAATGATCATGCAATTTTCCTCATCATCATCATCCTCCTAACTGTGATAATAATTGCCCGTTGAGTATTTGCAAAGAAAAACAAATAGGACAGAAACTCGAGGGACATTAATTCTATAATTCCATGTAGCTAACAACCTCTTCCTTGGTGTAACAGTAAGTTCTTGTACCAATCATGCAATGGGCAAAAACAAAACCTTTGCCCCTGAAATCTCTGTAACCTGAAATTAATTCCTTATACTGTACCAAAAGGCCCTAATATCACCATGAAAACACCCCATTTCTCCAAAAGGCTTCCCCAGTTGTAACATTAAATAAAATATTTGCCCTCACCAGTATCCACATTACCGTACTATGTCTCAGTTATGGTACAAGGCCAATACCTAAAGGTGGTGGGAAGGACCATACAATGGTATCATTTCTATTCAAAAGGTTTGTTTAATTGCATATGCTTATACATGTCAGGGGTTACAACTCCTTTTCTGCACAAGCACAAAATGCTCAATGTTTCCATGACAACTGGACATTGCCGCTTGACAATCCAGACTCCTAATCATTCCCCTCCCTGTCTGGACACACTCCCTCATCCCTCCTCCCTTCACAAGATCCTCCATTTCATTCAATACTGTCCAACACAGTATAATCTCATTGATGCATAGTAGGCTGCTGGTCTAGGCCATTGTAATCCACTTAATGCAAAACAATATCTGTAATTGAATGTATTGACCATTTCAGTTAGAATTTCCACATAGGATGGAGGAGGCAAGCTTGATGCTTCAGTCTTCTAAATTTGCTATGTACACGTATCAAGACCATGGCCATCTAAATCTGATCGTCAAGCAGTCACTGAGATAGCCATTGAAAAAGCTCTTGGGAACACATAAGAATGTGTGTGTGAAGTATATGCTACATTGAATTGAGAAAAAAAAACAACAAAACAAAAAAATCCCCGCATTGGACAAAATAACAATGACATAAGACATGGGGAGGTGGCGCTAGCATTTTGGTGTATTAAAAAGCAGGGACAAGCTCAGGTAGGATCATTTGATTAAAGAGGGTGTCAAAGATGGAGCCAGGCAGCTCAGTAGCCATAGGATTACCATAGGAATCCATGGATAACTCTTAGCTCAGGCTCGGTTCAATTGTTCCAATCCCTTTCACTGTTCATCCACTATCATTTGGAAAATCTTCGTCAGCATTCCCCTCCATCCAGAATTCCAGTGTATAAAGGGCTTTACAGTCATGTATGTGCATGGACTATCAAGCAACATCAAGATGGACATTTGTTTTTAAACAATGAGGAACATTTATATTAAAAAGCACAATTATCAACCCATCAAAGAGATACGATGTCACTGATATACAGTGAGACTTACACTCCTTTGTCCATAATGTTATAAATAAGACAATGAGTAACACGATCTGAGCTCTTTTGAGATTCCACTTGTACCTATTTAGGCTCCAGTATATTAACACTGATTCCTGGGATAACAAAATGAAAGTATTTTGATATTGTAATATCTCCTTTATCTAATTACTGAAACTGGAACCATACCTAGCCAATGAGACGTATAGTATGATGCTATGTCTCTGACTTTCACATTCAACGTCCCCTGGGCACTGTAAGAATAGTATACTCGTCAGAGCCAAGATTGAACAAGGTATCGTCTAAAGGACAGCATGTACACACACAAGTTCAATCACAGAGCGGCTAGGTCAGCTGTGTAATGCTTGATATTGTTATGAGGTGAGCATCCTCCCCTCTGTATGCCAAAGTCAGAGATAAAGCACCAAACACTGGTCTGGCTGAGCATCCCCTAAAATGGTCGCTGGTGGAGAAAGACATTTTCAAAATGACCGTTGTGTGTGGAAAGATGATCCTGGGGTGATGGCTAGAGGAGGATGATGTGATGTTTGATTCAGTGTTTCTTTTTCTTCTCCTCTCGGGCTCAAAGTGAGCGCTCCTAAAATATTACGAGAGCTTGACGGCAATCTTCTGCTCCTTCTTCAACACCCTCTGAGCATCCTTCTCCATCTTCTTCCTCTGTTGCTCAATGGAGCGCTTTTCTCTCTCCACCATCTTCTGTTGTCTGTAAGAAAAATAGATACAACTAATTAGGCGGTACCGTTTTAAGTGGGGCTGAAATAAACATCATTTGTAGGTACTAAGCTCCTTGACAGAGGCTTGGCCAGAATTTTCAAATCCTTTGTTTTATATTTCGATGAAATGGGGAAAAATGGACTATTACTGCCACCTGCTGGACAAAAACTGAAAAAGCAAATCCATCACCCAGACAAATGCCGACTGCCATATTCGTAGGTGAAAACCATAGTTTGAGAGTAAGGGCCGGTTGAGTACCTGAGGACTGCATCAGCTGCCCAGGCAGCTTCAGACGATTCATCTTCCCAAGCGTTGGGATCCTCTTGCCAGGCATCCATGTCTCCAAGCTCAGACTGTGAGACACAAAGAGTAGGGGAGGGGACAGTGCTTAGCTGGGTTAGGACACTGAGACAGTAAAAGGTGGCAAAGCGATCTCGGTAATGCTTTATTTTACAGTACGTATTGAGTAATAATTAAACTTGTAAACTGGTATTTGTCCAAGACAATCTCAGTCTGTGGATCTTGTAACCTCTGATAATGATACCTTTATTTGGAAAGTTATTTCCATAGATAGTGTTCAAAGCTGGATGGACCAAGTACATAATGAAAGTAAGGCCCAGTCCCATTTCACCCCTTGCCCCTACCACTTAGCCCTACCCCTCCGTTTCGCACGTTCGCATGTAGGGGTAGGGTGAAGGGTTAGAGCTATATGGCCCTCCAAACAGAGATTTTTCAGAGGCACACTCTAAATGGAGCGTTATGCAAAATCTCCCGGAATGCTTTACGAATCATCGGCAAGATAGTGGCAAACGCACAAACAACAAAAGAAAACCACAAATGTAATTATTTTCTTTGTTAATAAAGACTTCTTTAGATTTGTTTTCTTTATAATAAACACAACAAAACAATCGCTAGTATGGTAATGTCTCTAGCTAGCTAGCTAACGTTACAAAACTGCTTTAAGGCTGATTTGTGCATGACAGTCACACATTTGAACATATTTCCGTTTAGCCTTTGATGGCATATGACCCCCAAAATGTTGCTTAAGTCTAGCAGCGAAGTTGTTGCACTTGTTACCACTTCTCTAGTATCAGTACAGACTGGCAGGATAGGAGCGTTCATGCTTTTCTATGACACTACTGATCGTATCAGGGTCTTGAAGGGTCGTCCCATTTCATAGAGGAAGATTTCAACCACTACCCCTTGTAACTCTGTTCCAAGGGTCCAGCCGAAAAGCGAGTGGCACTCGGAAATGAGGGGTAGGGGTAAAAATAAGAAATGGGATTGGGCCTAATCCTGGTTCACTGTCTGAGTCTGGGTGTTGCACAGTAACTCACAGATGGCTGGATAAAGGCCACATCCTGAGTGGCTGCTAGTCTGCTGGAGAACCCTGCCGAACCATCAGGAACCAGGTAGTTGAGTGGCTCCCGCTCCCTCTTCTTCAGCACAATCTAAGGGGGGGATAGAGGGAAAGGAAAAGGTAGAGGTAGTTGGTCACTGAAATTGGAGTTAAAAAAAAAGTTGGTCAAATTACTCAAGCTAATGAATGAATCAAGCCACGGGCGTTTGATCGAAAAGTTGACCAAACATGTTGGAAAGTAGAGCGCTTTACTTTGGATGTGGGGTTTTCTCACGCTTTAGCTAATTACTGTTGAAGTTGAGAGACGCGGTTAAGTGAAGGCAAACATACTTTCTGTGATTTCCTGATGGTGGGCGCCATGTCTTTGAAGTAGTCTGGCTCCTCCTCCTCTTCGTCGTCTGGCGGTGGTGGCACATTACCGTTACCGCCCTCGATCTTGATACTGGTGGGTCCGTCTTCGTCCCACGAGCTCCATTCTTCAATTTCCGGCTGCAGATTGAGACAACGTTGAATTACAATTCAGGACTCAAGTGTCTAACAAAATAAATATTAAGCATTGCATGTTTTTCTTTCAGTTTCCATGGATTTATTTATACATTGTTTGATAATGTCTTAGTAAATAATGGGTGAAGCAGGGTTGCAAGGGAAATAAAAAAACATGCCATTTAAAAAGTCGATATTGGACCAAAAGAGTTGACTGTTGTAAAGAGTCACGTCACTGACCTGTTTGGGCACTGACGAAAAGTCTACTGTTGTTGGAAGAGTTATCTGATCGCCGCTGAGCTTCCGCAACCTTCCGGATCTATAGCAAATGAATAAGCAAGCAAGAAAACAAGTAAATAAACAAAACACAATGATCAATATGGGAAAGAGTATGGACAAATATCAAGCATCATACAATCTGAGCCAGTATTAACTCTGGCAGCTGTCTCTTACCTGCATATCAACCTTTTGAAGAATGAAAGCAAGGTTGCCAGGCATGTGCAAATCTTGAAAAGGCGAAACTGGGAGATGGCCATGGTGGATTTGAGCTGATGAATAAAATGTTTAGTAAAATAGCATGACATGCATGCACATAATCATCATTTACAAGATTGTTACCTTCCATGCAGTACTGACCATCCATTAGCCAATATTAAATGGTGTAAAAAATAAAAAATAAAGTACCGTGACAATTGAGTATTGACTACCCTCCGTCAAGTGTTTCATCATGTTTCTTTCTGCATATTGTCCACGCATTATCTAGCCAGTCATGCTTCTATTAAAAGTCGTGCTTTCCCACAAGATAATCCACAAATTCACTAGTTACAAAATGAGGAAACTGATGATTGTGAGAATGACACCTATCCCGAATTCTGTAACTCAAGTAGCCTAAGTGCTTGCAACATGATGTAGGAAATAATCAGCGGTCTGCTATGCCTTTACAATCGCCCTACTCATTTATACAACAATAATAACCCAAGCGTTTACCAGATAACCTGCATTACCATTAGCAGCCCTACTAGTCTGTGCTTGGGCCATGTCTGTCTATGGGCCACGTCTGTCAGCGAGCAAGCAGGCCATGCCATGTTCTTCCTGGTTCAACATTAACACGTCTGGCGCTTCAAGTAACACACCATTGCAAAATCAATAAATGACAAAAGCGTCTTTTTAGTCCCAAATGTTATGGCAAGCTAGACTTCTCTGTGCTGATGTGACAGATACTCACCTCCAGATCGGTAACGCTGAACAGCTGTCTCCTCCAGCTAGCCGCCTAGCTAGAAGCTATGAGTCAGATGCGGTGGTCCAGAATTCATGTATGGATAGATCGCTGCGAGCTTAGTTGCAGGGCGCATATGAAACGTACATTCCCTTTTATATTTCACTATCAAACATCACTCTTGCAATAACTGTATAGATCATATCGCAAAGCGTTTCACTAACAACCGCTACCTAGTAAAGCGTATCATGATTAACCCGTAGAACTGTCGCTGCTTTTTTCATTGACTCAGGTTGCCATCTTTGCGTTGGGCGGATGTCGGGCCAAAGATCGTGCATAACCCCAACAAGATGGCCGGATGTTGAACCAAAGAATGTGCATAACCCCAACAAGATGGGCGGATGTTGAACCAAAGAGTGTGCATAACCCCAACAAGATGGCCGGATATATGGAGGGTGTATCATGCCGTATTTAAATACAATACAAACATCGGAATGCAATACACACATCGGAATGGAATACACGTGTAACACCAAATACAATGCAAAAATACGGAATGTTTGTGCCAAAATAAAAGCAATGTGTATTACATTTGAGCGCAGCGTATTCCATTCTAGCATGTGTATTGTATTTGGTCACGAGTGTATTGTATTTGGTCACGAGTGTATTCCATTCTGCATGTGTATTACATTTGAGCGCTGTAGGTATTATGGCACTCGCAAATACAATGCAAATTAGTATCCGCCCATATGCAAATTAGTATCCGCCCATAGGTTCTGCCCTTTCCGGCCATAGGATTCGCGATGCCAACGATGACGACAGTTTCTGTAATAGCTTATTAATAAAGATTCGAAAAATTATGCTGACCATCGTATTATCTTAGTTTAATGTCATTTCAATGAATCATATAACTTTTATTTACAACAAGCACAACACAAAAATCGCTATTATGCACCGTCTTTGTCCGCGAATAACACCGGCTGTGGAGGTGGTACACACTTTGCTAACTTCACCATCTGTCTACGGTCATTTTGAGCCCTTAACCACCGCGCTGACACCCCGAGAAGTTATGCTTTTAACCGTAAACTCGATGAACCGGGAGTTAGCCCCAGACAGCGCTGCACTCGTATCTATCAGCCTGTCTGTATAATGATGTCGTTGAATGCCGATGCTGTGGTACTGTGCTGAATGAACCATTCGCTGACTGTCTTAATAAATCAAGTACAGAGATTCCAACCCGTGTTGAACATTCTATTTCCTTGTCAAATCGTGTATGCTGTCATTGCTGTGCACCATGAGATGACAAAGCATTTAAGATCACAATCCTCAATAGATTGATTCCATATTTCCGTAGAAATACATCGCTCCCTGTATAACGATATATATCTAACGTTACATGTTTTAATAGTAAGGGCATTTTACCAGATATTTGACCAATCTGCGAAGTAAATCGTTACCAAGAAATGTCTTCACCAATGTGTTTCTAAAGGTGTGTAATAACATGTCCTAAAAGGTTGAAATTCAACTCCTGTGGGAAACCTCATAAAAAACTGCTCAAAGTTGGGGTACCGATAACCGATTTTCGAAAATTCGAAAATGCTTAAATTGGACTTGAGTAACTTTTGAGGGGTCAAACTAGGCATTTTTCATGATTCTGAGTTGATTGCAAGCATTTATTTGTCACCAAGAGCACTTCCTGGTGCAACCCCCAAACCCCCCCCACCCCCATTGGTGGTTGGCATTCAAAGTGAGGAAGTTTGGAGGTAACAGGTAACATTAGACAACATTAGACAGCACCAGCAGAGAGGCACTATCATGGGCATGGACTCTTAGTCATAGGCCTCACTACATGTGGAACAATAGAACCAGGCTGCTTGAGCTACTCACACAGCCCAGCAGAGAGGCACTATCATGGGCATGGAAACAGAGTCATAGGCCTCACTACATGTGGAACAATAGAACCAGGCTGCTTCATTTACTCACACAGCCCAGCAGAGAGACACTATCATGGGCATGGAAACAGAGTCATAGGCCTCACTACATGTGGAACAATAGAACCAGGCTGCTTCAGCTACTCACTCAGCCCAACAGAGAGACACTCTGCTGGGCAGTAACTTACCTGTTATGGAGGCCTAAAAAAAGGGAGATGAAAGTGAAGCTGAATAGCTTCACTCTCACCTCCCATTGTGGAAGAGATGTACCAACATGAGATGTACCAAGGACTACCAGAGGTGTTCAGCTAGACACACAGCCCAGAGACAACACACCTTCCATGGGTGCTGTGACTAGGCCTGTGGCCCTATGCTGGAGGTCACATGAGCTCCAGGGCCTAACTGCTACTCTGTCAGTCCGATTAGTCGGACTGACAGAGTAGCAGTTAGGCCCTGGAGGTCAGAGCTCCAGATGAGGGGTGAATGGTAGACAGCTAGGCCCAGTGAGAGCACTCCTAATCGGACTGACAGAGTAGCAGTTAGGCCCTGGAGCTCATGTGACCTCCAGCATAGGGCCACAGGCCTAGTCACAGGCCTAGTCAGTGAATGCTGACTAGTCTGTTTTTTTGTTGTACAGTTAAGTTGCCAAACCACACAATTATTCCATATCTGATTACACTTTCAACAATGGACTGATAGAAAATTCTCATGATCTGCTTTCTCACCCCATAAAGTCTGAGTCGCCTCAGGTGATAAAGCCTCTGCTGTAGTTTGTTACATAAGCTGTCTAAGTGTGTATTCCAGCAGAGATGGTTGACTAATTGAATACCTAAGTACTTATAAGAGGGCACCTGGATGATTGTTTGGTCTTTAACGACCACAGGCTCATGGTCAGTTACCTGCCTTGGGTCTAACACAACCTCCTGAGTTTTGGTGGGGTTTAAGATGAGATGGTTGCTGTCGCACCATTTGGAGGTCTGATATGGAGGTCTGATAGAGTTGATATGGAGGTCAGATCCTGGTGGACGTAACAGTTAGTCACTGGGTCAGATAGCTATAGCTAACACTATTACCTAGCAAGGTATTACCTAAGCTAATTAGCCAGCTTATCATTATGGAGGCTTTATGGTTGTTGTAACTAGTATTCTTTTAATGATACAAAAAAGTCTTGAATCAGAAACAGAATTTATTTTAATAACATGCTGTGCAAACACAAGTAAACAAGTAATGATAAGTAATAACGTTTTGCCAGTCGTAGCATTGAACAAGCACGGTGCCATTCTCCAGGCCTACAAGCTGGGGGATGTTGCCGTGTTTCACTGGAGAGCTGTCCCTCACGACTCTAGCAATGTCATCCAAAGTCTAGCTCAACAGGGTAGTCAAGACTTCCAGTGTTTGCAAATACAAGTGCACCCCATAATCTTTCACTGTGTTATCAGGATGAGGGAGCTGGTCTAGCTCTGCCTGAGAAAGTTGCCGTGACAGTTGAATCTCAGGCACTTGAATTCCAGCAGCGTCTTCTCCAGGGTCACTGGGTCCAATCCAGTCAATGCCGTAGTTAATGTCCACCTAAACATCAGGTTAAACAGAATGGATAGGGTTATTGGTTTTGAGAGGTATCTGTATGACAGATGACGTCACAATCTCATGCTACAACCGGACACACACAGACGGACACATGTCATGTATAGAAGTGGCTGCACCACTTAAAAAGACGGTTACATTTTTAACAGCAATGTAATATGAGAATGTCAGCCTATTTCAGCATGAGTTGAAGGATCTTCCATTAGTGATCTACTGTTTCCAATAAACTCCAATGACAACAACTGTCTATTTTGGTATGATTTTAAAGGTATATAAAAACAGTGTATCCGCTCACTGTTTCTGTTGCTTGTTGGTTGTTATTTTATGTTGTATGTTTTTATAGTATAAATAAATAATAACAACATCTTTTTTTAATTAAGTGCTGCTTTTCTTGGCCAGGGCTCATTTGAAAAAGAGGCTACTGTCTCGATATGACTACCCTGGTTAAATAAAGGATTAATAAAAAAGTATAGAAACCTGCTGTAGATCTGGAGCGCCTGGGCTGTTTCGGAACCTGTGCCATAGCTGCATGGGTGACTGATTTCGGGCAGTGCGGATTCCATGGTGGTTCCACCCCTGGACAAAGAAGTCCAGGTGCATCTGAATCCTGGGCAGGAACACCCATTGAAGAGCAAAGAGGTGTGTCTCATCGTCTGGACACAAGAGTCCTTCACACTCCAAGTGCCAAAAGAGTGAGTGGAAGAGCTCTGTCACACCGATGAAGACATCCCTCCAGAGTCTCTCTATTCTGTTGGGGGATAAAATATACACCATATGTATGGTGTAAACCACAAAGAGGGATGCATATATCAAAATATACTGCATGGGTAGGCTGCTCATTAACCCTACCCATGAAATATATACAAACGCCTCAGAGTGCTTCATACCATGGTCACCATTACAATAATATGGGTAATAGGTGTTGAACAATTGTAATTGGTGTAAGGTGTTACAGAGTATTGTTACAGAAATATGACTACTTGTGAAAGAAATACCTCTGGTTATGCACACTTCTCCCAGCAATGTGGGAGTGTCTGTCGATACCTCTGTTGGCCACCATGTAGCTTGCTACATCCCAGTTCTCGCCCCCTTTATCGCTGCGAACCCTGGATGGCAAGCCGTGTGCATGGACAGCCTCAAGAAAATGGGAACAGACTGTCTCGGCACGGTTGTTGTTGGATGCTTTCAGAAACACAACCATTCTGCTGAAACCATCTATCCCTCCATGGATAATGATGCGCCACCTTCAGAAAACATAAGAAATGAGACACATTTATGATGAATATGATTTTGTTTTTCTCAATTACTTGTTATTCATCACTTCTGACCAATATTATCTATGGATACCTGATAAGCTTATGATTCCCATCAATGTGCCACAAGCAGTTTGGTGCGGGGACACTGTACACCCTTCTTCTTATTGTGTTCAGACGTAATGTACGCTCCAATACTCCCTCTGGGTCAATGCGTCTCATTGCTTGTTGGACTCGGAGACCTATGATCATAATATCCAATAACAGTGATCATTAATACAATTTAAAAGGACTATATGGTTACAAAATACATCACATAACCTTGTTTTGTGGGATTTGGAGCTTTGTATACTGTTCTGCACTAACAACACAAGCTACTTTCCAAATCCCCCTCCCTCAATACACTGTATACAGTCATGCTTGAAAGTCGTCATCAGACTATGGGACTCATATGAAGATCAAATAAAAGCATAAAATGTGTGGAAATTCCAACAGGGTTCACAAGCGTTCAAGCATGATATACGGATCCTGCTGTGGACTCATTTTCACCATCGACCTTTTTCAATTATTGTCCATTGGATGTAAACATGATTTAAACTTTCTTGATGGCAAATGTATTCATGTGATAAAACCTTTGGTGCCAAGATAGCTGTAGGTTTGCCAAACTCTGAATCAGACTACATACTCTGAACCCTGATGCCTCTCCCTTGAAGATGTCCTCGCACCATCTTGTACCCACAGTTGGGAAACATATGCTGGATATCAGAAATAATGGTGTCCAGGTGCTCATCTTCCACATCAGAATAGAAATCTGATACCCTATTGTGAAAAAAAGATATATTGTAATATTTATGACATACTTATATGACGTTACATACAGTTTACAGTGATGTCTGTGTGTGTCCGTTCGTAGGATTGATTGGACAAGAGGCATTCCATGACTGCTGATCAGATTTCCAGAGCGAATTTACGAACGCAGCCGAGTACCCAAGTACCCACTCGATATAATAAACAGCAGTTTAACGATCACAAAATACTCATACTTTGTGGATACGTTCGTTTGGGGCTGTGTGATCATCTAATTATGTGTAGTTATGTGTTTCTAGCATGTCGATGTTCTATCAGAATGTTGTGATGTTATCAAAATTAAGAAGATGAATGGCTAAAATGGTGCAAAGCGGGGAAAAACAGATACGACATCTAAAGTCTGGATGGAACGATTATATTTCAAAACAAACTTTAACTCCCCGAGGGCTCCGACTACTGCCAAGTCTATCTGGGTTTATTTGCAAGGACCTTCGCCTGTAGGCCTACAGTGTTATGGAAAACGAAGGTTTCTGCCGAATGCTGCAACACTGGAACCACGATATTACATACCAGTTAACACAGATATCTGCAAAATCATGCAATGCCTACCAAATACTGACATGTCAATCCGGACGGTAATATAATTATCAGAGTTTGGTTTTAGTTTTAGTATTCAGTTCAATGTGTGACTGACCTCATGTCGTTTTGCTCCATTCTTCTTCTGATCGTCCTCAGCGAAACATTGAGTATACCGGCAACATCTGTCGCTGATATGCCCAAGCTGACGTAGAACTCAATTAAACTGAACGGGACGTCCAATTTTTGGCATCGTTAATGTCAACAAATGTTCCTGTTGAATGGTCATCAAGGCGGTTACCGTTACTTGAGGAAATTCTACACCCATAGCAGCAGAGATTTGCCCCATTCTATCCAACAGCCACTCTACGCGGTAGAACACAAAATCGTTAGACACTGTGTTTTGCTCCGTCTGAAGTTGGAGGCCACGGATTTCTCGTCGTACAATCTCAAATGCGTCGATGTTGTTAACCTTATGATATGATAAAGGCTAGGCTAATACTATAAGGCTATTATAAGGAAAAGGCTCGTGGAAAGGCTGGAGACACACAACAGGCAACACGTTTTATACTCTCTTGAAGCTCCCATAGCGAATCACAGCGCCACTTATGGCCGGAAAGGGCAGAACCTATGGCTGGAACCGGAAGGTTGTATTCCATTCCGATGTAGGTGCCATAATACCTACATCGGAATGGAATACAATGCAAATTAGATCGGATTTACATAGGATATCGAAAAGCAATGCAAATGAGTAACCGGATATCGAAAAGCAATGCAAATGAGTACCCAGAACCTATGGGCGGATACTAATTTGCATATGGGCGGATACTAATTTGCATTGTATTTGCAAGTGCCTATTTGCAAGTGCCATAATACCTACAGCGCTCAAATGTAATACACATGCAGAATGGAATACACTCGTGACCAAATACAATACACATGCTAGAATGGAATACGCTGCGCTCAAATGTAATACACATTGCTTTTATTTTGGCACAAACATTCCGTATTTTTGCATTGTATTTGGTGTTACACGTGTATTCCATTCCGATGTGTGTATTGCATTCCGATGTTTGTATTGTATTTAAATCAGGCATGATACACCCTCCATACGGATAATGAACCAAAGAGTGTGCAGAACAGAATAATAAGGCCGCCACCAACCCTCCCCCCAATGTTCACAGTTGTGTTTTAGTATTGCACTTGATTACAATCTAGTAGCTGCCATCTGCAACTGTCAGAAAGCCCAGTAACCTATACATATTCATGCTCCTGGAACAAACTCCCAGAATAAATCGAACAGGCCCAAACCCTACAAATATTTAAATCTAAGCTAAAAAAAAAAAAACGTCATGTTTTGCAGCAGTTATGATTAAATACAAAAACTTCTATCAATGTATTTTATCCATTAACTATTGTCTTATTGAATGTTTGATCTATTTACTTATTGTATTTGCTTTTATTAATTGTAATTTGAATTTTCTTACTATGCACTTTGAATTGCCCCTGTTGTATGAAATATGCTATACAAATGAACTTGCCTTGCCTGGCCTTATAATAACTGTGAATGCTTTGTTGTATGATTTTCATCCATGAATGCATCATCGTCTTGTCTGGAGTGCTTAGAATCACTGCATTGTACGGTGAAAGAATGGAAATGTTTTTGGTCTTTGCAGTGCGTTTGCCCTTGTCGGCCACCGTAGCATTGTACCACCCGCACAGTGGACTCTGACCAATGAGCGTAGTTAACAATGGACTCTGACCAATGAGCGTAGGTAACAGTGGATTCTGACCAATGAGCGTAGGTAAAAGTGGATTCTGACCAATGAGCTCACGAAGTACATGGAGGTGGTATTTTTGAAATTGCGATCAACAGACAGACGGTCGGTAATAGTTTCGCTTCTGCTAAGCAACAATACTTTAGTATGTTGGCAAGCGATTATACTTTACTACGAAACGGTATGAAACCTCGTACACTATATTAACATCAACGAGCACTATGGATTGTACATTTGACAGCTCCGACCCAAGTATACTTGATCGTCTTGTCTTCTAGTTTGTCCAGGCTATAGCTAGCTGTTGATGGCTAGCTAGCTATCTGACCATCCTAGTACATGATGTAGCTAGTCCAGCCAGATATATAATCATGTTTGTCTCATGTCTAATAATGACAGTAAATGGCGAACACGTATCTAATGTTAGTGCTAGATGATTCTGTCCGAGTATTTGCTCTGTCTAACTGCAAGCTAAATGGAGCTAAATGAACTGTTTTCATTGTAGAGATGGAGGAGGAGGAGGAGCATACTGCTCGGAAGCAGCAGCTTGCCATGCTATGTCAGAGGCTCAACAAGATCACAAGAGATCTCAACGAAGGTAATGGCATCATTAGCTTAATTTTGTCCAGGGGCCTGTTCCTCGGAACTAGTCCAAATTTCGTTGTTTGGTACCTGTACTATATCAATGACAATAAAAACCATTCATTCATTCATTCATTCATTCAAACACAATTGTAGCCTAATTGTGTTAGTTCTCGTAAATTAGCCCACACCATCATTTTAAACATACATTTTTAGATTAGATTCAACTTTATTGTTATTGCAGAGTAAGCATCAGACAGCGAAATGCAGTAAAAAAGTGTATGTCAAAAGCGGGATTTGAACCCCGGTTTTAAAACGCTTGATATCAAAACGCTTTGATATCATGGCAGCAGGTAATACCACTATGCCATCCTGATGATCTGACAGTGTGTAGCCTGCTGCTAATATCACCACAGTAGTGAATATGTATTTATTAAAATCTGAATAATAAGTAGGGGCTAGTATGACCTACGCATTTAATCAGTCAGCAATTTGTTGCCCAAACATTTCCCTCGCCTTATTAATTGCGGCAGTATTGCACTTTTTTACATCTTATTTTTCGTCTTCATAAAGATCAATAAGTAGGAGCGCTGCGCTGTCACTTTCCAGTCTAGTATCTTCTTTTCGACAATTGGCTCTTCTGGGCTCCTCACTGCAGGCATGCGCCCAAATCGAGAATTTCCAAACCGGACCTGTGTGAACATTGATAAGACAAGCCTGATTCTCATTCGAGGAGTCACTTGAGGCTTGAATCCCAATCGAGAGTTGCCTGAACGAGGCTTTCCTTTTAATCGCGAATATACTAATCAACGTACGTGGTACAGCCCCCAGGGCAAGATACAAATCGCTATCGATACGCTATTCTTTGAAATCGCTAATCACAAATTCTATGCATAACATAAGATATCTACATTACAATATTAAATAAACTGCCTCCAAACTTAACTGTGATTAATTTGACTACTGTCTCATTTGTAACATAATGTCAGTTCTGACTTTTCCATACCATTTTCACACAGATGAACATATCAACCAGATCATTGGTTCAAAATGCCCTGAAACATGTCTCACATATCTGATGGACTTGGAGAAGAAAGGTGACCCTCACTTGGATCATATTCATCTCACAAAGCTCATGGACTCCTACACCAGAGTGTTCTCTAATATGCCACTGGAGAAACAATGTAAAAATGAGAGCTACGCTAGGATGATGGTCAGATTTGCAGAGCTGAGAGGGTGAGTGAAAATAACCATGATTGGCCTTGGTTGTCTGTCCAGTTCTCTCTTACTTCCCATTATCTGTAGGTTGGGTTAAATTGGATGAAAATGTACAAGAAATTTTTAAGACATGGTAGACTCAGTGGAGTAAATCCTCCCTTTCTGTCCTCAGAATCCAAGATCCCAATAAAGCAGAGGGTGACTTCAACGCGGCAAGATCTCTCTACGTGGATTTCGCTTTTGTCCACATCGCACATGCTCAGTTTGAACTGTCTCAAGGTAGAGAGGCGCAATCATCTTCTGGTTGCAAGAATTAGCTATTTCTACAATATTGATACACATGCCCTCATATTGTGCAGTCTTATTGTATGTTCCACATTGTGCAGTCTTATTGTATGTTCCACATTGTGCAGTCTTGTTGTATGTTCCACATTGGGGTTGTTGAGTTCTCTCTGCTATCCTGTCTTCACAGGCAACACCAAGAAAAGCACTTCCATCCTGCAGAGGGCTATTGAGCTGAATGCTAAGCCCAAGGAGTTACTTGAGGCTGCCATGCAGAAGCTTCAGTCTGGCAAGGTACGGCTCCTCTCCCCTGAGGAGGATAAGGAAAATATCCAAGGTCAGTTTGTATATATTTCATACTTTGGGAACAACAAACATTATTGCTCTGGATTTTCCCTCTCTGTAATGGTTTGAATGAGATTAAGAAACTGCTATTCTGTTTATGGGCTTGTTTTTGTAAAATGTTTACTTTTAACATATTTATATATTTGTTTTGCGTTGTCTGAAAATACGGAATATTCTGCGAAAAATGTACAGTCTTTCGCAAAGGCTCTCAAGATTCAGACGGGACAGGCGACTTGCCGCTCTCCAGTGTTTTTCGTTCAGGGTAAGAGACAAGTTATCTTTCATAGTAGTGCTCTGACTGATTCTATATCAATTCCAATTCAGCTTTCCTATTTGCTTTTTGTTCTCCCAGAGATTGTTGCTAACTCTGCCATATCGCTCTCAGGACAGACCCACGGAATGCACCAGCAGAGGACCATGTCCCAGCCAGGAGGACATGGCCTCAGCGAGTTAGAGCCGTTGGCATGATGGTATTTGATATGATCCTTAATGAGAAACACTTTTCCTTTTCTGTCTTTGTTTCACAGTGCTCTGCGCTTAAAGTGCATTTGGTTAAAGTGAACAATTAATGTGGTGAAAACTGACCATTTCCCTGTTATTCTTTCTCCTGCCCTCTAGCCAGGTAGAGTGCCCCTAGTCCCCATCTCTATCTCAGAGATGGAGGATGATGATGATGGGAGGAGCATGCAGCATACATATAGCAGCATGTCGAGGTAAGCATTGTTTACCTTTCAGAGGCACACTCACACATTGAATGCATTTATGATTCTAATCATGAAAGTTGCAATTGTATCTTTGCTAATACTGTTTGTACAAGGATGACCTCAATTAGGCCTGTAACAATTATGTAATAATCGTCTAATCGAGATTATTTTACGTAATCGCGGTTGTTTCTCTTAATCGTGCATGTAGCGAGATAGAACAGTAGCTATCCTATCAGAGGACACCTAGTCAATGCCTCTAGCCTACACTAGGGAGAGAGATGGAGCTTGTTGAAAAAAGGAACATGACTGAAGCAACACCTAAAAAGTCACCATCCCACCCAATTTGCAGTCATCAACAAATCGCTCAGTGGCTCGTCCCTCCCGACAACTGGGTCTTGCTGAGTCGTTAAGCAGACGCACAAAGTATAAGCGGGACAGTTCCAAATGGTGCGCGTGTGACGCGTTACATCGCGAAAGAGATGCGGCCATTCAATAATAATAATAATAACTTTTATTTGTATAGCAAACTTTTCAGCTCAAAGTGCTTAATACATTATTATTAAATTATTTTTCAATACACTTGAGAAGCCAGCATTTAATGGCATGCTGTACTCTTTTGATGGCCAATACGAGTTGCCTAGTAGACTTACATCTCCAAAGCTGCCATTCCAAATTTGTATGAGAAAGTGAAGGGTGACAAAATACGTTTTATGATAATAAAGAGGCATGGTTTGCTTCATAGGTTGCTGTGTTATTACATTATCTGGGTCACATAACAGTGAAACGGTGAATAGATTACACTCTATAGCGCCTTATTCCAAAGAGCTTTACAATGGCTTCTCATTCACCCATTCACACACACACATTCACACACCAATGGCAGCAAGCTACCATGCATTGGCCTGCTCATTGGAAGCAATTTGGGGGGTCAGTGACAATTATAATTGTCAATGACAATTATTTCTGAGACAATTAATTGTCCAGACAAATTTGGAATTGTTACAGGCCTAACCTCAATATGAAAATGGATTTTGTTTTAGGCAAACATCTGGTGCCTTGTTTTCCTTATACTCTGCCAAGAAAACGTTCGGCGATGGAGACGTCTTCAATCTAAAGGTGAGTGTGATAACCAGTGATGCCGGTAACGCGATACTAAGTATCGCGATACTCTAATCTGATTACTTTTCCCAGTAACGAGTATTCTATCGCGATACTATTTCCAAATCAGTAATCTGATTAAAGTTACTTATTCGAGTGACTGTGCGTTACTATTGCGTTACTACCTCATAACTTAGGCTAAATGCAGTATTTCTTTGTAATGTTCGATAGTAAACAAACATTTATTGCTTTTCTCGCGTCTTGGGGAGTGACGTCAGTGATCACGTTTTCAACACGAGGTGCAGCAGAATCGCTCACGTGTATCACCACGCTGATTGCACAGTGTAAACAGAAGCGTATAATGGAGCGAGAACAGAGATATGCGTTAAATAGCTGGAAATATAGGGATTATTTTGAGTTTGTGTCAGCAAAGGATGACAAGAACATAAATGTTCGTTGTACACTCTGTGCTGGAAAGAAAATATTGTCCTGTGGTAAAACCACAACATCAAATTTAAAGAAACATTTGGAATCTCTGCACAGCACAGTCAAGCTCGCGGAGAAAGTCCCAGAGACCGCGGCCTCGACTTCTGCGGGAGGTCCCACACCGCTCAAGCAACAAAAGCTGGACTTCAGTAGGCCTACAAAATCACAACCTGTAAGTGTGGGAGAGTTGAATAAATTGGTCGGGCGGTATGTTGTAGAGGAAATGCTGCCCATAAACACAGTTGACTCGCCCTCTTTCCGTGCCATCATTAACAAGATCCCCACTACTACCAATGCCGAGCTACCTCACAGAACATCTTTTTCTTCGTACTTGGAGAAGGAGTATGCAGAGATGGAAAAACATCTGAAGGCTGCGCTGAACGAGGTCGACTATGTGTCAACTACAGCGGACATTTGGACAGCTAACAATAGGAGCTATATGGGAGTAACGCTCCACTGGATTAGTAGATCCACATTAGACCGCAACAAGGCTGCATTGGCGTGTAGGAGAATCCGCGGTAGACACACGTATGATGTTATTGGTGCAGAAATCGAAAACATTCACTCTTCATATGGACTAATCAACAAAGTAGTAGCAACAGTGACAGATAATGGATCTAACTTTGTCAAGGCATTTCAAGTCTATCAGCCTGCTGTCACAGAGTCCGATGATGAGACGGTGGAGGAGGCCACGGATGATGTCACTTTTTTAGATGTGTCAGAAATCCTATCAGCTGAGGATGATAGTGATGGCCAGCTGATTCTTCCCCCGCACCAAAGGTGTGCTTCACATACCCTCAACCTTATTTCTACAAGTGATGTGGAGAAGTACATCACTTCCAAACCAGAGAGCAAGGCTGTGTATAGGAGCAGCACAGCAAAATGCACAGCTCTCTGGACGAAAGCAAGCCGATCTACCGTTGCGTCAGAAACGGTGGAGGAGGTTAACAAAAGAAAGCTCCTGGTACCGACATCCACAAGGTGGAATTCCTTTTACGAAGCCATAAAGAGAATCGCAGAAATCCCCATGAATGAGCTGACTACTCTGTGCAACAAGCTGGGAGTGAAGTGCTTCAAAGACCAGGAGTACCAGTACCTGCATGAGTACTGTACCGTCATGAAGCCTCTAACTATAGCACTGGATATCCTACAAGGTGACTGTCCGTATGGGACTTTACTGCCCACACTTGAAGTCCTGATGCAGAAGACCCTTGCTGTGAAAGACACCCTATCCAAGATGACTGCAGGCCTTCCAGATGCCATAGTGCAGGTATGCTATGTTGTTCCATCTTAAAGATAAATAAATACATTTTCATTGCACTATTCATGAACATGGAGCAGAGTCACACCATACTGCAGTATGTAGGTTGTCAGTTGCACAAACTAATTGCATACATAATTAGTAAATAAAGGTATAAATAATAGACCTTATAGGCTACAACTAGATAATAATAAACATATCAAATTATATCTTTCAGGCTATCCAGACTCGTTTTGCCAGTGTGCTGGACAACAAAGATGCCCTTCTCGCAGCTGCTAGTTGTCCAAAATTCAAACTCCGATGGCTGAGAGATGAAGGTAGGAGGGAGCAAGTAAAGGAGCTTCTCACAGCAGAATGTCGCAAAACTGCTCCTGCAGCACAGAGCCCTGCCAGTGTACCCACCACGACTGCCAACCAAGGCGAGATGGACTTTTTTGCTTTTGAGGCGGAGCCAGAGGAGACCTACTCGGCAGAAAAGGAAGTCATGGACTACTTGAGGTCAGGGCATGAGCTTCAGATTCTGAATCAGTATCCAAACATTAAGAACATTTTCTTGAAGTATAACACTCCAACCCCATCTAGCGCTCCTGTAGAGCGGCTCTTTAGTCTGGGAGGTTTGGTGCTCACGCCTAGAAGGAACAGACTTTCTGACAAGAGGTTTGAGAAGCTTCTGTTAATGAGATACAACCACTGGTTTACTCGCCCCTTTCCACTGTTTCACTCATAGTGTGTTCATGGCCTCCATAGCGTGTTCATGGCCTCCATAGCGTGTTCATGGCCTCCATAGCGTGTTCATGGCCTCCTTCCAGTCTTGACAGCTGAGTTCACTCTTCATTGATAAACTCAGACTCACCCAGTTTAGGATTAGGATTATATTAGGATCATATCTGAATGGTCAGGGTAGGTTTTAGGTTTTGTGAAACCACTCCTTGCTAGTTACTGTGTTAAATAAAGATTATATTTATTTTATTGTTTAAAAACAAGTATTTATGTTGGGTGAGGCAAAGAAAGACTCTTTATTTTGTTGTTTTAAGTTATTGTTTAAAGTTTAATTATGTAATTTAAGTTACTGTTAAAATAAAGTGAGTTTTGGCAAAACCAGTTTTCATTTTTATGTTGCGGGGGGGGGGGGGGGGTCGGGTGCCTAGGCAGCTGCCAATAGTAACTAAAAAAGTAACTAGTAATCTAACTTAGTTACTTTTTAAATCAAGTAATCAGTAAAGTAACTAGATTACTTTTTAAAGGAGTAATCAGTAATCAGTAATCAGAATACTTTTTCAAAGTAACTGTGGCAACACTGGTGATAACCAAATTGCAGTTTACATATAAAAAATTAAATAGATTTAGATCCTAGGGAATAATATTTATTACAATGGGATTTCTGAAGTAATTTAATTGCAAAGATCGGAGAATGATCTGATCATTGTCAAAAAGGTTAGTTAACTCCACTGATCTGATAATTGTCATATAGGTTAGTTAACTCCACTGATCTGATCATTGTCTAGTTTAGTTTATTAGTTTATTATATCGAGGACAATCCAAATACATGAACCATATAAAATACAGTAAAAAAGGCAGCGTTAGCCTAGTCGGCTAATTTTCAGCTGAAGTCCCCGGCCAGTTGCAACATGGCATCCTGAAAAGTAACGTCATTAGTTAAAATAAAACATTTCAATATTCTAAGGCTGAGACAAGGTACCCCAACATCACACTTGACAAAAAAAAAAGTAAGCAAGCTGAGGTGATTGCAAGCGGCTACAACAAACACCACACACACACTTATGGGGGCAGCGACATTTCAAGCACATAGAAGCCACAGGACAATTACAGGCCACACAACATTAAGCACTTACAAACAGCAATACATTAAATAAAACAAAACATACAAAAAAGGCATTATGGAGAGGCAGCACAGAGAGGGATTAATGAGGACAAGTATAGTTCTGTGTCAGCCAGGCTTTCATGTGTGTTGTGAAGGTGGAGTAAGTATGTATGTCTTTGAGTTGGTTGGGTAGTGAGTTCCAGTTTTCTATTGCTATCACTGAGAAGGATTGTTTACTGAAGGTGCTTTTCCTGAATGGAACTATAAGGTCGCCACGAGAGGTGCTTCTGGTGGGCCGTAAACTGTGGTCACGCTGGTTTATGAAAGAGTTAAGCGGGGGAGGAGCTTTGTGAGCTTTGTCATATAGGTTAGTTAACTCCACTGATCTGATCATTGTCAAAAAAGGTTAGTTAACTCCACTGATCTGATCATTGTCAAATAGGTTAGTTAACTCCACTACTAGAAGTTAGGGGACTTTCTCTGCTGGTAGTCATGCCGTTGGTTGATGTCCTTGGTCATTGATTTGCTCTCTCAGCCGCCCGTCATCAGTCCTGAACCCCGCCCATGGGAAAACTCGATGGCAACAGTGGATTCCACCACTACTCTCCTGCACAGCCAAGACAAGAGGGACCCCATTAGGAGGGAAGGTACTGTCTCCCTCACACACACAGGCAGTGGTTGGCACCAATAATGTTGCCAGTAACATAGCAGGTTGGAGTGATTCCATGTTGCCTGTAGGGGTGTAAATCACCAGCTTCATCACGATACGATATTATATCGATTTGTTTGTATGACGATACAATGTTTGACGATATCACAATGTCAGTCACGATACGATTTCGATTCGATTCGATTCAAGATCGATATGACGATATGATCGATATAACGCGATATCATATGCCAATCTAACACAATTATCAATTGTAATAAGTGGTAATTAACATACAGCTCATTAACACACACACACACACACACACACACACACACACAGGTTCAGAGAGACATCCAGTCACACACGCACACACACACACACACAAACACACACGTCCACACACGTGTCACACACGTCCAGCAGGTCTGATATTGGTCTGACTGGATTCGCCTCGAAGAGTAGATGTTAAAAAATATCTTTGGTGTCCAAAACGGTCAATGTATTCGCCCATTAGACTCCCGTTAGACGCACTCTCATTAGACGCACTCACACAAGCCGAACATTTCCGAAGATCACCGGAGATTGCCGAACGCGAGAGGAGGAGGAGCCGAGAAGTGGAGCCGAGCCAGTCGACAGTCACACACGGTGAATGCGAGTCACACATTGCGAACGCGAGTATGTTAACGTCCCTGGTTCAGAGAGATGTTCCAAAATATATATTAAAAGGGATAGACTTACTGTCTCTCATCAAAAATGAAAAACATTCGTATCTTTTTCAAGTCTCTCTCTCTCTCTGCGCGCATAAGATGACGATATAGATCGATATTTTTACATTGCATCGATGTAATCAGATCGTTAGTCAATGAATCGATGCATCGATGTGAATCGATGTATCGTTACACCCCTAGTTGCCTGTAGTCTAGTCAGTGTTCGTGATGGGTTGCAAAGAGCTTGTTCATGGATATGTCATTGTCTTCCTTCCTAGACATCACTGACACCCTCAACAAGATTATCAGTTGGAACTCGGCTGAGAAGTGCCGTGCATATCTGATGGACCTAGAGAAGAGGGGGGACCCTCACACAAGCCCCAACCTCCTCATTAGTCTGAAGAACTGCTACACCAAAGTCTTCACCGGACTCCCACTGGGTCAGCACGGCAAACACGAGAGCTACGCCCGGATGCTGGTCCGATTTGCTGAACTAATGGGGTGAGTGTGTAAGACGATGGAAACCAAAACATTCCCTAGATTAAACGTCCCTGGTATCCTGTCTGATCCAAATGGGGATGTGTGTGTTATTTAGAATGTTTCTCTTTTTACCGGTGTGCCAAAGAAAATGTTACATTTGTAACAGTTTTCTTTATCTTATACTATCCTATGTTCTATTATTTTATACATAGTTATTTTTTTCTATTCTAAAGGATTGAGGACCCGGAAGAAGGTCGGGACCAATTCATCACTGCCAGATCCTACAGCAGAGCCTTTGCCTTTGTCCATATAGCATTTGCTCAGTTTGAGGTTTCTCAAGGTAGGATTCCCAATATATAAAATCAAATATTAAATTAATTGGAGGTTTCATTCAGAGTACTAACAGATGGTGTCTCCCTATTCTCCCGCCAGGTAATGTGAAGAAAGCCTCTTCTATCCTCCAGAAAGCCTTTGGCTTAGGCGCCAGGCCCACGGAGCACCTGGAAGCCGCCATGAGGAACCTGAAGGCTGGGAGAAGACAGCTCCTCCCCACAGAGGACAGAGAGACTCTACCAGGTGGCTGTTAGTTTACTAGTGCCTGATCAGGGTCATGTTCTATTAGTTTACTAGTGCCTGATCAGGGTCATGTTCTATTAGTTTACTAGTGCCTGATCAGGGTCTATTAGTTTACTAGTGCCTGATCAGGGTCATGTTCAGTAGGCACAACACTGGAAAGAAAACAAGTTTTTAGTCTGAGGGAAACAGGTAGGATATGACCTTGAATTGTCCAGATTTGTTCATTCATTTATTTAACATTTCCGTGGGCAAAGATTCCTCTATGTTGTTGTGTGGAAGACGATCCTGTATATCCTGTCTTAAGTGGCGATAACCTCAAAACTGGTGGAAGTTTAGTTGTTTGAATACAAACAATTTATTTGTCTATTTTTAGAGCCCCAGTCCCATGGCCCAGTGAGTTGTTCCAGCCACAGAGGAGAGAGAGAGCAGGAACCTCCGTTTCGGTTGTCTGTGACCCTGAGCCAGGCGCAACCTAAACCCCCCAGCCGGGAGCCAAATTTATCTTTGAAGTTGCCTGGCCGCATCAACCGACTTGCTACAACCTCTACACCTCCAGAGGTGTGTTGTTATGATGATTATTTGGGTTAATAATGCAATATTATATTGGTTTACATTTTACCAAATTGTTAATTATTGAAGTAATTGGTAGTTATTGAATTATTCCTAATAATTTATTTGATCTTATGGCTGTTTCTAATGGTCTATATGGAGTCTGGATCTCTTTCCCTTTCAACCTGGAGTTTTAATCATCCATGTTTGGTCCTCACCAGGAGAGGTTCACCCCTCCTGACCCCAGGCCCACTCCTCGTCTGCTGGACTCGCTGCCCACCCCGTCCCTCCCTTTCCCGTCCAGATTCAACCCCCCCATCCAGACACCCAACTACAAAGACCCCTGCGCTAATAGGTGAGGCCTGGGGTGGGCTTGTACTAATACGGCTGACAAGTTGCTCAGACTGTATGTTTCATATTTGGATTGTATTGGTTTGTGTGTGCTGTGACTCTGGTGCACTTTAGATGAAGCCTGACTTGACTACTTCACCTGGGGGGTATTCCAAAAACTTGCTAAAGAAAAATCCAGGCTTAATTTTGATAAGTCCTGAGAGATTTATCAAAAATAAACCTGGATTTATTTAATTGTTTAAGTCTCGCGAGACTTATCAGAATAAGCCTGGATTTTCCTTTAGCGATGTTGATGGAATCCCCCCCATGTATGTGATGACTCTTTCAGTTGTTGAGATGCAGTCAGGTCCATATTGACATCTCCCTGTTTCTCCTCCTCCTCCTCCCAGTTTCATCACCCCCGTGGAGAAGAGGAACCCCATATTGGCAGCTCCTCCATCGGCAGGTCACAAGCCTGTCCCTGCCCAGCAGCCCTGTACCCCCCGCAGCCAGGCGTCCCATGTCCAGCAGACGCACCAGGTACACAGACACCAACACACGCTCATGTGTGCTGCTCATCACATTATTATGCTCTATATGTAGATTTGCTGTCAAAGTTGTGTCAGATGAAATGCAGACATTTAAGATGGTTAAATGTATATGTCTCCACTGTCTTTCCTCAGAGCTCCATGACTGCTCTCTCAAATGACTCCATCACCATCAACGGGAAACAGTTCTTCGTCTTGAAGATGATTGGCCGAGGAGGATCGAGCAAGGTAGGAACCTTGTCATGTCATGTGACTTCATGTTATGTTATGTGTGTTTTTTAATCGGTGGGCACTGGGCACACTGGGCTCAACGTCATAAAGGGACCAAGTAATTTGATTGGACAAGAGGCATTCTATGACTGTTGATCAGATTTCCAGAGCAAATTTACGAACGCAGCCTAGGGCTAAACCACTCGCAGACTCATTATTTTTCATAACACGAAACTTGAAGTTTTAAAGTACCCACTCGATATAATAAACAACAGTTTAGCGATCACTAAGTACTTATAATTTGTGGATTGGATTCACTATTCTCGTTTGCCATAGGCTACTGATAAGGGACACTTTTGTAAATACTTTCGTTTTGGGACGTGTTCATGTTTGGGGCTGTGTGATCATCTAATTATGCGTAGTTATTAGTAGGGGTGTAACGGATCACCTAACTCACGGATCGGATCGTGTCACGGATTTTGAGTCACGGATCGGATCATTTTTCGGATCAACACAAAACATATATTTTTTTTAATAAAAACAACATTTTCCTTGAATTCTGTAAAAACAACACTTTTAATGTGTGAAACAAAAAAACAACATTCAAGATGTCAAAACTGATATATATATCACATATATATATATAACATCTATATATAACAACATATATATGCCTACACACCGTAACTTTCTTATCGACCTCCCTCCTTCCATCATTATTATAAGTGACAGGGAAGCCAAAGTGCTCCCATACATGTGATTTCAATGACGAGGGAGGCCTTTCCAGTTCGCCAACGTAGCACTCGCCATGATACGTGTTGCTGTGGATTCCCAGCTTCACGTGGAGTGAGTACGTAACAGAGTACTTTTTTTGTGTGTTTACACAATCACCCAGGCTGCTTAGCGGGTGATATGACGTGATATAAGTGGGACAGAGATGAGTGAATGAATGTTGTTGTCAACTCAGTATGCATGCAGAGAGTGAGAATAAAGCGCACATGATTGTTTTTCTACCGGTTACATTTGAATGAATGAATGGTCTTTATTGTCATTGCTACAGTACAGGTACCAAACAACGACATTTAGGAGGGGTGGCTCCCCTGGTGTTAGAAAAAAAAAAAAAAAAAAAAAAAAAAAAAAACGATTTTGCTATTGATCCGCGGTACACATGCGTTCCGAACCGTGGAGGGCGATCCGAACGGATCACGTCACATTATCCGTGATCCGTTACACCCCTAGTTATTAGGGGTGTAACGATACATCGATTCACATCGATGCATCGATTCATTGACTAACGATCTGATTACATCGATGCAATGTAAAAATATCGATCTATATCGTCATCTTAAAGATACACCTTTATTTTGAAATGGCACATTCTGCGTGACTGTCACCATTTCCGTGCAGCGCGCGACTAGCAGCGGCAAATTACAAAGTCAAAGAGCGCTGCACACTGTGTGTTCTGCATTTTGTGACTGCGGCAGAGAACAGCGAAGCGGTTTAAGCTGCGACTGCCAAGCCCGCCCACGGCCGACTGTGATTGGTCAATGCTCTAGTCTAGCCGACTGTGATTGGTCAATGCTCTGGTCTGTAACAAAGCATCTGTCTTATGAATGGGCAAAGGCTGCAGGTTGGACCTTACTTACTTTACTCCGGTTTGCTTGTCCAATTTCATTGGATAAACCTGAACAAAATTTCTATTGATAAAATCTACAGGTAAATCATTACTCCCGTAATCAGTGATCTAACATGACTGTCCAAGCATAGCCTTACCTTTCACCAATCAACACATCATATCAGATCAGTGCTTCCTAGAGGAAGTGTGATGGATGGCCCTATATTAAAAATTATCCTGACCTGCGTTCAGAGCGTAGTGTTTGTCCTGAACATGTTGATCAGTTAGTTTTTTTGCAGAAAAACCTCCCAAAGAAGAACACTGGAGGATATACCGTACTTATTATATAACACTGGAGGATATACTTAACTTATTTTGGTTAAGAAGAATGTATATAAGATGTACTGCACTGTACTGCATTTGCACTTATTATTTATTATTATTTTATTATTATTTATTATTATTGCACAAATATACTGTAGGTTTGTGAGACTAGTGAATGGGTCTATTTTTCTTTTTGTAACAGAAGAATACTGTATAATACAATATGATTTAAATGCTGGATACCTGGAAGAGCTCACAAATAAAATGGTCAAATAATATTCTAGTTGTTTTTGTGAGTGGATAATTGTGTTAGATTGGCATATGATATCGCGTCATATCGATCATATCGTCATATCGATCTTGAATCGAATCGAATCGAAATCGTATCGTGACTGACATTGTGATATCGTCAAACATTGTATCGTCATATAAACAAATCGATATAATATCGTATCGTGATGAAGCTGGTGATTTACACCCCTAGTAGTTATGTGTTAGGAGTTTTATTTTAATTCATTTTAATTTGAGTGTATATTTAACTGTAATATATATTGTCCCTCGGCAATAAAAAAATATTGATTTTGGTACCGGTACCGTTTTAAAAGTATCGGTTTGGCACCGGTATCGGATAAAACCCAAACCTAGTCATGGGACCACAATTCTGGTTCCTTCTGTTGTTTTATCAGGTGTACCAGGTCCTGGACCACCGGAAGCAGCTGTTTGCCGTGAAGCACGTTAACCTGGAGGAGGCCGACACCCAGACGGTGGAGAGCTACAAGAACGAGATTGAGCACCTGAACCGTCTGCAGCTGTGTAGCGACCAGATCATCAAGCTGTTTGACTAGTAAGGGTTCACTTCTGTTTCCCCGCCGTAGGCTTATTCAGCTGCTAGGGGGATAACTGTTACCATATCCTGTCCCATTCCCTTAAAATAAGACATTTGGAAAATGTAAATATAAAAATATGGAGATTTTAAAAATATATATGTATATTTAACTTTATTCGAAAATAAGTAGTTATGTTACATGAGCAGACATCGAAGAATCACGAGACATAGACCCAAGGCATATGAAGACGTTCCTTTTCTGGCGTGGCATCATTTTTTGAAAGGGAGGACGTCATTTAATGAAGTAAGTGTGTACTACTCAAGTGTCATGTTTTTTTTGGTGGGTTCCAGTGAGATCACCCACAGCTCCATCTTCATGCTGATGGAATGTGGGAGCCTGGACCTTAATACCTGGCTGAGGAACCGCAAGTCGGTCAACCCACTGGAGAGGAAGTTCTACTGGAAGAACATGCTGGAAGCAGTCCACACCATCCACAAACATGGTTAGAGTCTCTGTGTGTCTGTGTGTGTGCGTGTGTGTGTGTGTGTGTGTGTGTGTGTGTGTGTCTGTGTCTGTGTCTGTGTCTATCTCTCTCTCTCTCTCTTTATCTGTCTGTTTGTCTCAACCACTGATCTGTATTATTTATCCAGGTGATGACAAACCAGTGCAGCATCTAACCCCATAGCATGTCTTTCCTCTGTTATTGTTGTGTGTGCAGGAATCGTCCACAGCGACTTGAAGCCTGCCAATTTTGTGATAGTGAACGCCTCCCTGAAACTGATCGACTTCGGCATCGCTAACCACATCCAGCCGGATGTGACGAGCGTCATGAAAGATTCCCAGGTACAGCAAGAACCCAGCCATCTTCCCCCAATTCTGCCTAAATGCCTTTAAATATAGACAGAGACTTGCAAATGTAAATACTTCTGTTCCCTTAACACAGGTGGGGACCTTGAACTACATGCCCCCCGAAGCCATCAAAAACACAGCAGGGAAAGCCAGCTCCAAGGTCCATCTTTATCCAACAACATTCTAATTTATTCATGACACCCCTGCTTTTGATGTCCAATTGACTTGTAGTACATTACAGTCATAGTCCTTATTGATGGTGACACACTCAATGTGTCAGTGTGATAGAAAGTCTGAGCACGCTGATGTTTGATTGGTGTGGTTTGTGTTTGTTTCGTCCCTAGATCAGTCCCAAAGGAGATGTATGGTCCCTGGGGTGTATTCTCTACTGCATGACTTACGGCAAGACCCCGTTCCAGACCATCACCAACCAGATCGCGAAGCTGCACGCTATCACCGACACGTCCCACGCCATTGAGTTCCCTGACATCACAGAGAAGGATCTGATGGATGTGTTGAAGGTGAGCAAGCGAGCGGGTTCATTTCTGCTTTCCATTGGCTCACTGTGGCTGAGTGTTGATTTTAGTGGGAATGACAGATGGGGAGCTATCTGATCGGTTGTTCTACTCTCTCTACCCACAGAGATGCCTAGTACGAGACCCCAAAGACCGCATCTCCATCGCCGAGCTTCTGGAGCATTCATACCTCCAAATGCAGCATCAACCAACACCTGAGCCAGGTACACACACAAACACACACACACACACACACACACACACTTGCAAGAGATGCACATTTGGTATCTCTCCCACATGCCATGTTTAACAACAGTTTGAAAAGAATTGTTTAGTAACCGTTTAGTTTGTCCTGCTCTATTCTCAGAACCTTAGTTTGTCCTGCTCTATTCTCAGAAAATAATGATCTGAGGAGAATCCTCAACGAGCTCGTTGCCCTGCAGTCTCCCAACAGCATCGTCAGAGCTGCCAATGTGAGCATAAATGTGATATTATTTTCCACTTCTGTCAAACATTAGGAATTGTGTTTATCCTAAGTTTCATCTGTTTTCACCCTCTCTCTGCTTTACAGAACTTGGCAAAAATGGCCAACAGTGGTAGGAAACTGGATGCCGTAGATTGTGTGAAGTCATCCAGCAAGCCCTCCTGGAAGATGTGAGGAGATTGTCTGGTTAAAGCAGATGCTCTGCTAATACCCTGAAGCCCCATGACAGTCAGCTAAATAGGCACAAACCAAGCACCAAGAGGAGACTCTCTGCCCAGGTTTTGCACACCGCTCAAACCCATAATGGCACAAAGTGTGTCATTCCACTGACTACCCCATAGCTCTACAGTCTTCCGCCATGTCATCGTGATATTTGTAGTTTAACTCCTGGAGTATAAGACACTTTTTATTTTATTTTTTTAAGAAACTATTTTTGTTACTAACCACTTGGCAGCAGTAACTGTACCTCAGGTGATTTCTTCCTGCCTAACAGCATTTTTGTATACTATTTTCCTGTTACCTTATTGTGTCACCTTCTATACTCTTGTTTACTTTTCTGTCAACAAAAAATAAATAAATATATAATTTCTCTCAACTTTTACATGTTCATCTCTTCCACTCTCCAGAACAGTTAGGGGGTTCGTTATCTATACAGTTAGTATAGATATATACACTCACCTAACATGAGTATAGGAATGCTATACTGGTACTGGGTAGGATTTTTCAGGTGCACTTTCAAGCTGTGAATTTCCCGTTCTACCACATCACACCACACCATCACACCACACATTCTATTGGATTCAGATCCGGTGACTGGGAAGGCCAGTGAAGAGCACTGAACTCATGTTCATGAAACCAGTTTGAGATGACTTTTGCTTAGTAACATGGTGCATTATCATGCTGTTAGAAGATGGGTACATTGTGGCCATGAGAGGATGCACATGGTCAGCAATAATACTCAAATTGAACACTGACCTAATTTTTTGTTATTTTAGCTGTTTACCAAAACATTCAAGTTAAAGTTATATAATTAATAGGGGTTTAAAGTGCACTCCGCTTTAATTTGAGGGTATTCACTTCCAAATTGGAGGAAGGGTTTATGAATTACAAGTAGCCCCCTCTTTTCCAAGCGACCAAAAGTAATTGACTCAAAAGCTGTTTCATGGTCAGGTATGGGCTATTCCTTTGTTATTTCTTTATCAATTAAGCAGGTAAAAGTTCTGAGTCCAAATGTGGCATTTGCATTTGTATTCTTGAGGAATAACGTTAAAGTCAACTTCATAGTAATAGGATATGAGGTTGATTTGAGTTGGTAGAGGGCGGTTGAACACGCTGACACCACCCACTGTTTCAGCCAATACAAACCCAGCACAGTAGTATCGACATGGGATATTGGGGCTGCGTTCGTAAACTTGCTGTGGACATTTGATCAACACTCGTGGAATGCCTCTCGTCCAATCGAATTACTTGATCCTTAATGACGTTGAACCCAGTGTGCGCTCCGGCGCTCTCAGAGCGAATTTACGAACGCACCCATTGTCTTTCTGCTTCCTGTCGGAATCACAACAGCAATGGCGGCCGCTGCACGGTTCCTGCTCCGGGGTTCAGGCTCTAAAGTCGCGGGGGTCACCCATGTCAACAGCGGGGCTCAGAGCTCTCTGGGGGGGGTCGGTCTGCTGAAACTGTCCCCGGGGTGCACCTCCCTGGTCAAAACACAACGAAGGCATGCGGCACACTTCACCTTCCAGCCTGACCCTGTCCCAACACAGTATGGTAAGCTACTAGGCTAGGCTAGCGGTGAGATCAATGCCCTTGCTTTTGTGCGCTGGAAAAGTTCATTTTTTTTAACGTCAGCTTCTTGCAAGATCTCAAGCCTTAACTTTCCTATCGATTATTCCTTAGATAATGTATTGTGGTGGCAAGTGTGTGTGTGAACTTTCCGAATGAGCAACCCAATGGCTAGCATTAGTTTTCTTAGTAACCATTCATTGGAGTTTCAGCATCTGACAGACGTACTAGTGTCGTTAGTAAGATTGTTTTGATGCCCTGACCGTTGTTTTGCGGTGTTTGACAGCTGTGACATGTTGTTGTTATAAGGGAAAGATTTGATGTCTGCCGGTGAAACTTTTAATCCTAGAATGCATAATGCCACAATAACCGGTTTGGACAGTACCTACCAAACCATCTGAAGTAGTTTCGCAACCAGTTACTTTTCACCACTAGAGTGTATGCTTTCACCGCTGTTTTAAATGACCCAGCATATCTGATGTAACCAAATATCATGATATTATTGTCCCTTATTTGATATAGACCGATTGAAACCATTCTCTCCAAGTGTCAAAATTCTCCAAACTTCTTGTAGGGCCGACTCAGAAGATGAACCTATTCCAGTCTGTGACCAGTGCCTTGGACAACACCCTTGCTAATGACCCCACAGCAGGTAATGGACATTATTTAGCTTGCTTTTCTATGTTTATATTTATTAAAGATAAAATCTTGTCCAACCATACATGTAATAAGAATGAAGAAATGGCTGTAGTGACACGTCATACCATGTGTGTGTGTGTGTGTGTGTGTGTGTGTGTGTGTGTGTGTGAGTGTGAGTGTGTGAGAGAGAGAGAGAGATCACTGACTTGTGTGTTTCCCTCAGTCATCTTCGGAGAGGACGTAGCCTTTGGTGGAGTGTTTCGCTGCACAGTGGGCCTGAGAGACAAGTATGGTAAGAGTTTGATTCCTCTGCACAAATGACTTTTCAGATGAAAACTACAGAAGTTGTCAACGTAGTCCCGGGACCGTTACAGTATACACTTTGTTGTAATGAGAATAGAGTAGGGCTGTAAAAAAAAAAAGCCCTGCTGCTGTAGATCATTTGGACCAACCTGTCTGATTGATGTCCTGACTGCTGACACCTTAGTACCTCTAGGTGGCAGCAGAGCAGAGAGAGAGATGATTTTAGCAATGGGTTTGGAGTTCATGCTCTCCACAAAGTCCGGCAGGGTCCTGTTTGTTCTATAGACCTTAGATTATGGTAACTCATGAAATGGTAATGTGCAACATGTGCATTTAAAGGGGCAATCTGGTATTCAAACAATAACAAAGCAGTCACCCAATCACATTTGATGGTAAACATCTGAAGGGTGGGACTGGAGAAAGGTAACCACTCTCAAATTCATAGATAGAGGTATGGAAGCAAGGACTGACCTTCAATGAGATCGAAATGATAATTGTAGTCATGTTTGAAGCTAAGCAGTGTTTGTGTTTACAATTACATTGTTTACAAACAATGTAGTAAACCAAGGATATATATTGGGTTCTAATGGGTTATTTTCTTCAAGAATTATATTATATTTATAGTATATCTTAGTTATATTGTTCAAGAATCAATACTGTATCTTTAATTTTAAAAGTAAAACAGTGGGCGTACCAATCCCAGATTGCGCCTTTCACCCAATTGGCACCAATTGACAATGTTGTTTGAATTCAGTGTTGACCTGTTTGCTGTAGTTTGACAGTTCAATATTGGCCTACTAACTTTCTGTCTTTGTGCTCATCAATTAAACATTTCAAGTTTCCACATCAATGTAAATGACCCAGTCAGCTAGATAATAGCTAATAGCTGTGTGCTGATACTTCTTGCATGCAAGGTTTAAGGGGGGAGTTGCATCTGTATTCAGATATCTGATAATTGGACACAGATCTTTTTTAAAGAGCTGTTAACCTAATTGCGATCTTGTGAATGTTTATAGGCTACATGTAGTTGATTATGGCAGGCATGTTAGGCTTATATCTTTTGATATCGCTCTGCTTGTAAGGTCATTTTAAGAGGTTATTTAAATTGTTTATAATGTGATTCATCAAAGGTCTAGTATGTAACATTCAAGCTGTCTAAATGCTTCCTAATGGTGGTAATAGCTATGTTTAATCGGCAGAGATCAGGCAATGAGATCCCTTGATAATATTACTTAATTTATGAATTGCCTTTCTGTCTCTGGTGGCTGCCTCTTGGAATCGTGCTTGCACATAGAAACACAACAGCTAAACAAAACTGCAGGTCTATTTAGGGGCTTTATATTATTAGAAGGGAGGATGATGGAGGATGATTTGGAAGAGGTGTCAAATTTCCACCAAACTTACTCACTGTTCTTTTAACGTTATCCAGTCTTTGGCATTTATTTTAAATGGATGCCAGTAGTGTCTATTGTGTGCTCCGGCCGAGGCTACTCATCCCCTCCGTGTTCGTCACCGTCGACAGAGCTCAGCCCCGGTCATGATTCATTCACCCCCACCCAGCCCCAGCCTGCTGGAGGAGATATGTGATTAGGTTTTTGAGAAGGCCATACAAATCTCCCCCTTTTTGGTGCTGCCTTTTGTTTTCATTGACGTCAGAGGTGTTGACCTTCTGGAAGGCATCATTATTTTCCATGTCAGATGCAGACGCGCGAGAGGGGGGGCCGTACGTTTTTTTTTTTTTTTTTTTAATCTCTCGCTTTCTCTCTCGGTTCGTTAAAAGGAGCGATGTAACCCTCTGTCACCAGGCGCTATTATACGACACGCAGGTTAGGCTTAATGTTGTTGGACTGCATGCAAATCAAAAAATTCTGTGGCTGGCTGACGCATTCACTCTGAGGATATTCTCTCCATAGAGCAATAGACTCTCTAATCTCTACCGTTGAGAGTTGGTTCACCTGAAGGTGGGGCTCCCTGCTCTCACTCCTTCTCCCATCCCATCCATTTAAGGAGAGTGGGCCATCATTCCACCACACTGCCACCGTCCCATAATTTATCTGGGATTAAATGGAATTCCAAAGTCAGTGACAACCAACGCATTGTCCTACATATAGTTTACTGAAGGTCACAACATAAAAGGAGAAAAGCTCTCCTCTGTGTTTGTGAAATCCACAGGAATTTCAAAATAGCCCTTAAATGGCATGGAAATACCTTCAGTGGCCACTCCAGAGAAGCAGTAAAGATGTACAAACTGTCCCCACAAATTGCTAATTGACCACTCGCCTACATTTTGCTTAGTTATTTTTTATTTAAATTTTTAAAAAGTGCTGATTTAGGGCCGAGGCCTAATTGGCAACTGTCCATTTCTCGGAAGGCCTGTGGTGATTCTACAGTCAGGTCTTTGTGGTCAGAGAGAAAGAGAGGGCACTTGAGGCCAGGGCTCGTTGGACAGAAACAAGGTTGAGATCAAAGCCGGGAAAAGACTTGCTTGGCAATTACACAAAGCAACACAGAGAGAAAGAGAGAGCGAGAACCAAAATAACATTCCCCACCAAATTTAGAGCCGTCGTCCTGCGGCCTCGTTGTCAGATTATAGGGTTGGAGGACGGAAAAATAGTTTTTCTGTTATTATTCCGAGGGGTTTTTGGTGCGTCACAGGCAGCTTAAAGCTTGGTAGTTTGAGGAGGAGGAGGACTTGCTTTTTTGTCACTTCACTGATTCGGGAGTGTGGTATTTTAAGACTAGCCATCAAGCAAGTTGTTTTGAATGTCCTGTCATTCCTCATGTGCCCTGCCTCTGACATTTTATATCAGATGAGTGGAAGTGTTTCAATTCCGGCCCTGGTAAATGTGGGTCTTATCTGCTATGTTCAGCTCCCTGGTTATGGAACAATTGAGTGACTGGCCTATCACTGTTATTTTTTTCTCCCCCCTCTTCTTCTCTCCTCTCCTTGCCGGTCCTCTTCTCTCCTGTCTTATTCTGTCCTTCTTTCCTTTCCTCTCCTCTTTTCTTCTTCTCCTCTTGTCTCCTCTCCTTGCATGTCCTCTTCTCTTCTTTCCTCTATTCCTCTCCTTCTCCCTTCTTCTCTTCTCTCCTCTCTTCTTCTCGTCTCTCCTCTCCTGTTCTCTACAAAAAAAAAAATCTCTCTCTCTCTCTGTCTCTGTCTCTCTCTCTCTCTCTCTTTTTCTCTCTCTCTCTCTCTCCAGGTAAAGACCGGGTCTTCAACACTCCTCTGTGTGAACAAGGCATCGTGGGCTTTGGGATCGGCGCCGCTGTTGCTGGTGCCACCGCCATTGCTGAGATCCAATTCGCTGACTACATCTACCCTGCCTTCGACCAGGTGAGCAAGTTTGTCCTATCCCACTCGTCCCATTTGTTTTTATTTTGTTTTCTTTAATAGACATACTTTTTTAAAGCACTGGTTTGCCTGATTGGTTGATTATACAGGTAGCTTGTTTTGGTGTTATAGCTCATCCTGCTGTGAGACGGACATTTGATCATGGATTATGTGTCTGTCTGTGGTATTTCAAAATGTTCTAATCTAGGTCCGAATGATACAGAATATTTGTTTGCAATCTAGGATTCAGATCTACATTATCTGCCAGATTTTGAGGGGTTAAAAATATCAGCCAGCTCGATGTGATCCCAGACCGTTCTTATCTAGAAAATACTGGGTCCCTGCTAACAAGACTCTGTCTGTATACTTCCCATGTCTGTATACTTCCAATGTCTGTATACTTCCAATGTCGGCTTCAGTCACGCACACTGCGGACATATTCACCCACCAATACCTGCCTCATTTGCATCCCTTGTCAATCTTTAGTAATGAGTAGAAAACATAATCATGCCTCATCCCTTCGAGTTCACTGTTTATGAGTGATTGGGCTCCCACACAATGGCGGTGTAATTAAACATCGTCAAATCCCCCCCCCACCTCCCTCAAAACAACAAACCCAATTGAGATGCATCCTGGACAGGTGCCAACCAACCAAACGACCAACCAGGCGCTACTGTTAACAATATCCCCTGATGTGTTTCTCTCCCATACTCTCCTAGTCATAGCACAGGTGTTCGAGTTTAGGAAGACCTGAAATTGCCTCAGTCAAAAAAATAGGCCCCAAGAAACCAAGCCTACGCCTTGGAAAGTTCTGCTCAGCATAAAACACTGGCTCCTTCATGTGTATATTCCCTGGACTTCCCTTTGCACCGATATTCACCTCCAAGAAGATTAATGGGGCATGCATATTCTGACCTGGAACACAGGGCACATTTGCTCCGACGACTTGTCGCCGGCGCGCCGCTCACGTCACGTCACGTCGGCTTGTCCTTGCCCTGCTCAAGATGAATGACTTTCCCCTCCCTCGTCAAGGCAACAAAAAACAGCACATAGGCCTAATGATAATGGTGCTAACTGCTTCCCTCTCTCTCTCTCTCTGCCAATACCAAGAATAGCCTAGACCAAAACCAAATTCCTTAGAGTTCTTATTCGCCTAGAGCCTTTTCATATGAAAATGGTTATCTTCAAATGTAATTTTTTCAGTATGAGACTTTTTCTTTTAAGTTATAGTCTTTAATTTGCTGCTGAGTGATGAACGTCTGAATGCAGAAGCCTTGGGACTGTTGTGCATAATGATTTATTGTCTTTTTTTTCTTTCTCCCTTCCTCCCCCCTTTTTGTCTGTGTGGTTTCCCTATCTGTGTGTCTGTCATCAGATTGTAAATGAGGCAGCCAAGTACCGGTATCGCTCTGGCAACCTGTTTGACTGTGGGAACCTGACCATTCGTGCACCGTGGGGCTGTGTGGGGCATGGCTCCCTCTACCACTCCCAGAGCCCAGAGGCCTTCTTTGCCCACTGCCCGGGCATTAAGGTTAGACGCTCAAGCCTCTCTCTCTCTCTTTCGTCCTTCCCTCTACTGAGTGTAGGAGGGATGCGACATTCAGACATTGTTGCTATTGTTCTTGACCTGGCACACATGCTGCTCTCCATAGCCTTTGTCTCTGTATTCAGTGTAATGAAGCACACCCACCAATCAATATGTGACTCACTGTGTGATTCAGCTGGGTATCAGATGCGATGCTGTGTGTGCGTTGTGTGTGTGCGTTGTGTGTGTGTCTCTGTGTGTGTGTGTTTGTGTCATTGAGCTGGCATTTATTACACACGCTCCAAGGAAAACAACCATGTGTCAAAAATGTCAAATATCCGCCCGATCATGAAAGGGAGGAACGGGAGTCCAATGTGACTCCTACGCCAAACCCTGCAGAGCGGATCCAGTTAGCAGGTTTATGAGCTGTGGCTCATCAGCGTCCACAGTCAATACAGGAAACATCCTCTGTTCCATCCTCTTTGTGAAAGGTCAAGCTAATAAATGTTATCTTCCTATGCTCTGACTGATAGCTCTAGAGCCAGGGGTCTGAGGGCTGGAGAGAAGGCTCTTCTGAACAACACTGCCATATACACATGTAGAGAAAACATGCCCCTCACCCACTTAGAACTAAAACTACTTTGATTATTGCTCAGGTATACGGTTTTTCATCGTGTGTGTGTTTTTGTCTCTTTTCCTTCCACAGGTTGTGATCCCCAGGAGTCCGGTCCAGGCTAAGGGACTGCTGCTGGCATGCATCGCTGATCAGAACCCTTGCATATTCTTTGAGCCCAAAATCTTGTACAGAGCAGCAGGTGAGACAGAGAGAGAGAGAGTGTGTGTGTGTGTGCATGTCATGTGCACTTGCCTCAAGCATCCTCATTCCCGGACCCCCCCATCTGTTTCCTTGGTGACAGTTTGAAAACAAAAGATTCAACTTGCGTGCATGAGCAGTGGTTTTATGAACACCTTTACAAACACCTGGCCATCTGGTGATTTTGATGAATTCCCAGCGGTCCGGCCCGATCTTAGGCCAGAGTGGGCCGCTCAAAATGAGTACGGTAGTAATGCGGGCCATAGGCCTAGTTCTATAATGACTTTCTTTGGTTCAAAAGGAGCTTTATCTCTCAGTTTCAGTGAGAAATGCTGCACCATTTCAAAATAAGTTTACATATTCTTGCCAGTAGAGGGGGTAAGCACACATATTGCCTGACCTGGGGGAATAGTTGAAAGATGTATATGTATTATGGAATAGATTTGTGTGTACATTTTCGCTATGCACTGGGCTCAGAGCAGGTTGGCACTTTGGCAGGGGACACTTGAGCTGACTAAAATTATCTGTTATATCTCTTAGTAAATTAAATCTGTCTCTTTTTTTTGTCACATGTTGCAGCCTTTTAATACCAGTTAAAATGCTTGCTTCTAGTTAAATGCCAACTTTGAGGGTGGTTGTCATCACATTGTGGATACAGTGCTCTTATTCACAAGACACTGGCGACAACCGAGTGAGAGATGGTGTGTTTGTTATTTTGTCCTGCTAAAATAGTAGGTATGGTACGCCACCTTTATTACTGGATATTTCTCTCCCCGCCTCAAGTCTAGTTTTTCCCGTAATTCCCATAAGTAGGTATTTGTCTTTCTATTCTGTCAACAACCACTCTTCTGTTTTGGTCTTTAGTTTCCTACTGGGAACTCCAAAACGACATTTAGGGAATTACTTCAATTTCCCAAGAGCAGCACACAGCGCCTCTACCTCTCGTGCAGAGTCTTCATGGCTCTGACGGGTTCTTATTTGGACGATGAGATCATTCTTTTTATTTAAGTAATTTTCTTCTTTAGCAAGAGAGGATGAAACCACAACAAGTTGGCTTCGAGGGGACTGTCGTTAAAATAGAAGTCATGAGCAGAGATTCCCCTTATTAAAAAGGCACATTTCTTAAAAGTCTATATAATACATTACAACTGTCAGGTGACTTTTCACTGATGGCTAGTGGACTTGCAACACTCACTGAAATAGGCAGTTTTAAGTCCACTGCATCCAAAGCGTGCGATTTTTGAAGTGCTGAACCATGCAGTTGGCAGCCTTTCTTCCTCACCTCCAGAGGAGGGGAGAGTATGGAAGTCATCCAGACTGTTCCGGGAAGCCAAGAGTGGGGTTGCTAACCCAAGGTCCTCCCCCGAGTAACAATACTGCGCCCAATTACAGTTGGGAGTTCATGCGTTACAATGCAGGAATGTTTTCAACAGCAACAAATCACCCTAGTCGCGCGCACACCTTCTAAAGACGTTGCTGCTATCAGGGTCAAAAGCTTGACGGCACTTAAGAAAGCACCAAACACCTGTGGAATGTCACTACCCCATGATCATTTAACTAAGCGCTCATTTTTTTGTTTTTAAGTGTTTGAAAGGTAAAAACCTTATAGTTTGACCGTTATTAAGAAGTCCATGACCACATAATGAGTTCCAAAAGATTACAACCATGCTTAAGTCCCGGTATTAATAATAAGCACTTTCTGGATTTTGGATCCGTTTTCAAAGAGATGGACCCCTCAGCATCACCCTATTAAGAATAATGTCCCTGCACAGGCCTATTTCCCATCCCACAAATGGTTTGTAGTCAGCATTTATCAGGGTGAGCGGTTCCCAGTTGGCGCTGCATGCTGTTACCTCATAGATGTATGATGGTACACACAAGGCCTTAAGTGATTGATGAAGACTGAAGTAAGCCTCTGAAATAAGCCAGATACTGTACTTTTTGAGTGTTTGTTCTCGCGGTAATTCCCTCAATCATGTACTCCTTCACAGAGAGGAGGTTTGGAACCTTATTGTTTGGCAAACCACAGTCGCCGTAACCAAGTGATTAACGAATGTTTGGAATCTTATCATTTGACAAACCGCAGTCACCATAACCAAGTGATTGATGAAGGTGTTCGGGAATGACTCACACATTACCGTGTGTGTGTGTGTGTCTGTGTGCCTGTGTGTGTGTTGATGGAAACTTGGTCAGCGTTGACGTTGTTGTCTCTGTGTTGACAGTGGAACAGGTCCCCGTGGAGCCCTACACCATCCCTCTCTCGCAGGCCGAGATCCTACAGGAAGGAAGTGACGTCACACTGGTCGCCTGGGGAACGCAGGTAAGACACGTGGAGGGAGTCGTCATTGGTTGATTCTACAAGCCCGATCGTAGCAGTCATAAGTTGTTGTCATAGCTTCTATGGACGGTGGGTTGCTGGGGGGCAAATAAGACCAATTTTCGATCTCCGCCTTCGTTCTTTGACATTTTAAGCCGGTAAAGCTAGCAGAGTGTTGGATTATCCTTCTTCCTTCCCCCCCCCCCCCCCCCCCCCCCCCACCACCCCCTCCTGGTTGGATTATCCATCCCTCCATTACGAACGCCCATTTACTCGGTAGGGGGTTTCCCAGCAGGCGGGCTGGTGGTCGTACCCGTACCTCCCCTTACTTGGCCTGAATCCCCTCCTCAGTGTTAATAATAGTTCCATACGTCTGCTCCGTAGGGCCATGCCTTCTATTGTCTCCCCCTCTCATCCCCTGGATGTGATGTTCTCTGGCCAGGATTATGGCCTGTTGTAGCTCTCCATGGGAGTCGCCTTCCACAAAGATTCTGCCTGGCCACTTAAACAGGCTTATGCTACCCAGGGAGAGGAGCTCTAATGTACCTGGAGTGGAGGGGGGGGGGGCTGGAGGGTTCGTCGGGGCTGGGGGTGGAAATGGGGGAATCGGCTCCATCAAAGCAGTCGTTTTTTTTTTCCTGTCAAAAGAATCCAGTCGAGGAGTGGAAATCAAGGCTGTTTTTGAAACGCCACTCGTCTTTTCCGCACTTCATTACTTCCTCCGACCATCAGCCCCTGCACGGACGAGAGCAAAGAAAACAGCTTCTTCCTCTACGGAGTGGAGCGGTGCAGTAGGACCCGGGCCCCAGCTCAAAGCCCTGCAGTAAAGACTCTGCTAATGAGGGAAACAGAGAGGCTGCTTCTCTAGCACTGGAGACCGTGTGTGATGCACCAGTGAGAGCCCAGTGTAGTTCTGCTCACATCTAGGCTTAATCCTTAATCACTGGATCATTGTGTAATGTACACTGCATAATTGAATGAATTGGCTTTTTTGGGGGGGGCTTTTTTTACTGATACAGCCCTTTTTTTAAAAGAGGAATTGAGATGTTTCTGTATCCTTTAAGCATTTTTTTTTTTAATGCATTTCACAGTGGGTTTAGAATTGCACAGTTAGCGGACACGGTAATTATGACTGAGGTTTTCCAGCTGTTAGATTGGCTAAGATGTATATCTGGAAACAGCCAACATTGTTTGCCAATAAACATTTACTCAACACATCAAAACAATTCGGTCTATTAGTTAAAGATGACTTGAATAAGAAACAATAACCTAATAAGCAATGTTTTTTTTTTTAATATTGATATTGCATGTCAGTTTTGATCTAATAAGAGTTCTTCCAAAGGCCCCAGGCTTCACTACTGACCCCTGCCTTCCAGGTCCATGTGATGAGGGAGGTGGCCAACATGGCCCAGGAGAAACTGGGTGTGTCCTGTGAGCTCATCGATCTACAGACCATCTTGCCTTGGGACTCAGACACAATCTGCAAGGTAATAAACGGATACACACACACACACACACACACACACAGACACATTATGTGCACAAACACAAATACGTTGGAGTTACAATTGGGCTCGTTTGATTTGGCAAAGCATTTTAGGAACGAAGTTTAGTCATTAATGCTTTGTTATGAATTAATGTTCGAAGCCCACCTGTTGGAATGTTTTTGATTTGGAAAATCACTTTTCATTTGCCCATTGTGAATGTTCTTTACAAGTACCTCTGGCCCAGTGTTTGAACCTTCGGCAGAGGAAAATGCCACTGGCAGAGAAAGTAGTTGTTTCACCCAAAAGCCTACGGTATGTTGACGTTAGTATGCTGTCCAATTAGTGGTCCTCTGTGGCTCAGTTGTTAGAGCATGTCGCTAGCAATGCTACGGTTGTGCATTCGATTCCTGCTGGGACCATACATACTGAAATGTATGCACTCATTGCCAACTAAGTCGCTTTGGAGAAAAGCGTCAGCTAAATGGCATAGGGTTAGGGTTATATGCTTTAATGTGGCGCAGAACCAATGTTGTTTTCCTTTACTGTGTGGTTTCCTGATGCGGGTGATTGATTGAATTCTTTCTCCAGTTTTCCACAGCTGGTATGACTTAACTACCACTGCATGCTAGATCACTTTAACACTGTCTCATTTATGGGGTGTTATGGTATACAAGAGGTAAAGCTGCTGGTGGGTGTTTTGAAGTGCTGTGTATGTCTGTGAAGATCTCTAATCTGTGAATCGCAATGTTTAGACAGAGAAACGTTTGTCTTATCAAATTGATGATAATAGGATATTCTGGGCAGACCTGCGCAAAAACTGTGACACACACACACACACACACACACACACACACACATCTGTAGACTTGTTTTTAGATAACAGTCATGGTCTGTTTTCAGTCAAGCCCTGAGGTGTTGACAATGGGAAGTGAACCCTGCACATCTTGTCCACACATGACTGGTGAGATGTTCCATGGCATCGTAAACGGCCCTAAACTGTGCCACACACTGTTGTGCTGTGAACATGGCAAGCCATTGGGGACGCTGTCTGGCAAAACATTGCTGGATGAATTTTTATATTGCTGTTTTATCGTGCAATTTTAAATTCCCTCTGGTGAAACGCATGACACAGTCGGTAAACACTGCGGGGCGTCTTGCTGCCAAGTAAATCTTAAAAACCGACAGTTAAGGCACAAGATGAAATTGCGGTCGCAAGGTAGTAATTTAATAGTGGGCCCAATTGGAATCGATGGCATACATTATTGTCATCTTGGCTCGGAGGGGCCATTTTGAAAGAGGGAGGGAGCGACACAGTGTGATACCGGGCTGTTTGTTCAGAGATGACATCTCAAATGAAACATGGTGATTTTGGGAGAGAGTGTCAGCCCCATTAAAGCGGCTCCATGAAATTGAATTGTGAGTTTATGCACCACTCAGTGCTCCCAGGGGGAAAGGCCATCTTTACCGTGTCAACAACTCTTGCTTCTCTATCTGTCATTTTCCTTCAACTAAATGTCTTCTCCAGAGCATCTATCAATCCTGTTCCTCACACACAGGCGTATTCCTTCACTCCTGTGGTGTTACGGCTTCTCTATCTCCCTCCAAAGAGCTTTGGCTCTCGGCAATGGTCTCACTACAGAATTCAATAGGAATATAATATATCCATTGTCACACACATCCTAATCGTATATATATATATACCCCTGGTTCTGCCAACTCATAGCTCCCTATTCCCTACTGTTGTTATTGTCTTTGCACTCGTGAAAGTTTCACAGCAGAAGGATATGGCCTAGGATATGAACACGTTGTATATCATTCTGTGTGCCTCGCTTGTTCTCTCCTGTTTATTGTATGTATTAAAGCTGACGCCAGCCTGCCAGGGAATGTGCTGTGGTACAGCCATCCCTCAGTCTCTGTGTGGTGTGTGTGCCCCCGAAGACCCATGTGGCATCAGGGTATTTGGTGGCTGAGAGTGGAAAAAGACTCTAATCAAGCTATTAGCTGTACAGGAGGATGAATGAATGACACACTATATAGAAATCATACTTGTTTGTGCCAGACCAGGCCTAGGTCGCTCCGTATGAATGCACCAGTTAAGAGCTCTCTCGTTTTAATCTTTTTAATATCTGATATAAAAGCATTCTATGGTCCAGATGTGAATTTAGGGTCAAACTGGAAACAAATGTCTCTGCCGCACTACAAAATACATGGTCCTGATGGTTGAAAGCTTGTGTAAGACTGCCAAGTGAAAGCAGAGGGACTCGTAGTTTCATGTTTTGAGCAAATGAAAACAACCCTGAGAAGAACAAAGGACAGACGACGTATGAAGAAGTGCGTGTTCCTTTGATGCAGTAAAGGTGTGGTAGAGAATGTGGACATGTTTTTACTTTTTTTAGTTCCAGAAATGATTACAGAGATGTTCTATGCTTTGTACGGGTCTGAGCATTGCCTTTTTTGGCCCCACAATACACAGAAAATCAAACCCACATGCAGCGTCATAGCAAATGTGACACGGTCTGATAAAAAGGGCCGCATGTTGGCAATTCTCAAGTCGCGCGCAAAAAAAATGTGGCTTTCTGTTTTTTTGCATATTACGTACAGTAAAAACAACAGTTTTAGGATCACTAAGTACTTGTATGTGAATTGGATTCACTGTCTCGTCTGCCATAGGCTACTGGGTAAGTGATACATGACTTGTAAACAAACATACATTTTAGGACGTGTTCAAAAGCAAGGAATGTGTGATCATGTAATTATGTGTAGCTAGGAGGGGTAGATCTGAGGTTCCTCCCCATGGACCATCTCCTCCTAAATGCATTTTGAGAAGGAGGGGAGATGGATGTGAGGAATCAAGGAGAGACTTTTGAGATTGACCCCTTTAGTGCACCTCTGGGTCCTGGGCTTTGTGGCTGCAGATGCTGTGGGTTCAGACAAAGTAGGTATAGCCTCAATGCAGAACAACTATGGCAGGAATGTCCACAAGTCAACACACTATGCTATTTAACATTTTATGGACCTTTACATTGTACGTTTACATTCTATTTACATTTTATGGGATTGTTGTTAGTTCTTTTTTTTTTTTTTTTTTTTTTTATGTGTTTGTCCTTTCCTCTAGTCTACTGGGTCACAAATCTCTCCCACCCGACCCCTCCCTCTCTCAGAACCTTCTAAGTACTCTTGCAGTTGTTTCTCATTCAACAGGAAGACTGTGGGCAGGGTTCCTCAAGTCCCAGCCTCACAGCCCTGCCCTCCCTTCGACCCAGCTTCTCAGAGGCTTCACTCCCATGGAGCTGATGTGAAACATCCTCCTCATCAAAGGATAGCTCGTGGCGTTGGGAAGCGTGGGTTCATTCAGTTACAGTCATTACCGTCTGTGGATTCGGCCGACAGACGACAGCTAGGAGCCTGTCTGTGTCTGCTGTGCCGCTGCTTTGTCAGACGCCGTTGTGTAAGCGAGGTGTCAGTGTGTCCCAGTTCTTACAGTACATGCTGAAAAAAGCGCCCCATTGTGACTGCCTTTTCTGGCACCCATGCTAGGTCTTACCTTATTTATTTCTTTATTTTTAAATAAATTAATAGATTATGCTCATTAAGCTTTTCTTAGCCCTGAAGTGTACGTCAGAGACTCCAAAGCTGCTTTTTAATTCAAAGGTTGTCCAGCGCATTTCCAGCGTGCCTACGTTGTCCTTCACTGAATAGGTTGGTTAGTACATTGTGTGCGTGTGCATGTTCATTCACTCGCATGTTCGGCTAGATGGGCCACATACGCACATCGGGACTGTGGCCAATTAAAATCTGTAGAGGGGTATGAGTCATAGTTTGCTCCTGTATCTCTCTCTCCCATCTACCTACGTCTTTGAACACGAGCCATGCCCACGTTAGCAGATAAGCGATTGTTTTATCTCTTGTTGTCAGTTTGAGAGTGGTGTGACGTGTGTGTGTGTGTGTGTGTGTGTGTGTGTGTGCGAGCGTCCGCGTGGCTCTCTCAGTGCGTGGGATCATTAACACAGTACTTTGCTGCAACATGGCGTCTCTCCATTTCCTGTGTCCCTCCCGCTTCTGAATGATCCACTCCGGTGGTAACCGGCGGCAGGGTTCTAAATATACGCCAGCCTCTTGTTGACAAAAGGGATCGGGCAGAAATTGCTGTGAAACAGAGAAAAAGTGTATTTAGTCCCGCTGTCTGGAACAGGCGGGTAAAATGTAATAGTCGTTCATTTAAAGGGATTTAAATCAAATGGCTGGTTTGCCCTTGCCAGACCAGTGGCTCAGATGATATCATGTGGAAAGTCTGCCTGGCTGTGCTACTCAGTCAAAGACAGGGACAGGATGAGTCCGAGCATAAATCCTTCTCCTTTTATATATCGAGTACAGGAGACCTCCACAACTTTTGATTCTTTTACGACCTGACTGACACTGACTGACACCACCCTCCACCCCCCCCGTGCCCTATTGTTCTGACTACGCCGACATTTCTTACTGCGACAGCGTGTCGTATTTCAGATTGATCCGATATTTCCACCGTCCTCCGTTAACAGGCTCCTCGTGTGTACGGGTTTGCGTTGGCTGCTCTGTCGTCCATTGCTCGGGGGCCAGGGTTTCGTGTTATTATTAGCGCGCGCTCTTGTGATTCAGACTGGTTTCCAGCCTAAGTTTTCCAGTTCCCCAGATCCGGCCAGTGTTGAAACCGCCGAGCGTCTACTGTAAACCCAGCTATGGAGCCGTCGCTGCGCCAGCCCCTGATTGGAGATGGCATTTCCCATGATGCCACACACAGGGCCTGTCAACCAGCAGGCGTTCAGAACTCTCCACAATGGGCCGCTTGTTTTACTCCCTATTCTCTACCAACGTGTGCGTGCCTGTGTGCGCGTGTGTGTGTGTGTGTGTGCGTGCGTGTGTGCGCGCCTGTGTGTGTGTGTGTGCACGCCTGCGTGTGCGCGCCCGTGTGTGCCCGTGTGCGCCTGTGTGTGCCCGTGTGTGAGCCTGTGAGAGCCTGTGTGTGCCCGTGTGTGCGTGCTCTACTCAAAAGCTCTTTTGACTGCTTCATCCTCAATCAGACAAAACACTGCCAGAGGTTAGCCAGGCCAAAGCAAACGTCCTGGCCCCTAACTGGCTAACATGATCAAGATGTGGCTCCGGTCTTTGGAGGCTCCAAGCGCGTGTCCCTAATAAAATGCACTGGAGAGAGAAAATTCACGGTAAATTATGTATTTGTTGGATTTTTACAAGAGACTCGCGGAGGGACCTCGGTCAATGAGTTTAAAGACGTTTTTTATTTTTTTCCATTGAATTAACTTTAAACCCAGGTTGGTGTCACTGAGATTAAATCTCTTTTTCACGAGAGGCCAGGTGTGCTATAGATGCAATGAACCAATTCGCAAACTACAAACATTTGTATACATACAAACATACATTGTATATATCTGTCAACATTGTGCTTATTTTACCTCATTGTGATCTCAGATGGAGCTGCCTCAGGGGCCCAAGGAGCTGACACTGCAATAGCCAGTGGTACCCTCTGGGTCTTGGCTGGAAAACCCTGTTTTAGAATTCCTTTATTGGATGGTTTACACCAGATGCCTATCTCTCTCTCCCCAGATGTCTGTCTGTCTCTCTCTCTGTCTCTCTCTACCCCCTGTTATACCTCTCTTTACCTTGCTCTTTTTCACCCATTCACCATCTCTGGCGATCAGAGAGGGTTATTCCAGTTCACTGGGAGTGGAGGATCGTACTCAAAGACCCATGGCATTTTTGGGGGGATATGTAGCCCAAGTGAGGACATATTGAAGGTGTTGAAAGAGTTGTTATGGTTGTAATCTAGCCAGCCTAATGAATGATGCTATGCTTTTGTTTGGCCAGTCTCGACCTTCTCTCTTTAAATTGGAGGTGTGTGTGTGCGTGCGTGCGCCCCCTCAGAGGTGATGAGTGAGCTGCCGGACCCTCCACCCCAACTCCTGTTGTTATTGTTTAAGAGTGTGTACACTGGGTCGAAGACACTCCCTGTAAATAGAATAGTCTCTGTGTCTTGGGGGTGGTTACCCCTGGCGTCAGAGATGGACTGCTGGGCCTCGTCCCTCCTGGTGACGCACTAACGCTTGGCTGAACCTGCTCAACCCCACAGAGGCGGGATCATATCAGGACGAAGTGCGAGTGCGCCAGAGACCGACAGAGGTGGATAGATAAATGGAGGGAGGAGGAGGAGAGAGAAAAAGCAGAGATGGGATACGGCGGGGGGTTAGGCGGGGGGGGGGGGGAAGAGAAAGAGAGGTAGGAAGGGGGCACAGGTGCACTTTCGTTAACCTTGTCTTTACTGTACGGCTGTGCTGTGATTCTTGGAAGTGATGCTGCTCGATGCTTACTGTACTGAGAGCACCGGAGCAGGTAGACTCGCTTGGAGATAAGACCCACTCATCCACCTGCCCGCCTTTCCCCCACTAAGTGCTCCTGAGCCATAATGTGTGTCTTAGTCAAAGAGAGCTGGTAAATACTGTAGGACCAGGACAGAGAGTGTTTGTTTCTCATGAAACGAGACGGAAACAATGTGGAAGGCAAACATTTTGTTCAAGTTTAACATACTGTGCTCAGCCGTTGGCTACAGTTGTTGTTTGTGTTGTTGTTTGCGATACTGTAATTATATGGGTATATGGGGAAAGCAGGAGGAGTTTGGACGCTTTTTTTTTTTTTTTTTGATTCCTGTGCAGTGTTTGTCTTTACACTACAATGAGAAACACTTTATATATATATATATATATATATTTTTTTTACATTTTATCTTTTAAAAACATGTTGATTCGGAAGCCGTTTTTGCCGCAGTACGCTAGACGGAACATATTTCCTGCAGCTCGCCGCTGACCACCATGAAACGGAAACTGAGCATTAAAAGATGAAATGTTTTTTTTAAGTCTCATAGTCATCTGATTATTATTTTTGTTATTGTTTATGCAACAGTAATCTTGGGCAGATTAGATGGAAACCCTGTTATGATAGTGAGGTAAACAAACAGACACACTGCTTAGTTTCAGACCTCCTCTAGACCGTAACCACATCATCTGATTAATAACCTCAGCGTTCAGCAGAGAGACCCACACTCAAACCAACCGAGCAGAACTGGCACCGTCTTTCTCCCTCTTCTTTTTGACTCTCTCCCTTCTATTCTGACGCATCAGAACGTTAATGGGCTGATTTCTTTTCCCCCTCTTGCTTATAAATGATCACATTTGGGGCCCTGCTTGACCTCGTTTGCCTAAATGTTGTTTGTGTGTGTAGTTTGATATGGGTGCTTTTCTTTTTTTTTCCGACTAGGATGTTTTGAGTAAAATGTTTGATTAAAAGGGATCTGCCCCTGTACAGCTTAGCACTGAGGCTACTTGTATTTTAAGTGGCTGACTGACGTCAGCTTCTTAACTGCCCAAAGACTTTCAACATGTAGCCTCGAGTTGGAGAAGTAAAGCCAAAATCGTTGGATTTGGAACCGAAGCACCACTTATGTTAAGCAGGCAACCGTGGAGCCTTGCCTTGGCCCCTTTCTTCCACCATGCCAGTCATGCCTCAATCAACAGCCGTGTTTCGGCAGAGAAAGTCCAATTCCAAATGCTCCTCATCGATATGCATGGAAAACGTTTAGAAGTTGGACTTTCACTTCCTCAATTAAAATGGAGTTGACCCCAAACCCTGGAACGCAGTTGTGGTCCAATATTCTGTGAACACAGCGAGCGTGGACCCGGTCCAAACATCAGGTCTTTGGAAGACCACATGGAAATGTGTTAAAGCGAGTCATCTGGCAAACACAGCCGCAGAACACGGTCACTTCATTAATTAAATAAAGCTGGAGAGTTGCAAACTAGATGGTTAGGGGTAGGGTTACCCTAAGCCTAACCCATGTGTGTGTGTGTGTGTGTGTGTGTGTGTGTGTGCGTGTGTGTGAGTGCACGTTCGCGCCAGACACAAAGCGTAGAACAGGGATCCTCGAACACAGCAGGTTTGAGTTAGACGGTTGGCCTCGTGTGTGTGTGTGTGTGTGTGCTGATGCAGCCTAGCTGTCGACGTGTCTCAGCATCTGTCCCATTCGCTGGCCACTCTCCATCTCTCGTTAGCAATGTGGACAGATTACTACTTCAAACAAACGTACACCATCAAAAGAACCTGGCCCCAGCTGTTGTGTCCCAGGCATCACTTTTCAATTAAAATTATTTACGGCGAGTCTACTTTGTCGACAGGACAACCATGTGCCTTCCAGAGCACGGTGGGAGTTCAAGTATCAACTGCAGCATCCATAAAAAAAAATACAGGCCAAAGATATAGGCTACTGCACCTTTGTTTTTGTTACACTATTCTTCCACTGGAATAATAAACTCTGAACGTGTCTTCGTATTTATGGTATACTAAAGCAGACCAGCCAGGTGGTGTCCAGATGATTTGCGTACAGGTTTCTCAGGATGGCTTCAGTACACGCTGTGGCCAAATGAGTTGGTAATCGAATAAGGCGTTCCCCTGTAGTGGGTGAAGTCTTCCCCAAGTGCTGACCTTGGGTCAGATCACCAGATCTTTTTTTCATGGTTCCTGGCTGACAATGGATTTGGGGGAGGATCAGCTTGTAGGGTCAACTCCACGCCTAGAGCTATGTGGGTGTGGGTGAGGGTGAGGGTGCGTGTGCGTGTGCGTGTGCGTGTGCGTGTGTGTGTGGGTGGGTGGGTGTGGTGGTTGGATGCGCATTTCGTTCCACTCCAGTCGTGTGATATGTTGCCCCTCAGAGCAGCAGCAGCAGCAGCAGCAGCAGCAGGCTGTGTGTATCCGTGGAGCGGGGCCAGAGATGAGGCTGGGGCTGGCTGCTAATGATTAGCAGACGTGTTTCCCTGGCAGCCTCAAGGTCAGAGCCTGTGTCTGCTGACGGGGCCTGGGACTGAGGCTCACTGCTCCTAATATCTTTGGCCCGTTGTCACTCCAGAGTCACTGGAAACCACCGGGCAGTTGATACATGGCACATGAATAAAGGCCAGAGGTTTGGGCCTGCTCCTACATATTTATTGCTGAGGTCTGTCTGTAATTACAATATTAACACACAGAGGGGTCGCGTGTGCGTGCGTGCGTGCGTGCGTGTGTGTGTGTGTGCGCGTGTGTGCGCGTGCGTGTGTGTGTGTGTGCGTGTATGTTATTATATATCATATCATATCATGCGTGCCTATAGGCCGGTGATGCCATAACTCTGTCATGTGGCTGTGTTTCTGCAATAATACCGGTGGAAAATGACTCATGGTTGTTTTCTGCCGGTGGATCCAGCTTCTCTCCTTAGTGTCGCTGGTGAAAGTTTGGACGTAACCTGAGGCTACAAAAAAGGCCTGCCTACACTCGAGCCTTTTTTGACTACAGCACTTAAGCATGTGGGATAAAGTTAGGTAATAACACACACACACACACACACACACTCACGCACGCACACACTGACTGTAGTTTAACGACGAGCCTGTTATTTTTTTTTTCCTTCAATATTCTTCTAGCCATCCGTTGTCACTCTGCTCTCCCTCATATTTCTTTCCCTTTACCTTTTCCTCACTCTCTCGTTCTTTCCCCTTCTATCCCTCTTCCTCCCCTCTCTCTCTCTCTCTCTGACTGCTTTTCCATTCACTCTCTCCAGGCAGCAGCCAGTGTAGACATTCCTAAGCTCGGCAAAGGAGATTTCTAGGATTCCTCTGTGTGTCACTGGCCCGGAGGAGAGGAGAGGCCGGAGCCACACAGAGGCATAACAGAGAGGGGGAGTAACAAGGGGCTCTTTATCCCAGCTTTGGAGGCTGCTCTCTTTCCTGGAGCGTTCTGGGGGATGTGTGCTCTGCGACTCCCATTGGTCTGCTGGCCACAGTGATCTACTCGCCGGAGAAGCGACCGCACACTTGAGAGCTAGCTACTGTAGTCCCCCACACACACACACACACACACACACACACACATTATCATGGTTACTCAAATCAAGAGAATACAGTCTTGCCCCCTTTAGCTGTTACCACAGTGAGGAGAGGGATGGAGACCAGAGGCAGGAAACACCCCCCCCCACCACTCCTTCCGCTGTGTTTTGCTTTTAGTTCTTTTCATCTGTGTTGTTTAGGGTTAGGTCTTACAGCAGGGGATGGTGGTGTTCCTCTGGCTCCACTAGGGGGATGGTGGTGTTCCTTTGGCTCCACTAGGGGGATGGTGGTGTTCCTCTGTCTCCACTAGGGGGATGGTGGTGTTCCTCTGGCTCCACTAGAGGGATGGTGGTGTTCTTTTGGCTCCACTAGAGGGATGGTGGTGTTCTTTTGGCTCCACTAGAGGGATGGTGGTGTTCCTTTGGCTCCACTAGAGGGATGGTGGTGTTCCTTTGGCTCCACTAGAGGGATGGTGGTGTTCTTTTGGCTCCACTAGGGGGATGGTGGTGTTCTTTTGGCTCCACTAGAGGGATGGTGGTGTTCCTTTGGCTCCACTAGGGGGATGGTGGTGTTCCTTTGGCTCCACTAGAGGGATGGTGGTGTTCTTTTGGCTCCACTAGGGGGATGGTGGTGTTCTTTTGGCTCCACTAGAGGGATGGTGGTGTTCCTCTGTCTCCACTAGGTCTTACAGCAGGGGATGGTGGTGTTCCTGAGGTCTGTCCCACTTAGCAAAACCCACTTAGATTTGATAGACGGCCTGGGCCGGCGGTTTTCCATTCTCTCCATCTCCTCTCCGTTCAGCAGTGCAGGCTCAGAGTCTTGGCCTGGGGTCTGGGCAGATTGAGATCATCGAGGTCAGCAGGCACGCCGATAGGCGAGGGGATGTGGATGGGGATGTGGATGATGTTTCAGGGCCAATTCTGATCTAACAGGCGAGGTGAGATCCAGACGAAAACCAAAACTGGCTTTGTGTTCGAATTATTATTATTATTGTTTAGTTTTTTTTAATTGATCTGAACTTCGTGTACTTTTAGTTTTTTTTAGACCGTCTCCTGTTAACTTTTGGCATCTCCAGGTCATTAGGGTGAGGTGATTCATGCCGATGGTATGGAGGTCCAGGACGGCTTCACAGAACCTTCTCAGTGCCGTTTTGAGAGCCGACCGGCTGGCCCGGTGCCGTCATGTCATCCGAGGTGAGAGCCCTGCTTAGGCTGTACCTCGGGTACAGGGGGGCGGGGGAGAGAGAATAGGCTAAAGAGGCTTTTTCTGACCAGCATGCCAGTTTGTGGGTGGTGACACTGTTGACACATGTATTGATGTAATCTAGAACAGAAGAAGCATATAAACCAATGGCTGTGTGGATGTCCAGGGTGGCCTGAGTGATGAACGTGCTCCAGTCAGTGTGTTGAAACTGGTGCTGTAGTGTCGAGTCTGCTACCTCTGGCCAGACTTTTGGCTGTCCTCACTGTTGGTTTCACACATTTGATGAGTGGTGTGTACTTGGGAAGTAGGAACAATGTGAGGTGATCAGATTGTCCGAGGAGGGGAATGATTTTGTAAGCCTCAGCAATGTTTGTATATACGTTATCTAGACTCTAGAGCAGCCATTCTCAACCGGGGTGACGTCAGGCTGGGGTGCTGTACGAAAAATATTCTGACGTTGCTGACATAATAACATTTCTTAAAATTCCCAAAAACTGTTTATGCAACTTATCATGAAAATGCAGATCATTAGCCACCTCGTATATCAGATTTGTCTCACATGTCCCTTTCCCCTTGTCAGAACATCAACGCCGGGGAAATAGCTAGAGAGTGTTGCGTGAAGCAGGCTCTGCGAAGGCTCTGCGAAGGCTCCAGACTCTGGATCTGAGCCATCAACTTCATCATCCAGTGGTAGCTCAGGAGCAACGGTAGTAGAGGCCAGTAACAACACAAAGAAAAGACGATGACAGCTACTTGTCCCATCTTTACCAGGGATCCATCATGCCATCCATCAGTGGTATGAAATTGTCAAACCGAGTGATGGTTCCGGGCAAACTTAAGACGCCTGACAACAAATCATCCGTCACTAGCTGGCGAGGGTGCAGAGTATTTTATTCGCTTTATTCGCGAAAAGTCAACACAACCGACAAGAGAAAGTGATGATGAAGTGCAAAAGAAAGCCCTGGAGGCTAGCTATCTAGTCGCCAAGATAGTAGCTAAGGCTAAGATGCCACACACAAGCAGTTGTCAACAAAATGCTGTGCCCACAAGCAGCAAAAGAAATGGCAAAGGTTCCGCTGTCAGACTGACTGTGTAATTGGCTATGGACCAGGAGCTCTGTATCTGCCTCTCATCCATCCCTGCCTGAATAGGATGGTTGTGTGCATCGTCCCAGATGCAGGTTCCCCATTGATAGGAAGTCACATTTACCCCCCCCCCCCACCATCGCTCTCTCTGTGTGTGTGTGTGTGTGTGTGTGTGTGTGTGTGTTAGGGCTGTCCCAAACGCTAAATTGATGCTAACGTAGCATGCGAGCTACGAGCTAGATAACGTACAGTAGGTGCGAGCACCACAATGACAATAGGCTACCGTAGCTAGCCAGCTACATAGCTAACGTTACTAACACCAGAAGACAAGACATACAAACTGTGGTGAGCTACATTGCTTGTGTAACATTAGCTAGTAGCTATCCATTTTTCACTCATACACGGCCGGAAAAGTGAACAGAAATACAACGATGACTTAAGGTGGTGCTATCTTGCGGCTGTCTTCACAAATAGCTCCAGGATGCTTTCGCTTGAGGTGCTCGTTCATTGCAGACATACTGCTGTGATAGGCCATTCCATTTTTGCTTTTTTTTGTGCTTATTTTTTAGCTTTAAAAAAAATAAACGTTAATTATTATATATTTTTTTTAATTTACGACGCACATTACGCAAGTCGACGTATTGACGTAGTCGATTACGTCGACGACGTCGACGAATCGTAACAGCCCTAGTGTGTGTGTGTGTGTGTGTGTGTGTTTTATACATTTTACACTGGTGTGACTCAAGATTTCGCATACTTTTAAAGAGTGCCGTGACTGAAAAAAGGTTGAGAAACGCTGGTCTAGAGTGTTGTTTCCTCTAGTGGGGCAGGAGACATGTTGTGGAATTCTACGAACTAGTTCTTAGGTTGGTACTGCAAATAAGCTTAGCTTTTGTGTTTGCTAGAGAAATAGCTGTGCACGTAAACACAGGGAACCAGCCGACCAGCCAGCAACATGTTGCGTGTTCCCTGGCCTTGCGCACTCGTCGCTTTGTCAACTGTCAGAATAGTCTTTTAGGTTGAAATGTTATTTCATATAAAAAATCCTGGAAGTCACATTAGTTGGCTTGCTGTTTCATTATCCATAATGACAAGTTGAGCCTATACTAGCGTTATTCAGTGCTACTTTTAACGTATTATTTGCAAAATTATCAGTTTGGAAAATGATCAGGGTTTTCGCTGAAAAGTTCTATTGATCAGACAGTCAACAATAGGTTCTGGACTGACATGGTACTACTGTCATTAAGGACTAACAAACTTTCTCTGTCATAACACCACATTTTTTGCCAGGAAAAACCCTGAGTAGATGTTTTTTGATGACGAGATCAAACAGTGCAATACTGTTCTTATTAATTTATTTATTTATTTTCAGTTATTGTGCTTTGTTGGTATATAGCCTAATGTCTGCTGGAATGTTCAATAAAAGTGAATACAAGTTTTCACCATTTCTTTCTTTGAAAAGCATGAATAAAAAGCCAAATTGATTTAATTTATGCAATGGTACAAAAATAAATAAAAAAACTGCCGGTACGCATTCGGTATTCGGCCTAATGTTTCCTTCAATTCAGCTTCGGCTTCGGCCAAGAGTTTTGGAAATTAGTAGGCAAATCATCATTAAATTGCATAATCTGGTGAGGCACGGGGCTCGTGTTGTACACACGTCGCCATCTTGGATCAGGGAAACAGGAATCGAGAAGCCGATTCTGAGGCGTTTGGGATGACTGGCTGTGTGATTGACAGCTGGCTGTAAACCGGTGAGCGATGGTGTTTTGATTTTTTTTTTGCAGACTGTGACCTGTCTCTGACTGTGACTCTTGGAATCAGAATAGATGAAATGCTTAATCCGTCCCAGGCATGGGCTACTTGGCAGCAGAGGAGGGGGAACTCTAACCCCCGCCCCCCCTAAAAAAAAAAGTTTTAAAAGAACTCCTTCACCATGTCATGGGAGAGTTGCAAAAAAGGATTCCGAGCCACCAGGTTGCTCACACTTGGCTCTGCTCATATTAAACGTATGTTATTGTCTCTTATTGTCTGTTATATGCCTTGTTGTTGCTTACAGAGCACTTCTACCATTTTATGAGACATCCCTGACATAGACCGTTACAAGCCCTTGCCAAACATAATCCCTTCATCTCATAGACAGGCTGAGGTAACAGGGAAACTCCCCTTGTGTATTTCTTCTCTGTTATAGGCCCTTTAAGGGGAACATTGATTGTTTTGACTGGCTCTCTGTGCCAAGAGCAGTCCCTGCGATGCACCAACAGAGCTCTTGTCAGGTTCTGTGGTTTTTCCTCAATTCGTTGATGGTGGTATGGTTTCAGGGCAGTGTGTGTGTGTCTATGTCTGTGTGTGTGTGTGTGTGTGTGTTGAATTGACTTTAATGGGACTTTATGGGATGTTTGGAGTTATTTCTGTCTGAGGTCTCCCCTGGCGTCCTGGCTCCAGTATAGGCAGGCTTGGCCACGGGCCCAGTGCTGAGGCGGTGTGTGGGTGAGAAAGAGACTGTGCGTGCGTGTGTGCGTTTCCTCTCTCTCTCTTTCTCTCTCTCTCTCTCTCTCTCTCTCTCTCTCTCTCTCTCTCTCTCTCTCTCTCTCTCTTCTCTGAGACCATACTTTAATGGGCCCTCCCGTTCACCGCCCTCTCACCCCTCTCGCTTAATCGCACCGCGTCACTTTAAAGGACTGAGTAAGAAGTCAGGCTGCGTCGCAACTCTCATTTGTCACGGAGATCACATGGTGGTGCATGAGTTAGAACCCTGCGGTGACCGCGCGATTACAGGGTCGGGAGAGCGCTTGCGAGCCAGCAGGGCCGCGGCGAGGACAGCTCTGCACCGACGGCAGGGTTCTAAACTTTCACTTCCTGTCACACTCAGATTTGATGGACTACCCGTTGGAACGGGACGGTTAGGAAAACGCTGGGAGCCACTTTTATATTTGTGTGTGCGTGCCGTGCGCGTGTGCATGTGCGTGCGTGTGCCATTTTGTTTTTGTCATCACTGCTATTTTATGTTCTATTCTCTAGAAATAGTTGTTTTCCGCTGCTTTGTTGGAAGAAATCTCAATATAGATACCCTTTTGAAGCTGCGTACATGAAATGTTGCTTATGAAAACAATGACAAACATTGCATATAGGCAACCACAGCCTTTTACAGCGATATGAATGAATCCTGTATTTGTTTGCTGCATCTCTGAGACTACAAACGCTTTCCTGTACGAATAAGCAACCGTGAAGTGGTTGTGGCTGTCTGTATTTGTGTGTGGGTGTACAGTCTCTCATACCTTTCTCATATACTCTACAATCACTCCTTCTGAGGTGCCTCTGCTAGGGGGTTTTCTCTCTGAAATGCATCACAACAGCATTTTTTTCAAAGCTGCAATAAAACGACCTCTGAAACTGCTACTTTTCGGAGGGTGGCCGCCGTCTACGAAACCATACATATTCCATGGATTTGGATGATGTATGGTGCCGCGTCTGCTGTTTTATATATATATTTTTAAAAGCGACGATGCATTCATCCATCCATGCCTGCATGTAAATGTCCTCTGTGACCCTGAGGTCTGATCCCGAGCCAGGCTAAGTCCGTCTTTCTGAAGGCTGTGGTGGTGTCTGTCTGTCAGTCACTGGTGGTGGGGACCGTAGAGCGTAGGCTGGGACTCTGGGAGGCAGAGGCTGAGTGCTGCTCATTATGTTGGGTGTGTATGGGAATGGCAGTAAACATTTCATGGTTCCCCTCCAACTTCCCGATTCAGTGGGCAGCCGGGGACAGGCACAGAAAGAGAGACGGGAAAGACAGAGAGGGAGAGGGGGGGGGAGGGAGGGAGGAAGAGAGAGAGAGAGAGAGAGCGGCGCATGGTAATGACAGCCCTGCAGTACAATGAGCAGTAAAAGTCTGCCACCACTGTCTCCACCGCCAACCAGGCACAACCTTTCTACTACCAGCCTCCGATGACCGCTCTCCCAGGCCCAAGACCATCCGCCCAGGCCCAAGACCTGCCGCCCAGGCCCAAGATCGGCCTCCCAGGCCCAAGACCATCCGCCCAGGCCCAAGACCGGCCACCCAGGCCTATGACTTACTACTACACAATATCATGATCCATCTTCCTCACTACTCTGACTTTCTCTGTCCTTCAGTTCTTTCTGCCCTAGAGGGCTCGGGTCAGTTTGAACTTCAACTCATTCAATCCATGCAGTGAATTGAACTTCAATTAATGAATTGAAAATTGCCCATTGTATTCCCCAGGGAATTTGTAAATTCAAGGAGTGAATAAAAATGTTAATCGGATCACAAATCCCTTCTTCCAGCTCTCCTTTTTCTCCTAGTTTCATCACTCCCCTTTGATCTCCCTCTTCCCCCTTCAGGTTTCCTCTGGCCTTTTTACATTGTTGACCACTATCATGGAGGAGGAGGAGGAGGAGGAGGAGGAGGAGGAGGAGAAGAAGGAGAAGAAGAAGAACAAGTGATCTCCGTTTCTCGTACTCGTTGACTCGGCTCCATCGCTCTCCCTGAGGTTCCACTACTAGGAGTCTCCTAGACACGCGACTCACACAGCGATGCATCCATCAGGCCAGACTCCAAGTAGTAAAACGGCAACAGTGTGGGAGCCCAAACGTGCCTTTTAGCCTCGGCCTGGCTGGGCTCCTTCTGTAAGATTCATGGCTTCGTGTCTGTTTGCTCGCTCTCTGTCTTCGTTTTCGGAGTGTATAATTTCCTAGTGAATATAGGTGCTGCTCATCTTCATATGTGGGCTGCCCACCACTGTTTATATAGCATATTCACATTATGAACCCCGGGTTTCTGAGTTTCCAGACATGAAACGAGTAGCGCTGAAGGGCAAATAAAAGAGGGACTGTGGACAGAAAGGGTCAAACCACACCAGTCAAGAGTGGAAGCCTCGGGGACGCTTCTAAGAACGCTGAAGTCTCCTTCAGCTCCGGAAGGAGCGGGGTTAAAGGGCCAGCCACAATCACTATGTACGAATACACCACTACTGCCAGTCTACTGTCAGAGATGGAAAAGAAACGACTAGACCCTGTTCCCAGCGAGGGAGAGGGTGTGGAGGGGGGGGGGGGGGAGTGTGTGTGACAGTGTGTGAGACTGTGTGTGTACGTGCCTATACGCTGTCCAAGAAAAGTCACTGGTCCTTGCCTTCCCTTGGGTGAGGCAGTAAGTTGGACTGAGCGAGTTGGACAGTGGTAGTGTCTGAGGGCAGCGGTGAATAGGCTGTGGTCCGACAGCAGCAGGCATCAGTGTTGCCCTTTCTAAAGGCAGTAAATGCCAGACAGACACTGAAATAGACCGAAAAAGCGGACAGACAGTCAGACAGACAGACAGACCCAAAATACGAGCGCGGACGAATAGAGACAGTGGGAAAGATGTGGAAATCAGACTGCACTTTTTAAAAGGCTGTTTGATTCCATCCCGTCTGCATTGTTTCTTTGTCTTGGAGTCGGTCCCGCGACGCACAACAGATACCAGCAATAAAATCACTGTCCAAAGCATAAGCACTGGTTATAAGTCGTAAACAGAGGAGCTCGCCTAAATTATGATTATCGGCCTCGTAACTGAAGATTACTGGGTATGATCTCGTCGTGTTCAAAGGCAGAGAGGTTAAAAGGAACCGTTTGAATTTCACAATGTGTTTATTTTATTTTATTCTATAGTTTTTTGTGTGACCGAAATGGAAGTGACTCCATGTTACCATAAAAGGACCTCGACTAGCATTCTCGGTCGGCTTACCCCTGTGGTCCTTACGGTACCACGTTGCGGCTGTGGCGCAGGGGGTATAGCCGGTGTCTAATGATCGCAAGGTCGGCAGACAGCGGTTCGAACAGAGGCTAGCCACACGTCGAAGTGTCCTTGGGCAAGACACTGAACCCCAAATTGCTCCCAGTGAGCAGGCCGGCGCCTTGCGTGGTAGCTTGCCGCCATGTGTGTGAATGGGTGAATGAGAGGCCATTGTAAAGTGCTTTGGTATAAGGCGCTATATAAGCCAGTCCATTTAGTTTAACTGTTTACCTGCTGCCGTTGTCCACGGTTGGGACGCTCGATTGGACATTCACCTATCCCATTGAGTGAATTGAAATTCCAATTGACCCCTAACCCTGGTATTGCCATTGTCACTGTAACCACACACCACAGGGAAATGGAACACCCTTTCGTGAGGTGGAAAAGGCTTTCACCAATGGCTGCCCCACCTCCTAGTGTTTAGACCCTGATCAGGCATGTCGAGTGTGATCCCAAACTGGGTCGTTAGCCTCCCGAGGCCCCCAGGGTCTAACATTCTATCCCACGATATTGTAATAACAGCGCTGGATCCTTTGTGTCCGAAGCATCTGAAGAATGCGCTGGTGTTGCATTCTAATGTGTCCCCCCCTCTCTCCTGGCCTGTATGGAGGTAGGGTGCTAGTGTCGTCGTGGGTTAGGTGGAAGGCTTATGTAAAACACTTTCTGGTTGTTTGTCGGGGATGAGGAATGGGGTCAATGTTAGGGTGGGGCCGTTGGGCCGGGTGGTATGCTGATTTATTATCTTTACCTGTGCGTCATGAGCCGTAAGCTGGAACATGTCAAGCCATGATATTTCCCCTCTTTATCCCAACTCTGTTACCTGTCAGCCAGGTACTGTTTATTGTCTTCCATTTTCTCCTAACATTCCTCACCTGGATACCTGATGGATACAGCCAGGTGATCCTTCCACCTGGTACCGTACCTCCTTATTCAGACCCAGTTTGCTGTCATAAACATCCAAGTCTGGTAGATTTGTAAATTGGTTTTGGTTTAGTTTTTCCCCCCAAACCTGGTCGAATGAGAAGAATCTGTTTTATGCCAATTTCTCCATCACCCACTAGAACTGAGAAAACCGCTCCGACTCCAGGAATATGCCACCAGTGTCAAATGTCGACGTACGCTAGACCCTCATGCCAGGTCATGCCAGACCACTGCCAGTTGTGGTGAGGTTCCAAGTCCCCTCATAAGTGTGGGGAACTTTAGTCTCCAACCTCACCAGTGTATCACAGCCAAACTGGGGACCTCAGCAATGTAAATATTTACCTCTCCAGCATCAGAGACGCCCAGAGCCTGTATGTGTTGTAAAATCTGTGGCGTCGTGGTTTTGGAAAATTCATACTCTATATGACTGTGTTGGCATATGTCCGGTTTGCTTAAATTCCTTGGTCATGGGTTGACTTGCCTTGTGATTTTGTGGGACTAGGGGTAGGCAGGTGGTGACTTGGGTGTGTGCGTGCGTGCGTGTTTGTGTGCGCGTGTGCGTGTGAGTGTGTGCATGCATGCAATGTGGGTGTGCATGCGTGTGTGTGTCGTGTGCAGTAGTAGGCCTCTGTGTGCTAATGGAAGAGGGACTCTCTGCTGGTCTGTTCTGTCCATTATCTCAGTGGAAACTGTATTCCCATTCCAACCTGCAGCAGGAATGTCACTCTATTCCACTCTCAGCAAAGCGACGGCACATTCCAGTAGAATCCTTTTTCTGCAGCTGTAACCAACGCAAGCCACACAAACACAGCCGTGAAAGCAGGTATTTACAGCTGGCTCAGAGTAGCTTATTGTACTTTTGTCACATAGAAATGGCATAGGTCGCCTAACCTCGGCCAGGGCCAAGAGTCATGAAGGGGCAACAATGTGAAGAGAGGACACGGAGGAGCAGGAGGAGCAGGAGCAGGAGGAGGAGGAGGAGGAGGAGGAGGAGGAGGAGGAGTTGAGGACAGACAGCCAGCAGGGATGCTTATGAGATCAGAATATACTATACTTGTGGTTTTACACTGTGGTATGGGCCTGTTGCAGCCAGGAGGAGGAACCTTCTCCCCCTCTTCTTCCTCCTCTTCATTTTCCCCTCCTCCTCTCCCTCCTGTAATGCACGGTGACACTAAAGCCAGAAGAAAAGCCTGATCTTTTTGGGGGGTGGTTTCTGATCTCCATGGTCATCACCCTTGCCGTCCCGACATTCACTCCGTTAGCCCCACATCACGGGTCCTGTCCAGGAAAAAGAGAGTATTGGGTTTTTACAGAGGAGTAAGGCTAATCCTATTTTCAAAACCATGACAGGTGACGGGGCCTATCCCGAAGGTTTTCATGTAAAGGTCTGCATTTAGTTATGTATGTAATCCCATTCCTCAACACCCTTAGGCCCACTTGTCTGAAGTCTATTTCACTTTTCACCCACTTTTCACGAGTTCCTGTCATGTTAAATGACAGGTGACAGGGCCTATCCTGAAGGTTTTCATGTAAAGGTCTGCATTTAGTTATGTAATCCCATTCCTCAACACCCTTAGACCCACTTGTCTGAAGTCTAGTTCACTTTCACCCACTTTTCACCGACGTGTGTACTCGTATATATTCCGCTTCACAGACTCGACATGAACAGACAGAGACATGGTGTAATCATCAATCCAATGATTGGAGATCCACACTTTGATGCACACATAGATAGCATGTGCCATTCCTGATGACTTTCTGTTGGAACATGCTGGAAAATGTACTCGCATATCAGTTTCATCCTCCTCATCCTCCTCATCCTCTTACCTTTCTGTGGCATCTGTCACAGTGCTACTGTAATACAGGGTAATGTTCTCATGTCCTGCCACATGTCTCTCCTGGACACCTCAGGCTACCCAGTCCCAGCAGGAGAGCTAAATGATGTACAGTACAGTAAGCACTGAGCACTGAGATTGTGTGCTGAGTGGCCTGTATTGATCAGAGAGTGTGTGTGTGTGTGTGTTCTTCTTTTTCAGTCGGTGGCGAAAACAGGACGTCTACTTATCAGTCACGAGGCTCCAATTACTGGAGGTTTTGCTTCTGAAATCAGCTCAACGGTGCAGGTAAGAGTGTGTGTGTGTGTGTGTGTGTGTGTGTGTGTGTGCGTGTGTGTGCGTGTGTGTGTGTGTGTGTGTGTGTGTGTCTGTCCGTGTCCATCTCCATAGGGGTGTGTATGTTGGTAACCCAGGGGCCCCTCAGAGGTTTGGGAATGTGGATGGACTGTGTTAGGAGAGGAGGGGTGTGTGTGGTGGCTTAGGCTTTCTCACTATCTAATGTAACTGATACATGTCCAGGTAAGAGGCAATAAATGAGAGCTTAACAGGCACTCACAGATGTGTCAGTCATACTCATATGAGACTCGGTTAGAATGTCTCATAGGATTAACAGGAGCAAGAGTTACAATTAAAGCGACCTTTCACCATGTATTAACCTCATATTCATATTATCCAGTATCATACCAGTGTCTACATAATGTGAAAACAGCAATGGTAAAGTGTCCCTTTAATGAAAGTACAGTACATTCATTTGGGGTCTGAGGCACGCAGGGTTAAAGCGGAGGTCTAGTCTGGTCTAGCAGCTTCCCAGACTCGATGGCTCGATGCTGTGAAGAGACTCAGCTGGAGATCATGAGATCATGACCAAGACAGCCAAATAAGTTCATTTAGTGGAAAAGTATTTGAAATTATGGTGACTAAGATTAAAACCCACTGGGATGCAAATGATCGCCTGAAATGATCTAAAATGATCTCCTGGTGGTCATCAACAAGAACTGCAGCGTAACCAAGGACATACGTTACCGCCGGAGGTGATATACAGTGCTGCTTGAAAGTTTGTGAACCCTACAGGGATGGTCATTATTTTTGTCTAAAATATGTATCCAAACCCCAATTGGTAATAAAGACATTCTATATAAAGGACAGAAACAAACAAAAAAGATATATATTTTCATTGTTTATTTAATGAAAGTGGTTTATTTAACAAAAACTTCGATTTCATGTACAAAAATATGTGAACCTCTTCAGTCAGTAGCTTGTGGCACCTCCATTAGCAGCAATAACTTGGAGTAAATGTCTCGCATATCCACTAATCAGTCTCTGACATCTGTTTTGATGGATGTTTGTCCACTGCTCCTTACAGAACGTAGCCAATTGAGTGAGGTTTGAGGTGTGTCTGCCATGAACTGCTTCAGGTCCTGCCACAGCATCCTGGTAGGATTTATGTCAGAACTTTGACATGGCCAATCCAAAACACACATTTTCTTTCTCCTGAGCCATTCTTTAGTTTTGCTTGAATGCTTTGGGTCGTTGTCTTGTTGGAAGATCCATTTTCAGCCCAGCTTTAGCTCCTTAACTGATGGTTTGACGTTTTGTTCAAGAATCTCCTGGTATACCTCAGAATTCATGGTTCCCGTCCAGGTCCAGAAGAGGAAAAGCAGTCCCAGATCTTGACAGTCCCACGCTTGACTGTTGGGATAAGATTATTTTGGTGGTAGGCAGTGTTGGGTTTTTGCCAAACATGGTGGTTTTGATTATGACCAAAAAGGTACATTTTGGACTCATCTGTCCAGAGAACGTCTCTTCACTACACTAGCTCCCGGCTGGTGGAATGAGCTTCCCACGGCTGTCAGAACTGCAGACTCACTCCCCAACTTCCGCCGGAGACTGAAGACCCATCTCTTCAGGCTACACCTTAACTGCTCATCCTGAGACATCTACTACCCCCCAGCACTGAGTCTCCTGAGACACCTGCTTCCCCCTATACTGTGTCTCCTAAGATTTCTACCCCCCCCCCCCCTTTTAAAACATTAAAAAAAAATCTCTGTTCTTCTATGACGACGACTGCCAATGGCCCCTGACCTAAGCTAGATTACTCTTCCTGCTACGACTGGTGAATTGATGATTCACTTGCTTAGTCAAATGTATTGATTGTAAGTCGCTTTGGAATAAAGCGTCTGCTAAATTCCAAAAATGTAAATGTAGAACGGACTTCCAGAAACCTTCAAGATTGTCCAGATCTTCAAGAATCTTCTTATTGTTGAAACATGCACAGTTACCTGAGATGCAGCAAGGGAGATCTGCAAATCTCTAGATATTATGTTCGGCTTGGCTTTTGCCTGATTCTTTTTTTGGGGGTGTCCACTTCTAGGCCGAGTTGCTGTCATGTTAATGCTCCCCATTTGTAAATGATTTCCCTCACAGTGGACTGATGGTGCTTGAATCTTGTTGAGGTGATTTCTTAGCCTTCCCCAGACTGATGTGCTCTCACTAACCTCTTCCTGATGTCCTCTGAGATCTCCTTTCCTCTCGGCATGGTGTGTTTTGCATTCACCTGTATGGATAACACAAAACTGACCACTATCTCTATTTATCAGAGTCCCGCCCAAACTCTTTCCTAAAGATCTCTCCTTTGATTGGTTCATTTGGTACCCAATTATTTACTCACCTAATTCTACTTACCTACTTGATTTAACCAATGCAATTTAGGGTTCACTTAGTTTTACACCTGCACTAATTTCTTTATAATTGAGTTTTTCTACTACACGCACGATTTCCTCTAAACCAATGTATGGAATTGGTCAATATAAACCTGTTATGTCAGATAAAAAAGACGGCTTCTGATTAAATAAAGATTTCATGGTAAAAACAAAAAAAATCTATAATTGCACAAGGTGTTCACATACTTTCAAGCAGCTCTGTAAGACAGTGGCATGAGTTGGCATGAGTCACACAACATGATTTCCCTCTGAGGACCTCTTCATCCCCTCTATCCCCCTGCAGAGTTTCTCTACTGTAAATAATTAAAACAACAACAAAACATATTCTAGCATTATGACTATGAATGGCCCCTGACCCTAGCACAGATTACTTTTTCTTGCTATGACTGACGGTTAGATCATCCACCTACTTAGACAAATATATTTGTTGTAAGTCGCTTTGGATAAAGTGTCTGCTAAATGGCAAACATTTTTATGTAAAATGATTTGTGTGTTACATGTCCCCTTGTGTGATACACTTGTGAAACATGTCCCCTTTCTCCTTCCCCCTGCTTCTGTCCTAACGAGGTGAGATGGTGAGATGATGAACAGTATGTGCTGCCGGTATTCTCCCTTGTTAGGGAGTGAGGGAGGCGTGAGCCGTCGACCACAGTCAATCTCTCGTCTCTCTGGCCTATTCATGTGTGGTTACTGTATAACCTTTGACCTCATGGGAGGTGTCACCCGTGGCTCTCCTACCTCCCTTCCCCTAGTTGGCTGGAGAAAGCCAAAGACATCCAGCTATGAGGAAATGTGCTGTTTGCGTTACCTCAAGTGGAGGCCTGTCCGTCTGTGTCAACAGTGGAGCGCTGAGATGAGGTTCGAGGATGACTCATCCCCCCTCCCCCCCCCACCCTGTCATTCATCCGCTGTTGTCTTTCCAGCCCAGATGTGTGCTGAAAGGTTTAATGGTCATGTATGAGTCATGTGCCTTTTCACATGTTTTATGTGTGTTTTGACGGGGCATGTCATTTGGTGAATACACATGTTGAGAGCAGTACTGTCGATTTATCATCTAGATTGTATCGTGTGTAATAGTCTTTGACATTTGGACAGTGTGATTTAAAATGTTTTGTTCAAGCCAGTATTGGATGATATTCATGGCTTGGCAGGCGACAGTGTTCCGGAACATGGTGATATTGGGACTGTAAAACACTGTTGACTAGAAAGGCTTTCCTCTTGGTAAACATGCAATTTCGATAATGCATACAACAGTCCCACGGCTCAAGTCTTTCCAGGTATACAAACCTGTCTGCGTCACATTGTCGTGCCCCCCCGCCCAACTCTCCCCCACTCAAGATCACGACTCACGCTCTCATGGCCAGGTTCCCGTGGAAACGTGATAATGCCGCTGACTCTGGAGGCCACCTGTTGCCCTCCGGTCCAGATGGCAGAGGGGTGGCGAGGTCGAGGCCGCCATGGTCACCATGGTGACTCACACGGAAAATAACGGGGATGTGGTGTCGGGTTCCGTGCTGATAACGGCAACGGAACAGGAAAAAAGGGGTCTAAAAATAGAGCTTTTAGAAGGAAGGTGTTGAACTGTTGAACCACTGTGGGTCGACACTGGAACACTAGGAACTACAGTAACAATAACAACAACACCGGGAACAACACGATGTAGATCAGAGAGTCAGACCCGGGTCAGCACCAACCCAGAGTCCAGTAAAGGGCTCGGCCAGGGCGACGTTCCAATTTTCTCCCCAGGGTGAATAAGTGTTAACCCCCCCCCCCTGCATTTTATAGCTGGTTTATTTATCAGCCGAAGGGAGTTTTGATCCTATTTCTTAGAAAATCACAAAGGGGAGAGGTGTAGAGGGAATGAGAACAAGTGCACTCTTTGGGTAATGGTAGAGGATCACACCACCCCCCTGGAATATGTGTCTCAGGGGCCCAGGCTAGGGCGGGGCCGCGGGAGAAGGGAGACCTCTGATTAGAGCGGTCTGATAGCATAGTCTGATAGCCACTGTGTGTTTAGTCTATTAGACAGCCTATTATTACTGCAGACGAAGGCCACTACTAAGGGACTACCAGGTCAGGTCCAGCTACCTCAGGGCTGTGAGAGAGTATCAGCTTCCACTGACGTATTAGCTTTACTGTTTTGCTCTGTTTGGATAGGGTTGGATATAAGTTTCCGCTTTCTGGATTGACTGCGTAGGCGCTGCGTCACCGTTTGCCCTGGAACAAGGTGACGTGCCATTGGCTGACCTCTCCTCAGATCTCCGGCGCTGACTTCGAAATAGGGGAGACTGATGGGACGTCCGTCAGTCCCCTGTCTGTCTGAATGGTCCTCAGGGACACAGAGGGTTGAGCCGCTTCCTCCCTCCCATACTGCGATGTGATTATTTACACAGTGCAGGCAGTTATCACTACCACACACCAGCAGGCTGTTTGTGTACCCCCAGAGCCTGGAAAACAACACCAATCCCGAAACCCATTATCGACAACGTGTTTTTAAACGTTTTAACATGGTTCCATTCGACACAGCAGTGATGTGTGATGTCATGTACAGTTCATACTGCGTAACGCGTCCTTCCCACTGTGTACAACCAGACCCAGATTATACAGTGCTTCTGGTCTCATAAGCTTCGCTGGAGACCTACCACAGTTGCCAGCCACGTTGGAATGCTTGATCCTCGTTCACCCTCCTTGCTCCTCCTCCTACCCTGAGTAGTGCTTGACTTTATTAGTGTGTCATTTGAATCAAGCGAATCGTCCAGAATCTAAGTACAACCCAGTTCTTACCACTGAGCTGTGGTACTGCTCTGCTCCGGGCCCAACATCAAAGCCCCATTGGCTCCATTCAGGCCCAGTTGGTGTTGGTCGAGGATGAAGGCTCGTGTTTCTCCGCCATAAATGCCTTCCAAGTCAGAACCAGAACTCTGGTTGCCTGGCAGGCTGTTTTGAAGAAGTGTGTGTGTGTGTGTGTGTGTGTGTGTGTGTGTTTGTTTCCTCGCTGGCTGTTTCTCTTGAGTGCTCTTCCACTGTTAAACCATGGCTGCCCCCCCTGTTTCCCTCCATCAGAGGCTCCACAAAGCCCTCTTCAAAGCCCTGTTTATGCAGACTGGTGGAGTTAGCCTAGAGTGAGTATTAGTCGTGCAGGCTTGGCTGGAACCAAGAGAGGGTATTCCTCTGAGCTTATGTCATCTTCCTGCTGGTTGATTGGTCGAGTGGCCCTGGCCTCGAAAAGAAAAAACTGACTTTGTCAAGTCAATGGCTTATTAATTATTTGTAAATCCAGTCAAATAAGAGTTCTGATATGATAGATCTATAGCCCACTGCTGACACAACTTCAGAGCAGAAAGTCGAGTGTTGTGTGTTGCTGGAGAGACGAAAGTTAGGCGGAGAAGATTCCGATTAAACTGTGACGAGAGATCAAAACGGCGGCTTTGGTTTCTTTTTTTCCATTGCTTTTCCATGTCGTGCTAGCGACATCTTGCCAAGCAACTGATATCTTTGTGTTGCATATGAAACCCAGTAAGACCATTATGCGGCTTGTCCTTGCTACACAACACACGAGAGGGTGTGCTATATCGTTGTTTGAGCACGGCTGTGCTGCGGTCAAAGGCACAAAAGGCGCAGCTGGGAAATGGGTCCTCTGCGCTGGTGCAGTTCACAAATCATGCAGCTGATGGATCAAGCCAAGTCAAATAATTTCGCTATTGCATTTTCCATGGAGAATGTTTAATATTTTTGGGGAGATAAGCCTAGGAAGGGAGAAATTGTTCTCGTCACATTGTGCGCAAGTGATCATTCAGAAAAGAACAGTAAAGAGGTTTTTCTGTTGTCTGTCGTCATTTGAGTATGGCTGGATTGCACCTTTTTGCAAATCAGGTTGTGCTAGTCAGAGTTGCCGGATCTAGGTTAACCGTTGTATAATTGACAGTGACATTTAGACTAGTCATATTAGACTAGTCCTCTTAGACTCATCCTCTAAGACTAGTCCTTTTAGACTACTCCTGTTAGACTACTCCTGTTAGACTCATCCTCTAAGACTAGTCCTTTTAGACTACTCCTGTTAGACTCATCCTCTAAGACTAGTCCTTTTAGACTACTCCTGTTAGACTCATCCTCTAAGACTAGTCCTTTTAGACTACTCCTGTTAGACTCATCCTCTAAGACTAGTCCTTGTAGACTAGTCCTCCCTGGCTTGTCCTCGTTTAGCATCAGTCCTTCAAGGTTAGAGGGATTGGCCCTTCTAGGCCACAATAAGATTTTTTCATTTTTGGCCGGCATGGCCTGTGATATTGGCATTTCCTTGTCACTAGTCTGTAGTGACTACACTCCCCAATCAGTGGCTGTCGCTTGACAAAGTGTCTCTGTGTGACAGGAGGCAAAATACGCACAACTGCAAATCTTAAGCCCCGTCGGACCATATTTTTACATCGTGCCTCGTTCCAAGACGCAGTCCAGTCCCCGCAGTTGTCCTGCCATGTCGCCATATTGTTATTCTGGCATTTAACTACATTGCATATAATGATGCACTTGCAGAAAGATAAACAGCGATTTCAGTGAAATTTGAGCTGTGTGGCCGCTCTCTGTCTCTGTCCAGCTGTGCTGGTGAGAAACTGCACTGTACTTTCCTCCCGTACCTCTCCCTCCTACACACTCACTTTTTTATCTCTGTCTTTCGGTCTCTGTCTATCTCTCCCTCTGTTTCTCCCTCTGTCTCTCTGTCTCTCTGTCTCTCTGTCTCTCTCTCTCTCTCTCTCTCTCTCTCTCTCTCTCTCTCTCTCTCTCTCTCCCTCTGTCTCTCTCTCTCTCTCTCTCTCTCTCTCTCTCTCTCTCTCTCTCTCTGTGTTCTCTCTCCTTTTCCAGTAAGTGTGTTAGAGGAGATGACAGTTGGGATTCAGGCCTGTAGCCTGTAGAGAGAGAGTTTGGGACTCTCTTTTGTGCTTGTGTCCTGGACACTGATGGACCTCCATCAGGAGGATGAAATGACAGTAAATATGGACCTGGGAACTGGACTCTGTGTTCTGGTAACTGGTGAGCTGAGTGTAGGGTTCTTTGTTGCTAAAAAGCTTGTTACTTGTTCTACTTGTTACTTTGGTATATTGAGCTATTTCAATAGGAACTCCAGTAGCAGCTAATTAACACGTTTATTAATTCATAAAACCCCATGTACAGCTCTGGGGAAAATTAAGACCACTGCAAAATTATCAGTTTTTACTATTTATAGGTACAGTATGTGTTTGAGTAAAATATTTAACATTATAACATTTTTCTTTTATTCTATAAATTACTGACAATATTTCTTTCAAATTCCAAATAGAAATATTGTCATTTAGAGCATTTATTTGCAGAAAGTGACAACTGGTCAAAATAACAAAAAAGACGCAGTGTTTTTAGACCTCAAATAATGCAAAGAAAACAAGTTCAACTGTATATCGGCACTCATGGAATGCCTCATGTCCAATCAAATTACTTGGTCGGAACTAACTGTTGTATAATAATGTTTTAACTCAGGAAGAGCTCAGAAAGCATTCTTTGGTGGGAAAAACCCTGATTTTCAATCATAGCTTTTCAGCTCTCCACCAGTCTTTCTTATTGCTGTTGGGTGACTTTATGCCACTCCTGGCAAAAAAAAGTTAAGCAGCTTGGGCCACACCGCCGACCTGTACCTCTGTTAACGGGTTAGAGCAGCCACACAGCCTCTCCATGTCTAAACAAGTCTCTCTCTTAACAAGAGGGGAAAAAAACAGTAATTATCTCGGAACGCTCATCAAGGATGGATAACTGCAAACTCATTGTGGAGGTTGAGTGTAAGAGAGTAAAACGTCTTAGGCTTTGGTTCCTGACATTGTAGCACCACAGATTAAGCATCATAAAGAGATAAGAAAAAAAGAGACGGCATGGAAAGAAGTTGCTTCAGCTGTTGATGCAGAAGGTTGTATATATTTATGATGCTTGACAATGTAGTTTTTCACCCCAGATAAGTAACCTACACAGTGAGAGATTACATTACAAGTATTTATTTAAAGGCTTCACAACCAATTTTAAATTAAACAAAAAGCAGACATGTAAGCTCGGCTCCTTTCAGGAAACATGTGAAATGAAATTCGGGTGATCATCTAATCAATACCTCTATCTATCTTGAGTGTCATCTGCATGACAGTGCAAAATGTACACCATGGTTACAGATAATATTGCCGAGGGGTAGAATATACAGAGAGAACAGTAAAGGGCCATCTGTATGATTTATATTCCACGTTGTACGTCTTTCTACAAAAATGCAGACCTGAATGGACAGATCCATCCTGACGTGTCCATAAAAGGCTTCTTACTCTCAGTCAGGTCCAAGAAGCAGCTAGGCAGCTTTGCGTCCGGCTTGGCTTCAGGCCCTCTCTACACAAGTGTGTGCCTGTTGTCTTCTATTATCATGCCAGTAGGAGAAGTGTTTTATTGGCTACTCGCTAGAATTTGCATCCCTCCATACGGGCACCCCGAGTTGTGGTATAACGGATGCTGTATACATGAACTCAAATACACCCTGCACGCGGCAGGTTGCTCTCCCATGGCCTGTTGGAGCAGAGGAGTTCGCCAGGAAAAGTTTTTGTTTGGGGTGTTGAGGGAGGCAGGGGAGGCAGGTTTTTTCTTTTTTTTGCTGACACTAAACGACATGCAGCCATTAAGCCTAATCAGTTCTAATTAACCAAGCGGAGCAGGCTGCCAGTGGTGGGGTGAGTGGGGAATGGCCCCCAGCTGCCAAGAGGATGGCTGCCTACATAGGGGAAGCCCAGCATGGGCCAGGGCACGCAGCTGTCTGGATCCTCCTCAGGTTCCTGTCTCTCCCCTGGTTGGTTCTCAATCGCTCCCACGGATAGACATAGGGAGGTAGACACACAGCCCTAAACACACACACACACACACACAACCCTAAACTCATACAGACCTCTACATCCCATGATATCCGTGCCTCTACTTACTTGTAAATCTGTAAAAACGCTGGTAAAACGATTTCAAGAACCATTTTACGACCACCATTTTACAGGAGTAGTAATCACGTAAATGTATGTCTGTATCCTGGTACTGTAAACTCTTTTATGACCTGGAGTGGGTTACCTCCGCCTGTGTAATCCCTTATGTAAACCAGCGCATCCTGAGACCTATAGCTGGAGAGGCCCGGCGGCCCTGGCACAGTCCCGGGAGGCGGAACAGAGCATGACTCGCATCTGTAGCCTTTTTCTCTCTCTCTATCCCTCTATCCATCTATCAATTTGTAGAACAATTATAATAATTTTCCACTGGAATGTTTGGCAGAGACAAGGCATGACTAATATTGAAATCTGACTCCAATGTAATTATGAATGGTCTTTATTGTCATTGATATAGTACAGGTACCAAACAACGAAATTTGGGAGGGGTGGCTCCCCTGGTGCTAGGAAAGAAAAAAATAAAAAAAAGAAGGGAAAGGAGCTGGTTTACATAAATAAAGGCTATGTACACTATCCACTATACTATACTGTACAGATAAAACGACTAGGGTTGTCATATTGCACATAGTGTTATTGCACATTCATTTAAAGTGTCGCAGTTTGCAGGCTTGAAATGTACACATTTGTGCCTCAGCACTACACCTGATTTTTTCAATCCAGCAGCTACCATCAATCCGTCCAGACTGTCCAGGGCCCAGAACCTAGGTCTTTGCTGTGTTCAGGGCCTGGATGGCCCTGGGGTAGAAGCTGAGCTTCAGTCTGTTATCTGTTATCACTATGTGCAAAGAATTGTTGAGTCTGTGCTTAATGAGTGCAGGAAAGGTAAAATAGAATGAATCAAATGAGGCTTTAATAATACTGTATACTTATACATCTATTACAAGGCAAATAATTGTCCCACTTCACATCCATCCATCTATCTCTGCCCTCTCTCTCTCTCTCTCTCTCTCTCTGTCTCTCTCTCTCTGCCCTCTCTCTCTGCTCTCTCTCTCTCTATCTCTCTCTCTCTCTGCTCTCTCTCTCTCTCTATCTCTGCTCTCTCTCTCCCTCTCTCTCTCTCTCTCTCTATCTCTGCTCTCTCCCTCTCTCTCTCTCTCTCTCTCTATCTCTGCTCTCTCCCTCTCTCTCTCTCTCTCTCTCCCTCTCTCTCTCTATCTCTCTCTATCTCTCTTTCTCTCTCTCTCTCTCTCTCTCTCTCTCTCTCTCTCTACCTCTCTCTCTCCCTCTCTCTCTCCCTCTCTCTCTCTCTCCCTCTCTCTCTCTCTCTCTCTCTCTCTCCCCCCCACCCCTCCTGTTGTGTTTTTACAGCCCATGACAGACATTCTCAGACAGATTCTCATCAAGCATGATGTACTCAAACAACCTCCGCCAGATGTTTTGTAGGACATTAAAAACACACTAGGCAACATGCAAATGCGCTGAACTAGTTTGTAATCTGGGAGGGTCTACTTCCAGAGGGTCTTCAGAGGTCTATCCGTCCTGTTTGCTGCTGCTGCTGTACTCAGAGGAGAGGAGAGGTCAAAAGGTCAAAAGACCCTATTGTGCGATAAGCCAAATGACTGACGCTTCTGTGTTTGGAGTTCTCAAGTTCAATGACTAGCGGCTAAATACAGATGCAGTAATAATGACCTGTCATTGACCATAGTCATTAAGATATCAAGGTCGGGGCTGACGTCTTGAGGTATTCATAATGTGCAGCCACTACCTGTGATAATCTACTTATACAAGGTGCAGATTTTTTTTTTTTTTTTTGATGAACAGGGGGAAAAGTGAGTTTATTCATTTTCAGAGAAAAAGGGGAGACACACACCCTACCACTCTGCTTCTCTGTGTGAAATCTTATCTCTCTGAAAGACATAACACTTTTATCTATGTCTTTTTATTTATTATCTATTATCTTATTAAATGTTTATCTATTTTTTTTTCTTCTATCTATTCTTCTATCTATTCTTGTCACCTTAACTTACTGTTCTCCACTTGTATTTGTTTATGCTGTAAGTAAAGCACTTTGAATTGCCCCTGTTGTATGTGCTATACAAATAAACCTGCCTTGCCGTGACTTGTTTTTTCGTTCGAGCTTGTTTTTGATGGGAGGGCTACGAGAAGATCACATTTAATCTGTACTGTCAATTGTGCGTGCATGCGTGATAGAGAGAGAGAGAGAGTGTGAGAGAGAGAGTATGAGTGTGTGCGTGATAGAGAGAGAGAGAGTGTGAGAGAGAGAGTATGAGTGTGTGTGTGTGCGTGTGTGGCTCAGTGACAGCCCCCCCCCTCCTGTGAAGTGTATTGGCCAACTCTATTCAATCTGTTCCCCCATGCCCTGCTCACACACAGTGGGAGGCGGTCAAAAGCTAACGGAGACATGACTGATGGCTTGTTTTACATTTCAGCCAAATGCTCAGGGCATCGGCCAGCTGTCCCGTGGTTGCATTGGCCAGCCACAAACAGATTGAATAAGCCAGGTTGGCCTCGATCTCAATCAGTCTCTGCCTCAAATCCATTGCCTAGCTTTTTAGCTTGATCCAATAATTTTTTATTTAGCTATCGTTCATTTCAAGTGTTACGGTGGCTTACTACAGCAATGCTATTATATACTGTCTGAATCCCCCTCTCCCAGTCAGGCATATAACACAAAGTACAGTAAATGTTCAGGGTTAAGCAATGTGAGTGACTGAACGTCTGCTGAGTGCCTGAGGCAGGGCTGTCATGTCGAGGAGGATGACCCCTGAACACCCCTGAATTTATTCTCTCTGTCCCGCCCCTCTCCGTCCCGCCCCCCCCTCCCCCTTTAGGAGGAGTGTTTCCTGAACTTGGAGGCTCCCATCTCCAGGGTGTGTGGCTATGACACGCCCTTCCCTCATATCTTTGAACCCTTCTACATCCCCGACAAGTGGAAGTGCTTCGAGGCCATCAAGAAGTTGATCAACTTTTGATCCAACAGGTGAGACGGCCGTCTGCCCCACACAGACTCATATAGGACAGTACAATGACCTCAGTCTCCAGCTGCTTGTATCAGATGTTTATTCGCTCTTTGTAGCTTGATTGAACACATTGTAAATCTTACGGTCAGAACCATTATCTTATACGATGCTGTTTGTGTTTATCCTCAACCTCAAACAACCCCATTCAGAAGTTATGGATGTGCTTTCTTGAATTCAAATATGTTTCTCTAACCTCATGCTGTAATTGTTTTATAGTTTCGTATTGCCATGATTAGATTTTATGTGCTGCAGATTTGACGAGTAATTCACTGTGAAATGAGATTTGTCTCAGTCCACTGTGTTTATTCCGGGGTTAATTGCCTGTGTCGGTTTGAGCACTAGTTGTCAAAAAGGGACTGAAAAGGAGGCGGGAATGCTGCGGACATTCCTCCCCTCTACTTCCTCTGCTCTCTCCCTCTCCTCTCTCCTCTTGCTCACTCCTTCTACACCCCCCCCCCCCTCTTTCCTTGCATCCAACTTTTGCTCAAGCAAGATCTGGACTGACATACTGAACTTTCCCTTCTCCTCCTCTCCCCTCCTCCCCTTCCCTCCACCCAGCTTGTGCCCCTCCATCCAGCTTGTGCCCCCCCCCACACCCCTCTGCTGAACTGACATACTAAACTCCTCCTTTTCAGAGAGCCATATCTCTTATAGTGGACCTGAACCTTCTCTGGCTCTCCATCTCATCATTGGGCAGCATCCAGGAAAAGACACAGTCCACCAGCCAGTCAGGCACCGCTATCCCACCAGTGTCTCCTGTCCTCTCCGTGCGGCAAGCACAGGCTGTTACTCCTGGTTTAGTGAGCCTATTGTATACATGGAGGGATCAATGCCCCTGTTCGAATACTTCATACTAAAAAATATGCATCCTTCCATGATGTAATCACTGACCAAACATGATTGGATTGGACAGAGCAAGCTTTTCCACTGCAGTGCTTGCACCAATCCAGTCATGTCTGATTAGTGATATTGAAGGAAGGGAGGAATGAAGAATACATGTTAAGAGTATTCAAACAGGGCCAAGGTGACCTGTGACAGTCCTTTTTCAATCTATTCTACATGCTCCCCAGTGGGGTATTCCATCAAAGTCGCTAAAGGAAAATCCAGGCTAATTTTGATGTCTCGCAAGACGTATGGCTGCCCTTTATGCATCTATGCTTTTTCTAAAATGTGTTTCTTTTTCCTTTCCTAAACACCAGGGGAGCCTCCCCTCCTAAATTTCGTTGTTTGGTACCTGTACTGTAGCAATGACAAATAAAGTCTATCTATCTAACCCGTTAACAGGGGCGCCGAAATGAAACACACACGTGCTGCTGAGATTGACGCTTGCGGTATAAACTGGCCCTTAGCGACGTTGATGGAATTACCTCCCTGCACTTCCGTTGTCAACACAGTTCCACTTTCACACTAATATTAGTCTAGATTCTATTGGTATTGTATGGGTGCTCTGTTAGAATGATAGGATGAGAATTCTATTTGTATGGTTAGAATGCTGTTGCAAATTAAATGTCTCTCTGCCGCTCCCTGTTTGCTACGACTCAGATTGAAACGTGTGTCCTTGCCTTTCTAATCTGTATTTTATTTGATATATGAACTTAACTGTACTAAAAATAATGGACCTGTTTGTAAGGAAATTATACAATAAACATTGCTGTGGTACACTGGCCTTGTTTCTTTGTTCCATGTATTAATGGGCATGTGTGATGATTGATGGTAAAGATAAACGATCGCTGATGAACAATGTGGACCACACACAGATTATTCTAGTCTCTTCCACTTCCACTTCTACCTGACCTGTTCATGAATCTGCCATCTGATATAGGAGAGTACACATGACCCCAGACTGGGGTTGAACACTCCGCAACTGAGTGATGAAGACTGGATGTTTCAGGAGGACCGCCGTGTTGCTGGGAACAAAGTGTGCGTCTCTCTCCACATGTCCTCCAAGGCCTGAGAGAGCTCTATCACACACACTCACACACACACACACACAACAAGGCCTGGCCAAACCAGATGCACTCACACATGAAAAGATGGTTGGGAATAGAACCGTACTACAGGCCATAGACAGCCTGCTCTGACCCTCCCTGATCAAAGATCTCCAACCACGTCTCTGGCCGTAGACTAGAGATGAACCTTAGTGGGGGGTGCGCTTTAGCAGTTGGCTAGCGCTCACACAGATCCGGAGCCAGGCTAGGGATGAACAAGGTTCAGCAAACCCTTTCTGTGTTCAGTTGTGGTGTATGTGATTTTGCAGTTGAGTTGACCCTCAAGTTATCTCATAGTTTGATTTAGGCATCTTCCGTCGGGTGTAGCTCCATGGGAGAGTGTAAGTTATACTTAAAGGTTTCCCTGGAAAGAGTCTGGAAAACGTAACCACGGCACATACTTGTTGAAGCACTTCTCCATACACACACACACACACGCTCCCACACACACCACTGACTTCTGCAGTCAACTCCCTCAGCTTCAGTTGGTATTCGACCTTTCTCTCTCATTAGAGCAGCGTGCTGAAACAGCACCTTACCGTGCTGCCGCATTTCTCAGTATGACGAGATTTGATGAGAAAGAGATAAGCTGGTGGAAGGGATATGGTGAATGCTCCCAAGTGTAGGCTGGGTGTGTTTCATTAACTTTCTTAAGTTGGCCTATCATGTGTTAGTGTGTGATTGACAGTACAGACTAGGGTGGGGTTCACCCCGTGGTCTCATACGCATATCCCTGTCTCAGGAGAGGCTGGTCGAGGCAAGTGTTGGATACCATTAGTCCTTCAATTCCATGCATTACATTGATCCTTCTACCTCCACCAGCCTCCCCTGCCTGGTCTATCCAGTGTAATGTCCAGTGCAGTATGATGTGTGTAGCTCCTATACAGGGATATGCTACCCCTATGTGTATAGGATAAGTCTATGAATGGATCAGGACAGGAAGGCAGTCTGCAGATCCAAAGCACATCTACCGTATAGACTTTCAGTCACATGCTTGTTTAGTGTAAGTTCACAGTATGTAACATCCTGCCATGATGAGAGAACAATATAGCCCTTTTTAGAGGTTAGAATGGTGTGTGCATGAAAGTGAAAGCAACAGCCTGGACCACATACATATTATGGCCTCTTGCCTTTGGGTCTGTCTAAGTTTTATTATGTGTAGGTGTAAAAACCTAAAACCATCAGAACATTTCTGAAAATGCATTTCAAAGCAGCATTTACCAGCACCGAACATAATGTATCCCTCATGGCATGACCAGCACCATATGAGATCAAATAGAAGACATGGAGCGATCGACCAATGGAAAGATATACATTTTGGCCAATATGTTTCAAACTATTTCAATATGTTGTGTGCCATGCAGCCATCAGTCAGTGAGGGCAAATACAGTTGAAACAGCATGTGCCATGCAGGGTGAAACATGTCTGTGTTTGCCTTGAGTATTTCACATATGTTCATTCTTCTCTATACAGTATAGTCGGATCTGGTCAACAGATGTGTTGTGGGAACTGAAGTACAGATTACAGTAAATCAATACAGTAGAGCTGGTTTTAGACTGGAGAACAATAGCTTGTGCTGCTTTCGTCTTCATGGCAAAACCCTCACTGCCCTCACTATTACTAAGAACTAACATACATAGTACCGCAAGCCTCATACTGTTTAACACGACCTATCATGAAGTTCTTGCGGTCCACAGTGAGAGGAAGCTGTGGCTTGGGGCATCAAAAGGGAACCAAATAAACAGACACAGCGACACGAACGCTAAACCATTTACAACAATGCCACTAATCAACAAGTATCAGCCAACCCCATGTTAAGCTTCGGCGAAGATTCTCAGAGCTCACCGACCTCAAACCACCGGACAAAATTAAAGATAAAGTAATGTCTGTCATTTTGGTCAGGGCCAAAGCAGGGCCCTCTAACCACGGTGGGGAAGCGGCCGCTCCCTGGGGCGTGGCAGCAGAGATGACCTCTGGTTGGGTTGAGAGGGGATAATAGCATCTATGCACTGACTGAGCATCTATGCTATGTCATTAGGCTCTATATTTACATGGAGCACTAACCCCAGTAGGTCACAATTCAAGCTGCAGGGGGTAAGGATTCTCTTTTCTCTCTGTTCAACTCTAATTGGTGGTTATTGAGGGGGGGGGAAAGAACATCAAGCGTTTTATGTGATGTAGTTTATAGTGTGTGTGTGTCAGAAGACACTGTGCTATAAAAGTAGAAGGACTGCTGGTTCACCGAAACATTGCATATAGAAATTGCACATCTTTTTCTTTACAAATAGAATGCTAGGTCACCCTCGAAAAAGAGGTTTCTAACCTCAAGGGTCTTACCTGGTTAGATAGATGTTAAATAACATTTAAAAACACAACCTCTGGATTTGCTTAAGATTTAATTGCATTAGCCCAAAGACATTGTGATTGTGCCTCAAGAAGAACAGTGTGGATATCAGTGTTCCCAGTGTTGCTAGTCTAGCGTTAACATGGTAATTAACTGGGGCGCTTAGGTGGCGTAGTGGATTAAGCCCTGACCATGTACCGCATGTCATCCCTTCTCTCTCTCACCCATCCTTCCTGTCATAATCTCTACTGTGTCTGTCATTAAAAGGAAAAATATGAGTGGGACTGCCCCACTCAGAAAAAAATAACTTAAAAAAAAGAAAACATGGTAATTAATTAAACTTGGTGAACTCATCCCCAGGAAACATGCTCTTTTCCTTAGATACAAAAAAACATGTCAAAGCTCTTTTTATGTTATCTTGTGTATGTAGCTGTAGACCATTCCAATTCCAAAGCTAATTTGTCAGAACTGATAATAAAGGATGTAATGTCCAACACTCGCCCAGACCACATTGCTTCCAATATTTGTCTTAGCAGTATCCTCAAATGACTTACTTAAAGGGCCACTCCACTGAAAATAGTTGAACGGTGTCATGACTGACACCGATATATTTATGACACCGATGATATTTTTATATGGTGTGTGAGCCTTTTCTGGATAGGAAACAAGTAAGAAGGAACCAGTCTTTTTTTTATTTGGACCTTTTGTTGTGGTCAAATGCATTCTTTAAACATGATTTTTTGGTAAAAGACGGTCTTACTTTTTAAGACCCAGGGCCCTTAGATGTGAGACCACTAAAATTATATTCGCAACCCAGATCCCAAATCTGTCTTATTGATGTAAATCTTACCCTTAGAGGAGGCCAAGTGTGGTACAAATTCAACGCAGAAACCACTTTGAGTGTCAATGTTTTTGCAAATTCACATAATTCAGTCAACATTGAATTGACAGGAGCCAACCAGCAACATCTGATCTCACTCTCAGCACACCGAAACACATACAGGCTGTCTGTCTGTTTGTTGAATGGAGTCTCAGGGGACTGCTGGGGTATACTCTGTCCTAACCCATCCCGTTTATTTAAACTTCCATTACTCTATCAAACATTTACCTGAGATCACACACACACACACACACACACACTTTCCGCCCATTAGGGCACTGATGGTAAAGCTTACAGATCAGTGGAGAGGGTTTGGTGGGTACACTGGTTTCCTAGCAGCAGCATATTGCTACCTTCAAACTCCAACTGAATACACTCACACACACACTGACCAGGACCACTCTCTCTCTCACACACACACAAACACACAACTGAGTGAAAACAGTTGACCACAGGTCGTGTGTATTAGGAGTAGAGTGAGGCTGAGGCTCATACTGTGTGTTTCCGTCTCTTCTTGAATCATGTCTGTTTGCGTGTCGCCGGCCCATGTTAGCCTGGCGATGGATGCTAACCAACGGTTGCTATGGGGAGGCTCAAAAACACTCTGGCCGGCAGAGGTAATTTGGCTTGGCTGGCATTCTGACGGGGTGATTGTTTATATACCAATGACATCCTGTTTGAGACAGAGGGTAGGCTCAGTCTTGTGTGTGACGTAAGTGACACTAATTTGTGGGGCAACGGAATAATTTCCATTTCCAATTGACGGACCCTTGCATGTAATGCGCCACACTTAAGCCCCATGGCAAACAAGGAAGGCATGGTTTTGAGTCGTGCTTTGGTAGTGGCGAGTGTGTGTGTTGCTTGGAGCAAGTATGGTATTGTCTATGAAAACTGATATGACCTAAATGCCTACCATCTGCGCACAATGGGAACATAGTGTGTGTACAGACATAGCCATAAGCTTTGCCATTGAGTTCAGTCTAAACACTTCATGTGTTTAGTGCATTAACAAATTTAGCGGGAAGGTGACTTCATGACATTGAGAAATTGGTCAAGATAAAAACAGCAACAGCTCCTTTTTGACAGTGGTGCCAGTGTGAGCCAAGGCTTACTAGCAGCCAACGAGTTCTCCGGTTTCCCAACAGGTTCTGGCAACTTAAGCACTTTATGACAATTGCTTGACAATATGACAAGCCAACCACCGAGTTCTCTAGCTAACTAAAGCTTTGGATGATAACCCACTCTCACTCTAAACCGCACCCCTAGCCCTGTTTGGTCTCAAAAGGACCAGGGGGGTAGAGGAGTTTGAAGCATTGAATAGGCCTGGAGTAAGCACCACTGAAGGCCAGCACTGACTGTGGAAAAGCAATTTGACTGGCACACAAAGCATAAGCCCCGCTGTGGAAAGCTGGCTATTGGTCGCTTTTTGCCATATGTGTTTCTGTGTGTGTGTGTGTGTGTGTGTGTGTGTGTGTGTGTGTGTGTGTGTGTGTGTGCTTGCATGCATGCATGTGTGCGTGGTCAATGTTGCTTCTCTCCAACAGCTGGGAGAGTTTTTCCGGGTGGCCGAGTGCTCATAGGTCAGAGGTCGCGAGTGATCATCAGTGTGTGTGTGTGTGTGTGGTGAGTTCTATGTAATCTCTCTCCAAGCTTTGATGTTCATCTGTGGCCAAACACACGCTGAGCAGAGGACTGTAAACTGGTCTCACCACCTCTCGTGACTGCTGTTTTGATTTAGGGAGATTTATAATCGCAGATGAAACTCCACACACTTCTAAAAGGACATCCAAGAGATTAAGAGCTTCCTACAGGAAACCGGCTGATTTTGAAATATGTCACCAATATATTATATCTATCTATCATCTCCAGAAGGAACAACATGAGTGGGAAGAATGAGTGGGGAAATTTCTGATCCGTTTCAAATGATGCTCATACTATATCGGTTTGTTACATTCAGTTAATCTGTGTCCTTATACTCTACAAAGTTGTTCCCAGGGCAGCATATTGATTGATTGATTGATTGATTGATTATACTTTATTGTCCCCGAGGGGAAATTTGTCTTGGGCATGGTACTTTCATGCTTCACACATATATAGATATAGATATAGATATAGATATCTACAATTGTAAATTGTACAAATGTAAATGTAAACGTAAAATGTAAATGTACAATTTACTGGAAAATGATCCGCTCCTTTTTAATCTTCAACTTGATACACTTTAATGTCAATATGACACCACTTATCGACTTAAACAAACCGTGTTCCGTTCTCAACCCAGCTTCCAGGCAAATATCACTTGTACTGTACACTTTTGTTTGCCTGATCACTGGCATTACTTCCAGTGGACATAACATGCCAGCCCAGACTTGTGAACCACCTTCTATCCTCTTGGCACGCTGACTGTATTGTTCACTCTCACTTTTCAAACACACACGTGTAGACACAGATGAATCTGATTGCGCGGGTGGTGGTGGTGGTTCTGAAGGATCCTAAGGAGAGCTGTTTCTGCGAGGAGGGAAGAGGAGTGATTTGAGGTCAGTGAGGGAAATGTGTGAACAGTAAAAACATTCCACATTCCTGGAGACTGAATCATACAGCCACTCGTATCAACCCCTGGCAGAGAGAAGAGAGAGACCTGGCGAATACTGTGCAGCTGGGGACGTTGGGAACTGATTGACCCAAGACAAGAGTTGAGATTGTTGCTGGAGAGGAGGATTTGATGATATTAGAAGCTGTAGAACCACCTAGTTCGAAAAACCTCCAGGGAATTTCTAGTGAACCAGTAGGTGATAATGTTGCCAGCAATTTACTTTGGTCCCTTGTGGTAGGTCAAGGTCAAGTTCTAGTTAGTTCATGTCTAATGGATATCCACATGGCAGTTTACAGGTTCAAACCAACAAACATGGATATTAATCGTCCAACAATTACAAAGCATCACTTTAAAAACACCTTTCAGACAATTAAAAGAAGAGGGTCAATTTAGGGGCAGTGATATTTACACTTTTGGTGCTGTTTTAGATGAAAAAAATACTTCACACAAGTCTATCAATGTGTTTCCTAGACACAGATTTGAGAGATCAATGTTTGAGTCAACCTTTTATAAAATAACTGTAGACTGAAATGTGTCATACTTCTGCAGTAGGGCATGGTCATTTTTCAGTTTTCAATTTTTTGCTGATTGTAAGCTTTCAAATGATGTGTCATACATTGAAATCTGAAAGAAGATATGCTTATTTGAATGTTGGTAAACCTCAAACCAATAATCAGAAAATATCGCATTGAATCAAAACAGAACCATTTGCTACCAATTATGTATCTGAATTTCAATGTAGAGAAACCAACTCATTTTCTGTTCAGTAAGATGTAATAAAAGCGATGCCAATGACAGCCCACCCAGTGTAAGGAACACAGCTTGAACATTGCCTTACACAGACACACACACACACACACACACACACACACATACACACACACATACACGCACACACGCACACATACAGGCACACACATGCGCACACACACACACACACATACACACACACACACGCACACATACAGGCACACACACACACACACACACACACATACACACATACACACACACACACACACACACACACACACACACACACACACACACATTAAGACGTAAACGTGAAATGTTTTCTAAACCTACAATCTCAAAATAATTCTGATCATGTTTTATTTGAGCTTTTCGTCTGTGATTTCAAGTCAGAGTGTTTATAATTTTCATTTGTAGAAGTTTTTGTTTTCCTTCTGGAATATTTATCCCATCCTGAAGCTGGGCTCTTTGCCCGGCCCAGGAAGAGAGAGAGACAGCCTCTAATTAGAACAGGAGGACGACATATTTAGAGCAGTGTGGCTTTTTTAGAAACTCTTTATTTAAGTCAGATGGGAGAACAATGAGGGAAACTCACAATGCCAGGCAGCAGAGGATAGTTCTACTTTAAACAAAGTCGATCCAGGCGTTGACTGTGTGAACAGTACAGGTAAAACTGATTGTCTAATACAGATGAGCATGGATCAATAATGAACCCACTGCAGGCCTACAGGACAGTACAAAGCTACTTCTTCTTGTTTGAAATGGATTACAGTCATTATAGTTATTTGTCTCTCAACATATATATTATCACATGCATATCTAAACCCATCAGGGGATCAGTCAACAACTCCCTTCAATATGCAATCCAACATGAATATGGCCTCTCTGTAATTACTTCAATACTCATGTAACAAGTAATCCCCCCCACCTCTCTCATCAGTAATGAGGGGGTGATTTATGGTCTAATAACGAAATATTGTAGAAGAGAACAGAGGCTGTAGTAATCACTCTGTGGTGTTGACTAGAGGAAACTGTGTCTTAATTCTGAGAAGTGTTTGGGGTTTGTATCTTCTGGAGGCAGGCTTGTACAGGAAGTGTGGGTGAGCCCTACAGACATTTCCCTTGGCTCACCTCTTCGCAGACTCCCTTTATGCTCATGGAGGTAGATGGATGTCTCCTTATACACACACACACACACACACACACACACACACACACACACACACACACACACGCACGCACACACACACACACACACACACACACACACACACACACACACACACACGCACGCACACACACACACACACACACACACACACACACACACACACACACACACACGCACACACACACACACACAAACGCATGCACACACTCCACAGACTGCGGTCCTAGTGCCAAATTAGAAAGCAGAGGAGAACTTGACTGCACTGTAATTGAGGGGAATTATTCGGTTTAATTTACATCGCTTTAATTTCCGATGAGCCAGGAGGCAGTCAAAATGATAGCCCTCGACTCAGACAAGTTCCTAGATTTCACTTTTTAATGCAGCGACTATGCAATTAGGATGTCGCTGACTCCCTGATCGCATTCACACACCAGTAGTTTAGATGAGTCCTCCTCGCCTCTCAGCTCTGCATGGCGGTGTGCAATTCCCTCGACGACATGATGCGGTGCTTCGCTGTACTCAGCGGCGGTGATGACAGTCTGTTCCCATGATCAAGTCTCAACGTAAGCCTTCGCTCAGCGCCTGGCACCGCTGCCCAGATGTTTAGGCATAAACATGCTTGTAATTAGTGCCGCCGTGGCCTCTGATCTCGGCTCAGTATTTATTTACACAAGGGCCAGACACTGAGCGGTCACGCCCTCCTCCTCCGTGACGCAGCCCCCACCCAGCCTCCTCAACGCCCTGGCCCAACACCCCAGCCTTGGCCATGGCACTGGGCCCTGACTGGTCCTTCTCTCAGGGTAAATATTTAGGGGGGTGGCTTGTTTCCCCGTGGCTCTGTAGGGAGTTATTCGTGGAATGCAGTGTTCTAAGAGGCAGTGTGGGGTTTGTGGAGCATGTAGCTGTGTGGAGGGACAGTGTTAACCACTTAGACACTAACACACCTTTACCCTCCCTCAGGGGGAGACCAAAAGACAAAAAGAATGAGAGGATTGACTGAACCCTTTCAACACCTCTGTCATCTCCTCTCGCTCACTACGGTTCTCATACTGTACACATTCACCTTCCTCTATCTGTGGGTGTACTGTATCTAAATTGTACACTTTGACAAAGATCTTTTGACCAAGTGCGTTGAGTTCCATTTCATGTACGAAAGGCGCTATATAAATAAAGCTTTACTTACTTACTTACTTACCAAAACCTCAGCAATTATTACGTAAACACAATGGTGCAAGTAAGCAGTGTTGCATGGAGTTCTTTTTCAAATGTTGATATGTTCTCTACTCTGTTTGCACCTGCTGTGACATGCATCTCCATTGGCTTCCTCTCCTTGTCTTTGTTTTCTTACTTCTTTTCTTTTTTTTCTTTTCCTTCAGTTTTTCACTAATGTGAAATAACTAGACAGGTCAAAGCAAATGACACAATAGACATCCACCATATTGCTTATAACTATTGCCCCAGACCCTGTTTGACATATCACCAAATACAGCTGGGACATGTTTTCTACTGTTTTCTCTCAATTTCCAGATACGAAATATTATACACAATATGATACTGTACATACTAATATTTACATAACACATTCATTTACTCAATCTCTCTTTCTGAAACACACACACACACACACACACAAATACAAAGTCCACACACACTTTTACATAAAGTAAATACCCATACGGAGTGATTGACCGCTCCACGTCAGGGATCTAGGCAGAATTTCAGAGACTTCCAATGTATTCCCAGTAATAAACGACTCTCTTTATAGAACCTGATATGCCAGGGAACTCTTTTGGTAAGAAGAGAGAAAGACAAATACCACTTTCTGGCCTTGGACGGTACCAACAACCGTGATGACAATTTATGAATGTAATTTAGCATATGATTTATTTTTATAGGATTTGCCCTGGATACATTGGCCATAGCTGTTTGTTTTCACTTCATGTGTATTAGTGGACACGGTTAAGGCGGTTTATCCTGTCTGTTCTTATAGAATGAAGCCTGCCTTTTTACTGGACCCACAGGCTAACAGTTCTCACTGAGTTACTATGACCGGGGAAGGGAAAAACCTTTCACTGGACTCTGAACAGCGGCCCACAACATCCTACATCCCACACAGCATTCGGCCAATCAGATATGGAGCACAGGGGATTCCTGGGATAGGATTCTTTCCAGTTTGGGGTCTGCGATTGGAGGATAGATACTCTCGGCTAAGGAAATAGGAGGATTCAGGGATTAATGCGACTCACAGCGATAGTCAGACAGACAGACACGCAGACAGACAGACTGACTGGCTGACACACACACACACACACACACACACACACACACACACACACAGATAGTGTACTGAAAACAGATGCTACAATCTGACAGCCATTCAATCAGTACATACACAGTATTAATGATTCATCTTTCCTTGATCTTCATGTCATTAATGAATTGGCAATGTACTCTACTGTACCACAGCCAGCTCTGTTCCCCAGGCCCACACTACACAATGTGTGGGCAGCGTTTTGAGAGCTGATCACATCTGGATCCACCAGAGAGTTTTTGATTGATTAAACAGTGGGGGATTACCGCAGAAGATATTATGACTGATTTTCCCATGATTCCTATAATGGATTACTCACCAGATTTCCTCTCATGGGCTATTCTTAGAAGTGAGTGTTCTTGCCTTCTGTCTCTCAACTATAGCCCAATCCCAATTCACCCCTACGGTTCCGTTTTGCACGTTCACATGTAGGGTAGGGTTGTCCCAATTCATGTAGGGGTAGGGCGAAGGGGTAGGGCATTTCACAGCTCCTTTTTAAGATTTCTCACGTCCAGACTCCGTATGCCATGGGCCTACATTCCAGAATGCCTTACGAATCATCTACAGAAAGCTATTGCTCTAGTCTAGGGCAATGCGGAAGACAACCACAAATGTAATTACCTTTGCTTTGTTAATAAAGATTTGAAAAATGATGATAACCATTGTATTATCTTATTATAATACATTATTTTTTCTGAGTAGGGCTGTCCCACTCATATTTTTCATTTTTATTGACAGTTACAGTGAAGATTTAGACAGGAAAGCTGGGTGAGAGAGAGAGGAGGGATGACATGCAGGATATGTCCCCGGCTGGAATCGAACCGGGGACCCTGCGGTTACATGGTCAGCGCTTAACCCGCTACGCCACCTAAGCGCCTCAACTGTATATTATCTTAGTTTAATGTCATTTCAATGTATTATAGAACTTTTCTTTATAACAAGCATAACAACAAAATCGCTCTTATGCTGATTCACATTTCCGCTCCAGAACAAGGTGTACAATCCTGTTTATTTAGCTTTACATGTTTTCCATCTAATCTGAGCAGTTGTTATTATGTAATATTATTGATGGGTGTGGAGAGCAGTGAGCAGGAGAATGGATGTGAGTAGTGAGCGACACCAGACTCAGTGCAGCATAGCAGTAATGGGTTTAATCATGTTGATGACTAATGCCAAGGACAGCGGCTGTTTTTCCAACGTCCCTGTCACATCGGATTTCGGAACGCCATAAAAAGAAATCTGTGTTCCGTGTCCAATGTTATCTATCTAACATTACATGTTTTAAGGCTGATTTGTGAATGATAGTCCCGCATTTTGACATCAAATGACTATGATTTATTTGTGAAAACAAATCGCGGCCGCCCTTTCTGCAGTAGGTAAACTATGGCTGTTCTATTGATCTTAAGCGGTAGCATTTGCATTGGGTATAATAGTCTAGGAAGCACATTCAACTTAATCAGGCTAATTCTTCCCATCCATGATAGAGGGAAATCAAACCACCTGTCAAGGTCATTTTTGACAAATCGTCAATGTTTGCTGATACTCTAATGCCCAGGTAAGTAAAGCCTGAAGTTGACGACCTGAAAGGGAAATCGACAAGAGCTGTCCGGTCCCCAAAGTCACCCAATGGCAGGGCCTCAGATTTGTCATAATAAATGTTGTACCCTGAAAATTGACCGAATTGATTAATTATTGATAATAAAACAGGTATTGAGTTCTCTGGGTCGGTAATAAACAGTAATACGTCATCAGCATAGAGCGAAATTCGGTATTCAGTGTCTCCTAATACGACACCTGACAGTCCTTGATGGTTCCTAATAGCCTTGGCAAGGGGTTCGGGTGCTAACGCAAATAATAGCGGCGAGACAGGACAGCCCTGACGTGTACCCCTCCTCAAAGGGAAAATGTCAGACGTTGAACCATTTACCAGGACCCTCGCAGCTGGTGACTTGTATAGAAGTTTAACCCACTCAGTAAAACCAGAGCCCAACCCAAATCCACTCGATCAAACGGGTAGGAAAGGGAAATGGTATTGGGCCTGTCATGTCTCCTTTCAAGTCTTTTTTAGCCATTATAATATATCCTATGATGAGGTAGAGCAGCTGAGCAAGCATATCCTATGATGAGGTAGAGCAGCTGAGCAAGCTGTGCAAGGTTAACAACCTGCTGCTGAACCAGTCAAAGACCCAGGAAATCATCGTGGACTTCAGGAGGAAAAAATCTGAGGTCCAGCCCCTGCTCATCGACGGAGGGAGCGTGGAGAGAGTCTCAACCCTCCGATTCCTGGGGGTGCACATACAGGATGACCTGTCCTGGAAGGACAACACAAAAGGCACCATCAAGAGGGCACAACAGCGGCTATACACCCTGAGAGTCCTCAGGAAGGAACACAGCAAGCAGGAGATACTGGTGACCTTCTACCGCGGCGCAGTGGAGAGCATCCTCACCTACGGCATCTGCAACTGGTTCTCCAGCTGCACAACAGCGGAGAGAAATGCGCTACAGAGAGTCGTGAGAACAGCACAGAAGATCACCGGCGCCCCCCTCCCCTCTCTGGAAGAGCTGTACAACACACGCTGCCTCAGGAAGGCCTCCAAGATCTCCAGAGACCCATCCCACCCTGGGTACGAACACTTTGCTGAACACAGCAAAGAACTAAGTTCTGGGCCCTGGACAGTCTGGATGGATTGTATGGCAGCTGCTGGACTGAAAAAATCAGGTGTAGTGCTGAGGCACAAACATGTACATTTCAAGCCTGCAAACTGTGACACTTTAAATAAATGTGAAACAATACTATTGTGCAATATGACAACCCTAGTCGTCCATCTGTACAGTATAGTACAGTGGATAGTGTACATAGCCTTTATTTATGTAAACCAGCTCCTTCCCTTCTTGTGATTTTTTTTTTTTTTTTTCCTTTCCTAACACCAGGGGAGCCACCCCTCCTAAATTTCGTTGTTTGGTACCTGCACTGTAGCAATGACAATAAAGTCCATTCATTCATTCATTCATTCATTCATTCACAACACAGCAGCCATCATCAAGAAGGCACAACAAGATCACCGGCGCCCCCCTCCCCTCTCTGGAAGAGCTGTACAACACACGCTGCCTCAGGAAGGCCTCCAAGATCTCCAGAGACCCATCCCACCCTGGGTACGAACACTTTGCTCGGCTGCCCTCGAACAGGCGGTTCAGGACCATGTTCGCAAGGACAAACAGACTGAAGCTCAGCTTCTACCCCAGGGCCATTCAGGCCCTGAACACAGCAAAGACCTAGGTTCTGGGCCCTGGACAGTCTGGACGGATTGATGACAGCTGCTGGATTGAAATCAGGTGTAGTGCTGAGGCACAAATGTGTACATTTCAAGCCTGCAAACTGCGACACTTTAAATGAATGTGCAATAACACTATGTGCAATATGACAACCCTAGGGTACATAAGGTTCAGAGAATAGGAAATGTTAGAATAGGTATAGCATAGCATAGAGTACAGCACAGTGTTTTATTTGTATAGTATAGTGGATAGTGTACATAGCCTTTATTTATGTAAACCAGCTCCTTTCCCTTCTTGTTTTTTAGTTTTTTTCTTTCCTAGCACCAGGGGAGCCCCCCCTCCCAAATTTCGTTGTTTGGTACCAATAAAGACCATTCATTCATTCATTCATTCATTCATTCCACAAGGACAGTGTACAATAATCCACATTCCGGAGAGCACCAAGATAATAGACAGTAATAGTCTATTAATGACCCAGGCAGGCTTCCTGTATTGATGCCCCCCCCACACACACACACATTGTGAGTGCCATTATGGGAATGGGGTTGGATTCAAGCATTAACGGTTGGGTTGTCGAAACACCCCAAAACATTAAATGGCATCAACATTTTTGAGAAAACAACTGTTTTCACACCATCTATCAACTCGTCAGACACAAACCCCTCTCAAATGAGCCTTATCCAAGCCAAAGATGTGAAATAGAGCCAGATTTATCTCTATACATCTCTGATGGAGGAAAAACAGCTGTTTTCATCGTAATCCAGCGGCTTTTCCTTGGAACTGCAAGCCCCGCACCCACTTTCCCAACCCCCCCCCCCCATTAATTTAGCAAATGAATAAGACATTTCATTAATTTCACAATTTCATGAGGAACATTTTGGTTTAGTTTGGAGGAATTTGTCTCTCATCTTGTTTTAGAAAAACACAGGCATTATGTGCGCAAAACAACTTACCAGATTCAGATTCAGATTCAGATAACGTTTATTGCCATTATGCTTGACACATGTAGGAATTTGCTTTGGCATTTACAGAAGGTGCATTTATGCTTTTTTCACATATACATGAACAAAACAAGTACAAATACAAATGCAAAAACAGGCAAAAACAGGACAACACAGGACAGACAGTGCATGGATAGTGCTGTATATAAAGTGCAGTGCAGAGTTATTCAAGGTCCAGTGCATGTTCAGTCCTGGGCAGACTTGGAGGCGGGGGGGAGGGGGAAGCCAGAGTCATTTAGCAGCCTGGCGGCTGAGGGGAAGAAGCTGAGCCTGTGGCGGGCCTTTAATGCCTTAGGCAGCCGCAACCTTCTTCCAGAGGGAAGCAGGGTGAGGAGGCCGTGGCCGGGGTGGAAGGGGTCTGCCATGATCTTCCTTGCCCTCCTCTGAGCCCTGGTGTCATGCAGGGAGTTGAGGGAGGGCAAGGGACAGCCGATCACCCTCTCTGCTGAGCGTATTACCCGCTGCAACTTGGCCTTGTCCTTGGTCGTTGCAGCAGGGAACCAGGTGATGATGGAGTGGGTGAGGATGGACTCTATGATGGCCGTGTAAAACTGGACCATCATGGACCTCGGCAGCCTGGATTTCCTCAGCTGCCGGAGGAAGAACATCCTCTTCTGGGCCTTCTTCGTGAGGGCCTCGGTGTTACACAATGGGCCATAATTTAACATGAACTATGAGTGCCACGGGAGAGGTGGGATTCACATTTCAATTTCCTCTCCCCCACTGTAAACCTGTTGGGACAACCCAACCCATCAATGCTTGAATCCCACTACTCCCGTGGCACTCATAGTTCATGTTCAATTATGGCCCATTGAGTTGTTTTGCGCACATAATGCTTGTGTTTTTCTAAAACAAGATGAGAGACAAATTCCTCCAAACTAAACCAAAATGTTCCTCATCCTCCCTCCTCTGCTCTCCTCTCCATCTGCCAGTAGCACCATAGCGGGTAAACGTTCATGTTATACTGTCACACCATTCTATCAACCTCTAGCATCTTCCCAGACCTCAATTGAACCCATCTGAGATTGGTTTGAGGTAGGCAGAGAGGAGGAGAGGAGAGGAGGAAGAAAGCAAAAGGAGAGGGTTTTTTTCCATGACAGCTTTATACCACCCCAGCCACTGACCCCAGTGTCTCATCCCAATGGCTTTAAGGCTTCGCCTGAACACAGCTGTACCAGAACCTTCTAGCGAGCCGAGCCTCTCATTCTACCTCCCTGTGAGCTCTCTGACTGACGGTACCTCCCTGTGAGTGACTCCCTCCCCCCCCGGTTCCCGCTGTGCCATGCGGTTTGAATTAGCCCAGACAACCCTCTTCTCACTCTCTGTGTGATTTAAGCTTCCCAGAGTGGTCTCTCATAAACGTGTCTCCGTGTCTATGGGGAGAACATAATCTGCAGCACCACGCTGATGTAACCCCTCATTACCATTGATGTCTTACCCTGGGTAGAAACCAAAATGTTACACTGCAACATTTGGCCCATGTCTTTAATGCGTGTATGTGGATGAGGGATGACATGTGTCCCCGCGAATGTATCCCGATCCGTTTTTATCTATGGGCTGGCAAAACACGAGGCCACATGAGTCTTCTAGGGAACATCTCAATGCAACCCAGTGCTGTGTGTTTAACATAGTCATAGGATATGAGAACAATGGCCTCAGCACCATAACAGGCCCAGTAGAAACCAGGTCATGCCTCTGAGAGGTGACTCATCCGTAAACATGGAGCTAAAGTTGATTGATGCCAGCTCCTATCAGCAGATGGCAGCCCCAACCCAGTACCAGCCGACCACAACAGAATATTCACTGACAATCCGGAGGGTGGACATGACGTGGCGCTGTGAATCAGGCCTATAAACAGTAGGATTGCTCACTGACAGACACACACAGACAATTGCACACACACGGACACACACACACGGACACACGGACACACACACACACACACACACACACACACACACACAGGCACATACTCCTGCACATGCACACACATGCATAAGCTGGTGGTGGAGGTGGTGGACTTAAATTATTATTAATTATTTAATTATTACTTCACAAAGAAAGGTTGGGTCCACCGTAGAGAGGGTCAGCAGTATTAAGTTCCTCAGGCGACCTCACCTGGGACGAGCATACCAAACAGGTGATGTTAAAAGGCACAGCTGCGCCTCTTTCACCTCAGGCGGCTGAAGAAGTTTGGCATGGGGTCCCAGATCCTGCAGACCTTCTGCAGAGGCCCAACCGAGAGCATTCTGACTGGGTGCATCACTGCCTGGCACGGCAACTGCACTGCCCTCAACCGCAAAGCGCTGCAGAGGGTCGTGCGGACAGCTGAGCGCATCATTGGATGTGAGCTTCCCTCCATCCAGAATATATACAACAAACAGTGTGTCAACAAAGCCCGGAGGTTCATCAAATATCCCAGCCACCCCAACCACAGTCTGTTTGAACTGATGCCGTCCAAAAGGCGAAGCCATAACTCAGAGGCTAACCAACGGCTACTTCCCCTAGGCGATCAGGATCATAAACAAGCCTACTGTATTGATTATCATCCCCAAGCACACCCCATCATCCCCAAGCACACCCCATGTATATGGGCTACCTAAACCTCACAGCCACTACTTGAACTATCTATTTTATTTACTATTTGTACTGCTAATTGTATCCTGTCTTATTAGTCATTGATGTCCTGTACTATTGTCACTTTTTATCTGCAATTATGCCGATTGCCTTATTTTCCTGTGCTGCAATGTCAAGAACTGAAGCCTAAGAATTTTACTCTCTCGTCTGGTGTGACGGTGGTGTGACGGTGGTGTGACGGTGGTGTGACGGTGGTGTGACGGTGGTGTGACGGTGGTGTGACGGTGGTGTGACGGTGGTGTGACGGTGGTGTGACGGTGGTGTGACGGTGGTGTGACGGTGGTGTGACGGTGGTGTGACAGTGGTGTGACGGTGGTGTGACGGTGGTGTGACGGTGGTGTGACGGTGGTGTGACAGTGGTGTGACGGTGGTGTGACGGTGGTGTGACAGTGGTGTGACAGTGGTGTGACGGTGGTGTGACGGTGGTGTGACAGTGGTGTGACGGTGGTGTGACGGTGGTGTGACGGTGTGTGATGGTGTCTGACGGTGTTCATGGACTAACAGGATCATCACGGCCAAGACGAGGACGACATCTCTGTGACGTGTGGGACGAGTCAGAACATTGTCTTATTCGGTTTTCCAAAATTGTGAAGAACTCACATCTCTTTGACTGCATTTCTCCTTTTAAAAATGTTTGAGTCTTCCTGACAGACAAATGATGATTCATAAAAGTCAGATTCCTATCCTATTTCAGCATCTCTTGTATGAGAGATTAGACAAAATGATTTATGCAAAAAATACCCTCGTGATCTTTGATGTCGTCAGGATGAACATGAGAAAGACACTGACTCGTAATGCTTTCTATATTGGTCCAATGCCCCTTTGGGGAGTTATGAAAAACAATAACACTGAGTGACCCTAACCCAATACCGACTTGGTTTACATGCGGGAATCTACAGTATGACTAAGGGTGTACAGAGTCATTGTCATTATCTGTATCTGTATTTGTATCTGTTCAACCTACAAAATGATCTGTATCTGTGTCTTTATTCGGATAGAAGACCTGAAGTGGTTGTGGTTTATACCGGAAGTCACGTTAAATTGTTAAATTAATTATAATACAACATTATATTGGCATACAATTAATTATGAAATATATTTCCACATCCTCATACTGTATGCTTCATCTCTCTCTCTCTCTCTCTCTCTCTCTCTCTCTCTCTCTCTCTCTCTCTCTCTCTCTCTCTCTCTCTCTCTCTCTCTCTCTCTCTCTCTCTTTGAAATATCCTTCAGTTGAAGGGAAAAATCTTAAATTCCAATGATGCTGTCTTCACGTTTCATGATGTGTTAACCTTACTTAATGTGTTAACCTTATCACTAGATAAACCTGAATTACTATTTGTGATGGAAACGTTTCACATCAAGGCAGCACTGACTCGTTGGGGACGGCTACTGAATAGTGATCACTTTCCAAAAATGTGTAGTAAATGAAATGGCTAGTTAGTGAATCAATGTCCTATGTTGGCAAACAGAATGGGCATTTTTATCTGAATCGATTTGAAGAAACATAATGGCTGACACACAGAGATGTCAATCATGGCTTTTTTTCTGAATAATAACAAGGAACTTCGGGTAGAATCTGTATCTGTTTCCATCGCAATATTTGTGCTTTTCCGATTCGTATTCGGGTACATCCCTAAGTATGACTGAGGAGACATGAAAGAATGCTTTATTGTCTCCTTCTCTCCATTCCATATCCTTTCACATGGTCCTGGTTTCTGCCATATGGATTACAGACCACAAGGTACAGGAAACAGGCGCTTTGTCTGTCTGCCTTTTATGTTTGCCCATGCCCTCCCCATTCCACCCTTTTGTAAACATTGTTGTGATGCCAAGCATCCCTCTTTCCCTCTCCTTCCACGAAGATATTGGATTTTTAAATTTAATCTTCCTCTTGATGTTGATATTCAGTATTTTGATTGCAGTAACTTTCTCACTGTGTGATCGTATTGCATTCTTGCAATGGTGTCTGATGTTTCAAGCTAACAGACTAGTGTGAGGTGACATTCTCCCTCTCAGATGCAGAGTCTGTGACACACAGATGCAGCTAGACACAGGTCACTTTGACCAACACTCAGAGAGCACCGTGGAATGGAATGGAATAGAATAGAGTAGATTTGAACAGAACAGAACAGAACAGAACAGAACAGAACAGAACAGAACAGAACATCCGTGTATGTCAGTATTCTACATACATTACACTCATTTCAGTCAAAACAAATGTATTAATGAAGTGGGTGAGTTTGATTGATCAAGATACTGATGAATATGAATGTTCCAGACAGATTATCCTCTGACTGTTCCAACAAGGAGTTTTACTAGTTCTGTGTTGGCTCAGAGTCTGAAGGCAATTCTTTTTACGTTCGCTGAAGAGAAAGTAGGTCCAGTGTGACAGAGAGAGAGAGAGAGAGAGAGAGAGAGAGAGAGAGAGAGAGAGAGAGAGAGAGAGAGAGAGAGAGAGAGAGAGAGAGAGAGAGAGAGAGGGAGAGAAAGAGTGCAGGTCTTCAGTGATTGAAGTGTAATCCAGACCAATGTGATAAAGCGTTTTATAGTGTTACGGTATACAATGTTGAAACCTTTGCATGTGCATCACATCTCTCACACACTCTCACACACTACTCTCTCTCTCACACACATACACACACACACACACACACACACACACACACCTACTCTCTCTCTCACACACACACACACACACACACACACATTCACACACACACACACACACACACACACACACACACACACACACACACACAATTCGAGTTACCGTCACTCTGAGCACCAACTATAGTCTCCATCACTATGGGGACCAACATTCATGTTCATCATGCAGACCAGCTACAGCCACTGTCACCATGCACACTAACAGCCTTTGTCACTATGGAAACCTTCAGCCTACATCATGGAGACTATTCAACACATCACAGCAGCGCTGACACAGACTTCTTTACCAAGCATCTGTTTACTGTAGTTATATCAGTATTACAAAGCATTGAGATGGGACAGTTCTGGTATTTTTGCCACCAAAACAACGCTAACTTTTATATACTTGGGTGTCCATAAACCATAAATGAGTTTTACTGAAAAGAAAAAGGGAAACAGCTGGAAGCAATATCTGAATGTTTGTCAATCTTACATCTGAAGCTCTCTGTCTACACACAGTTATGTGCAAACTGTAGGAAAAAGTGATTTAAACATTTGAAATGTGCTGAATTCAACACAAGTTCAACAGTTGTTTAGAGCAAACAAACAAACAAATGTCTATTAGTTCAATAAATAGTTACATTGTTTTAAATGTTTCAACTTCTTTCAAAGCTTTCTATGAAATGATTGTTTCATGAATGAAGGCCCTGCCAACATAGATGGATCCAGGACCGTAGCTCCAATCGAGGACACACAGAGGACATGACCTTGGTAGTTAACGTTTGAGCCATATTTCAACCAGTCCGATTGCTGGGAAATGATTTGTGACGAATGGTCTACAATTTGGTTTATCCTCTCTCTCTCTCTGGGAAAGAGATGATTAAGGGCCTCTAAAACACACTCTGCAGCCTGCTGTCCAGGACCAGGATCCTCTCACTGCCTCAATTCTGGCTGTCATTCCCCGCCTCATTTATAAAGCTTTGCGTAGAACTGGCGTAAAAAGCTTGCGTACGTACGCTAAGCAAGAACATTTATGCACACCAACATTCAGATTTATAAAATGGTGGGCACGCAAGTGGAATTTTGCCCTGGCCCAGCGCAAGGATGAGTGCCAGGCTCACAGAACCAACCAGCACATGCAGAGGATGGCCAGCGTCTGCGCCGTTCCCAACCCAGGCATCAACCACTACCAGGTTGCTCCCCCACCTGGATTCTTCATGGTTGCTATTCCACAGGCCCAGAACTGTGCTGGCTCATATTCCACCAATCAGCTGGCTCAGCTGAGACCCACTCATCACTTGGCTACCCAAAGTGTGAAACCTCAACACTTCCAGAACATGCCCAACATCATGTGTCCATCCATGGGTCGCTGTGCTGGAGGCCCAATGGGCTAAGGAGGCTGCACAAAAATCTGGCCACATCCTATCTTGAGTTCCAAGCAGCTAACACATAAGAAGGAGATACAGACTTTAAAATCTACTTCACCAATAAAAAAATATTTTAGCATTGAAAAAATACAGCAAAATGAATAAATGATTTCATTACAAACTGGAATTGATTGACTATGTTTAGAAAATGGTATGCTGGACCACATACATTGATTCAAGTTAAAGCCCTGGTTGGACCAGATAGACTGTGTGTGTGTGTGTGTGTGTGTGTGTGTGTGTGTGTGTGTGTGTGTGTGTGTGTGTGTGTGTGTGTGTGTGTGTGTGTGTGTGTTATGGTGCTTCTGCTAACCTGGGTGTTTGTCTATGTGACTATACTGCCACTTATCAGTTATCATTCACACAATAGAAATGCTGTCTCACATCATCATTCACGTTGGAAATACTTGCTCACATTATCATTCACAGTGGAAATGCTGCCTCACATGATCATTCACAGTGGAAATACTGCCGCTCATTTCCACCTCCACCAGCCTCCACTGTTTATGCCATATATAAAGGTTGATTTACTAAGACAGATACACAGTTATGATGTACCAGTTGGTCTGAGGTTAGTACTGAGGTTATCGCTTCTCTGCATGTGTGTTCCCCAGTAGGTGAGTCCTATCCTAGGATGTCAGAGAGGTGGACGCATTCAAATATGCCACACTGAAATACAACAGTAGGCAGGCAGGAAACTCCTACACACTAATAAGGAGTGTATAGTGCACGATTATGTTGATTATGTCGAAGAGTTTGGAAAGTCTACTCAGTAGACAGGACAACACATGCAGTAAAGATAAGGCTCTGGAAAGGCTCGGGAAAGCTCACAGCGCACTTGCAATGCTTCATACCATCTGGAAGTCAAAGCAGTACAGCCTAAAAACCAAGATCCGTCTGTATAACAGCCATGTTAAGTCAGTCCTGCTGTCCGGCTCAGAATGCTGGCGGGTCGTCGAGAGTGACATGCAGAAGATCAACGCATTCCAAAATGGATGTCTCCGGAGGATATGTCGAATCTTCTGGCTGGAAAGGATTTCAAATGAGGACCTGTACAAAATCACAAGCTTTCGCAATGTGGTGCTGGAGATTAAACAACACTGACTCCAAAGGCTAGGACACGTCCTCAGAATGGAACAGAACTGCATTCCCAAAGTAGCCTTGAGATGGACCCCACCTGGAAAGAGGAAACAAAGGGAGGCCAAAAACAATGTGGCGGAGAATTGTGACCTCTGAGCTGAAAACGGCAAACCTGACCTGGGGCGAGGCGCAACACACTGCAAAGGATAGGACCAGATGGAGGCAGATAGTCACAGCGTTATATTCCTCAAGGAACGAAGAGGGCTAAGTAAGTAAGTATAGTGCACACTTATCAGGAGTGGAATTAAGTAAGTATAGTGCACACTTATCAGGAGTGAGTGGAGTTAGTGTACACTAAATGTTGAGGTAGTGTACACTTATTGTGCTATAGTACATACAGTGAAAGGACTATCCTCCAGTAGTAGTATATTATCTTGTTATGACCTTAAATTGAAGACTATATACATCAGGATATATTCACCATCTCTCCCAGGCTGGTGAGCATGGTTGTGACTCTCTGAGAGTGGGCCCACAAGAGTTTGGTTGAGGAGGACGAGCTACAGGCTCCGTCCAGCCGTGTCAGCCACGCCCAAGCCGGCGCCACTGACACAGACCGCAGCGTGGACCAGAATGTCAGACACACGTATGCACAACGTCAACGACTGTCACTCATACTTCTTAGTCACTATGTTGCTGTCACATGTCGTCCTGGACATGGTGGTCAGACCCACAGGTCAGACGTCCTACGCTCAGTCACACCTATTCTGACCATAACCCTACCTCTAACTGACTGTGTTCTGACTATATCTGACAGCCAAGTCAGCAGCCGATTTAATGTTCAGACTTTTGTTTCGAAAGATGCATACATCTCTGCGTGATTCGCCAATTCTGCGAAGTGCTGAAGAGCCTGGCCAATAAGCTAAGGGCTGAAATTACTATTAATGTACACCAGGTAACCCTGAAGAAGGTACACACTAGTGCACACACACACACGCACACACACACACACACAAACGCAGCACTTCATTGAAGCTCATGCTTCACTGATGATCATTTAAATGCCCTACAGACTAGTGATGAATCTATCTCTACATCCTATGAGCGTGATGAGTGAATCTCAGCCGTGTGTTCTGATGAATCTTTCTACACCCACTTTAAAAGGTGTTGAGTGTACATGAGGTTTGGCTTCAGTGTCTGTCTGTGTGTGTTAGCACAGAGCCTGTGTGTGTGTGTGTGTGTGTGTGTGTGTGTGTGTGTGTGTGTGTGTGTGTGTGTGTGAGAGAGAGAGAGAGAGAGAGAGAGAGAGAGAGCCTGAGTCAGGATAATTACACGTTTTCCCTGTGCTGTTAACATGCCAAACGTTCTTCCATCGATCACCATCTTCACTGCTTACCTAATTAAAAAGCACCAGCATCCACCTCCTCAACCCCCCCCACCCCCCCCCCCCCCCCCCCCACACACACACACCTTCTCTTCACTCCCCCTTTCCTCCTGCTTCTGAAGATGTGGGTAGAACATGGATGTTGTTTCCATGTCCTGATCGGCCATGCGGTCCCCATCAAGCACCCCCTAACCAACCATGAAACAGCATTATTTCCAACCGTCACAACAATGTGGTGCAGATTTGACTGAGGGGAAAAACCATTCGTCATTGCTAGGCTCCCCAGGGCATGGCATTGAAACAAGTTTTTAAAGAGCTTGCGTGGGATATTTAGAACACTAAACTATGTCTTTAATGTTGTGAACATCCATAACAGTACTAAGCAATTACTGTACCAAGAAAACAATAAATGTCCATGTCCATCAAGACATCTGAGCACTGCATAATCGTATTCTACTAGAAAGCCCTTGCATTCGTCGTATTCATTTGTAGGTGCACCTGCATCATTTCCTCCTTCCCTTGTGGATATGGTGCTGATTCCTCCTTTGGGGTTTTTGTTTGAGGAGATGATTAATGTGTATTGATGAGTAATAGTGTCTTGAAGTGTTATGAGTGTCTGGAAGTCACTTTCAACTAATTAAACAAGAGCTGTCCTTCCGTACACATAGCCTGCAGTTAAATGCCCTTAAACTCGACTCCTTTGAAATAGTGCTTTCGAGATAGCATTATTACTGCTTCCTTTCAGCCTACCTTGCTGAGAGGATTCACTGTTTAAATTTGCTTTGCTTTATCCCCCAGTCCTATTCTATCCTTGTATCCTCTATCCTCCTGTCACACCATATTACTCAAGTTCAGGGGCCTCATTTATAGAAAGTACTTAGATCAAATGTTGATCTTACCCGTGTCGTACGTAGAAAACCACGTCAACGTAGTGATTTATACAATTCCAACGTGAGTCGATTTGACTGTGGTCGTTGGGAGTTCGCAAAGGGAGTTCGCAGCCATGTTTTCAATGTCACCTGATAATAATAAGACCATTATATTATTACAGTATAAGCAGCACTCGAGTTGAGGGGGGATGGCATCCCCCCTGAAATAAAAACAGTAAAAATCGTCCCCCTTCTAAAACGGCCATCCCCTCTTTCCATACTTTATGTCATTTTATCAATGAACGTGGTATTACTGCTATTTCAAGGTGCGAGGGGGCACGCACACATGCAATGACATTTTTACCAAGTTACTGACACTGAAGTCACTGACGCTGAGGGGATGCTAAAATTGTCCTCATATGATAAAATCCACCACCTCCCCTGATTTTCTTTTACAACTTGAGTAGCCTACTGAGTATAAGCATTTGCCTGGTTAGTTGTCATGATCAAACGTTACAAATGCAACTTACCGAGAAGCCACCCTTCTCTGCCCTCTCCCGCTTCCAGACTACCCTATATTTTGCACTTGGCTTAATTCAGCCACTATAATTGAGCCGCTATCACAGGGCGTTAATACAAACCTCATTCACCTGCGTTCATTTTACCTGCGTTGGTATTTATAGAAGGAAGCATGTACACAATTTTAAACCATCGCAGCCCGTTTTATAAACAATGCTTATGTCCGTTTAGAAAAATGTGCTTACGTGAAAGATGACGTTCAAGTACTTTTTTATAAATGAGGCCCCCGGTGTGTTTGTCTCCATGCCTTATATGACAAATGTCAAACACCCGATGACTGCTGACTTTTAAGACAATGACAATAAAACACATGCTTCAAATTCAGGATCCCATACTGTTTAATGAAATATGATGTTTTTGTACAAAGTTAGGTTAATATAATTCAGGCGTACAATCTGACACAAATGGTGATGAGTAGAGTTCCTGTACTGCTTACAAATAGCTCCCTTGGCAACCCCCTAAAGTGCCAGCGTCATGTAGCTTGGGGAATGTGGAATCTAAACAGCTGATTGAAGATCACCCAACAGAAATACAGCTTTGATGGAATTTTCCTGATGAACCAAGACACTTTTTATTAGTATTAAAATAAACGGCAGTAGGCTAATAGCCAAAGCTAAATAAAACAGTATAGCACGGAAGACACTCACAAATACAGCTGACTGAAATTAAGTTTAGATCCAAAGATCTTAAGATCTGTGAAGAAACTTTTAGTTCCATTTCCAACTCCAACAAACAGACAGTGGTATTACCTTTTGCTCCCAATCTATCACACACACACACACACACACACACACACACACACACACACACACACACACACACACACACACATAAACACACACACACACACACACACACACACACACACACACACACACACCGGGACCATTACATTTTCTAATTTTCCCAGTCTATTTTTCCCTCTGCACTGACCTTACAGTTCCCTTCTTGAAGGGAACATCCTCTTTAGCTTTCACAGGCTGTGTAATTACGCTAGAGACTCTCTGCCTGCTTCAGATCTAAAAACATTTAGTGTCAGTGAAGGTATGTATTACCGTCCCATACCTTACCTTACTGTAAACCTCTGCCTGCGGTACAGCCTATCCCACACCGCCTGGACTCTGTTCTCCTCTCTCCCCACCACGCAGCACAGCTGTCAGGGCAAAGAAGAGGGGGGAAGGTAGACAACCCTGCATTCTGCCTTGATGGGACTGTTTGATGTACATCTGCAGCCTCAGATGTTTATTTTGAGGGTGGCCTGTTAGTCTTTCTGTACGTCAAGGAATAGTCTGAAAAAGAGGGATAGGATAGGTTTGTTTGTGAAGGTGAGATGACCAGTAAGAATGTCGGTTCCATGCAACAGGTGATGTCAATATCCCACATTGTCAGTAGAAATATGTATAGTACAGTAGGGCTAGGTATGATTTCCCCCAAATGGACCTCATAGTCCAACATCCCTCCCTCCCTCCCCCTCTCTCCCTCCCTAACACTCTGTCCACAGCTGTGCTTCAAAGGCAGGGATGACATGCTGAGCTGAGGCCAAACTAAGTGTGCTTTCAGTTACAGCCACAGTCTGGCAACAGAACCTGTTCATCTATTCAAACAGAGAGAGACCGCAGTCCCCCTATTCTCCCTGAGGCTGAGATAACATAAGAGAAAGGTTTGAGGTTTACTGTCATGCTTGACGTGGCACAACAGTTCAATCAAGCACATTCACATTATTTGCGTCTTTGGTATCTGTGTATTGACCAGTGATAAGAAGTGTTGTTCATATAATGTTATTTTGTATATGTATATGTATATATATACTGACATTTTGACAACCCTAACCCCCTGCTCTCTCTCTCTCTCTCTCTCTCTCTCTCTCTCTCTCTCTCTCTCTCACTTTATCTCGCTCTTCTCCTGCACAGGCACCAAGTATACCTCCCTTCGTTAAGCTAATCCCCAATTCAGCAACACTAATAGTTTGGGATATTAAAGCTCGTAAGATTTGGGAGATTTGACAACCCTGAACACCCTGAGCACTCACCAAAATGACCGTGAAAGGATGACAGGCTGAACATTCTCTCCTTCGTAAAGTATTTCCTTTTGCCTTTTCTTTTTATCCAGTGGCTGTTCAGAGTTTGTTCAAGGCTGGGACAAGGTGACATGATGTGAGGTACATCCTGTAATTTCTCTCCATCTGACACTGATAGGGAGAAAGAGAAAGGAGGAATGGGGGGGGGGGTGGAGAGTGAGAGAGGGATGGAGAGATTAAGGTGGTGGCGAGGATCAAGACCGAAAGGTAGTGTGACTCATTGATCCAGGCACAGCAAGGCACGGCAATGCATGGCCACTTCCACATCGTGGTAAAACAAGCCCACACTTCTTACTAGAGTACCAGGTCACTGACCACTTATGGTCAGCCAGGAAGTCTACAGACATCTACAGAAGCCAAAGCACTCAACCTTGACCACTCATCTTAATGTGTTGATCAGGCATAATGAAGACTAGACACATTCTTTTTTACTGAATCACTTTTATTCGTTCATTCATCCATTTATTTAACATTGTGGTGACAGGGGGATTAAACCCTTTCAGATGTGCCATCTTGTTCGCTTTGACCTGTGCCATCGGAACGGATCATCAGAACTACAATGTAGACATCATGTCTGTATCCTGAAGGACAGAATGACCACAATGAGGTTAAACAGACGCCATTTTATTTCTGCTCTCACACAACATAGTGTGGTATTGCACATCTGGAGAGAGTTTCTGAAGTCGTGTTTTGTTTTGACTCTGGGTTGTTGTATGAAGACTTGGTTGTTCTTTATATGTTATTTTCCTTATTGGTAAATCCAATAAATCCTGTTTCTTTTTACTATTTGTGACTTGTTGATATGTGACAGCAGCTGGTGAAATCGGGAACAAGTCGGCAACCAATCAAATTGATCAGCTGCCGACTTGTTCCCGGTTTCACCAGCAGCTGTCACATATATCAGTTGCCAAATAGCGTCAGTGTTCACAACCAGTGGGACTGGGGCATATTTTCTATTCTGTTCTGTTCCGTTCTGTTGTGTTCTATTCCATTCTATTCTATTATATTCCATTGTAATCTATTTATATGCTATGCTATGCTATGCTATGCTATGCTATTCTTCTTTATAATATTCACTGACCTGCTGGCTGTGGTACACCAGGTGACAGTGAGCTCTATAATGATCAGTGTAGATGATGTTCCTGGGATGTGAGATGCTAACCATTCAGTCTGGGCTGAACTGAGAACTCAGGCATGATGGC
>NC_137680.1:13161738-13166738 GCF_963989245.1 Nansenia antarctica | reverse complement strand
AAATGATCCCCTTACACACCACACACACCCTCACACACACACACACACACGCACACACCCTCACACACACACACACACACGCACACACACACACACACACATGCACACACATACAGTCTCACTAGGAAGAGGAAGGGGGGCAGGGGGGGCTCCAGTGAATCGAGCATTTGTGTGTTTGTGTGTGTGTGTGTGTGTGTATGTTTGTGTGTGTGTGTGTGTGTGTGTGTGTGTGTGTGTGTGTGTGGAAGGGGGTTAGCGGGTGAGGGTGACGGATCCTGGGAAATACTCTCTTCCTGTCGACTGGCTCATTGCCTGCTCTTAGCCCTTGTTTCCACGGTAACATCACTCAGTCTGCCGCCCCTCCAGGGAGAGAGAGATGGAGAGAGATGGAAAGAGAGATAGAGAGAGAGAGAGAGAGAGAGAGAGAGAGAGAGAGAGAGAGAGAGAGAGAGAGAGAGAGAGAGAGAGAGAGAGAGCGCGTCATCCGCTGGACCGGACTCTGGTGCTGGACGATTCACAGAGAGACTTAACGCTGCTGAGCTGACCTGCTGATAACACTATGGGTAACAAGCTTGGAGCTGTAGATCATCGCTTCATCTCTTCTGTGCCTCAGGGAAGGGGGAAAGGCGGTGGAATAACCCCTTTTTCCACAGATTTATTCCAATATCCCCTCAGGCTACTTCAGTAGTGTGAATGGCATATCAACTCTTTCCTTTGACACTGATTGTTCAGAGGGGAGGCTGATGGAGTTCGAAAAACGGAGGACAGGCTCATATGCCTCCACCAGCCTCCCCAGCTGTGAGCAACATTTCCCCTGGCATTGGCAATAAGCTGATAGTGAACCGAGAGAGAAGAGGTGGAGGAGGACATAGAGGAGGGACATGGTCAGGAGAGGACAGAATCCTCATTCATCATTTCTTCCTGGATTTCCTTTCTGTGTATTCTGCCATCTCCTCTAGGGTCTGTACTCTCCCAGTGGCCAAATATTAGCCCAATACCCAAGAATGTCTCAATAAAAAGCCTTTGAAGTCCCCTCTCCATCCTGCTCCTTGGAAGGGGACATTTATCACATGTGTCTTTTTAAATGCAATATAAGATCTGTCTGGCCTTCTTATTGGACAGCATTAAAGTGTTCTTTATATCCACAGAGAACCATTAACGTCTTTATTGCTACATGTCTAAAACTAGTAATTTCCCACAAAATGCATGCTTGGTGAGCGGATGAAAAGACCAGCATGAGAAATCAACCATGTAGAGTAGAACATACATTTTATAATTCAGGGTTAGGGTTAGGGTTAGGGTTGGGGTTAGTCCGAGTCCGCTACCATAAAGAGGTCAAGGGTCACTGAGAGAGAGAGAGAGAGAGAGAGAGAGAGAGATTTCAGAAAAGGTCCGTATGCCAAGACCACAAATTCTATTTAGACACAGTGGTTGTACAACACACAGAGAATTATACATACAGTATTTAGGCGTAAATATCAGCAGCACAGGAAACTTCAGCATGGCTGTGAACAAGCTAAATATTTGAATCCATGATTGAGCCCATTGTCTATACAGTAGCAAGTTCCCCAAATGGAACAAGCACCCTATTGACACCCTATTAACACAACAGTTCAGTGTGACCAAAGGAAAACACCATATAACACATGTAGAGCCAATCCCCCCCTACTAATTAAGACTAAAAAAAGAGCAATCTAATTTCACCACCCCTTAAAACAAAATGACCCCCAAACAGACCATAAAAAAGCTCTATAAAGCTCTGTTTATCGAACCCTTCCAACTCTCCTAAGCCTCAGAACAGGGATCAGACAATCTGGCCCAACCAAATGGAAATAAAACTAAAAGAAAGATATATATCACATACTGTGTTGGAATGAGACAACAGAAACCGAAACAAAGTTGAGTTGAATTTCTATTTGGCCCTAAAGAGACACAGAGGCAGATTATCTGACCACCATGACTGGGTTAACCCTGAGCCAAGTAACGGAGAGGAAAAAATTTATCACGTACAGACTCAGAGAGCAGTAGGAACAGGCCAACACAGGTAGCCCTGGGAAGCCTACGGCCCAAGCTGTGTACACTCTGCTCCCAGAAAGAGGTACAGACAGAGCCACACGTTTTCTTACACTGAAGACATATGCAGAAATAAGAGCAGAATTCATTCCCAAAATGACGGTCATGGTCATCGACACACAAACAGACAAAGTGAATGTACTGCAATTCCTATTGGTTGAAAAGTCAGACTTGTTACTGTTATTGTTCTTTTAATCATTTTCCTTTCTGTCATTTTAAATGTATAGGTTCCCATGTGTGCTTTGGCAATGTAAGACATGTTATTATGGCAATAAGGCTTATTGAATTTAATTGAGGTGGTGGGGGGGGGCAGAGACAGAGAGAAGGGGACAGAAAGACACAGATAAAGACTCGGAGAGACATAGAGAGACGAGATGTTTCGATGGAAATAAAGTGAACAAAACCTCTCCTGTTCCATTCATAAATTGGTTGTTTCACGCACGGTTTGACTCTCCTCCATGTCTCTACACGCCACATAGCTCGCCTTAATTTATAGCATGCTGGAAAAAACTCTTCTCCCTCCTCCTCCTCTCCCCTCGTTTCCCTTTTAACTGGGAGACAGCTGGGCTTCTCTACCTCAGGGCTTCGGCTCAAGCATACAAGTATAGTCCTTGAGTCGTAACCCCCCTGACTAGGCCTTAACCGATTGACACCGTTATCGCCTGCGTCCCTTTTTCAGAGCAGCTGAACGCGCCGCTTTGCGTCTGTAACAGGGCTGAATGACCCGGGCGGAGGATGAACCCTGGAGAGATTCCAGGGCAGGCCCATGCAAGCTGAAATAGACTCACACACACTCACAAGGGGGACACAAACACACACACAATCACAGGGTCAAACCAGGCGAGGCTTGCGGAGGTAGGAATCAAAAGACGGGCTCATTGTAATGCATGGAACCCGTCCTCCGATTTCTACCTCCACCAACCTCCCCTCCTGTGGATGTCGGCTATGCCAGAAGAGGCTAGTGTGTAGGAGTGGTATTATTGGATAGAGGGGTTTTATGGGTGTTCGGTGTGATCAGTGTGGGTGTCTGGCCTTGTGTGTCTTCTACGGTACATGGCTTTGTTTGTACACGTCCTCAGTGGCCTCTGCTGAATCCAACGTAATACTTCGCCTGCCACATTTCTCTTATACTGTGTAAACAGTGTTGTTGGGCCCGAGGGCCTGAGCCAGTTGTGTCCAGCCTGTCCAACTCTGTGTTCCGGAGTTGTCTCCAACTGGCCCCCTCATCCCTACTCCTCCATCCAGACCCCTCTACTATTTCAGGGGGAGGCTCTGGCTACAGTAAAGCGTGAATGAGGGTAATTAGTATGGAGGTGATACCCAAGCTTTGCAGTAGCTCACTGCACGCGATCACACACTGCTCTGAATGGTGGTGCCAATTTCCCACATAGGCTAGCCATCAAATTCACTTAAAGGGATAGTACATCAGAAAATGTTATGTACTATCCCTTTAGTAAGTGAATTCGATGGCTAGCCTGGATGTCGGCTATGCCAGAAGAGGCCAGTACCGTATGTAGGAGTGGTATTATTGGACAGAGGGGTTTTGTGGGCGTTCGGTGTGATTTTTTGAAGAAAAAGATTGCATGTTTGAATTTCAATTCATTGAAAATTCTCTGAAAAGACTCAATGACTAGTTTTAAATGATTTTCAGATGAGTCAGATGATGCTCATTTAGGGTACCTTGACCATTTTTGGGTTAAAAATGTGATCAGTTAGCAGTTAGTGACAGTGCCCAGACAAACAGAACCAAAGTGTGCATTGAAGTCTGTCCTTGTCCATAGACTCCTTTCAGGGTAAGGAACCAAATATGTGATTTTGTAATTTGGGTGAACTATCCCTTTACCACTGTGGTTTGGGGTGTAGGAGTGCACGCCTTTTAGCATGCCTTTTTAGCATTTAGAGTCCTGAAAGTCACAATAAAGGAGGGAGGTTCCCATATTTACTGTAATTGTGTGATAAGATACGGATCAGACACTTAAACTCACTGGTAACTTCGTTGTTATGGCCTGCTGATTTCAATCAGAAGGAGTTTATGCTTTCCCTTGCATAACATTCTGTCTTATCAGCGTCTTTGGTTTTTATGTGACACACTTAATTATGTCAGGAGTGTTAGTTATATAGAGGGACTTTTTGGTCCTCGTGTAGACACTGTGATTTTACGATGCTTGGCTTGGGAGCAGAGGAAAGCTTCTGCTATAAATCAGCAGTTGCTGGTCTTTGCCTCGTCTCTAACTTTCATAAGATACACAGTCAATTCACACTTACCCTGAGTTCATTACCCTGCTCAGTGTTACGACAATGTAGGACAGGTACAGTATAGTTAAACAGTATATAGTTATACATATATATAGATACAGTATATATAGTCTTATACAGAATAGTAATGTAGTTATAGGAACCTACGGGTCTTGCCTATGGGTCTCCACTTGTGTGCATTCAGGTTGGCTGTACGGTAGGTGCTTCTGCGCATCTGTGTATGTATGTGTGTGTGTATCTAGAGGAACGAGAAAAGAGAAGCTCCCACTCACAGCTAAAAAAGACACTCATTCACAACCAGTGCCGTTGGAGTTGCTATTGATGTACTGTACTGTGATTTCTTTTGGTGAGATAAAGAGAGATGTACAAAAAGACGCATGCTCAGAGATGACGAATTTGACTGTAGTTTGACTTGGCCACAAAAAAAGTCCATGTTTTGAGTTAGGGGTTTGAAAAAAATCCCCTTATCTGCCATGTTTTCGTGAACACAATACAATCCTCCTCTGTTACTTGATCGAGACCCAAGATCATATATGGATTGGCTAATTGAAAGTGATTTCATTCCCTTGGCCATCTTCTGGAGGGTTGGACGGTTGGACGGTTGACTGCAATATGACATGGGGTCACTACGGCCACATCTAATAAGAAGCAGAGCTAACTTCCTCAGAGCT
>NC_137680.1:13154238-13156738 GCF_963989245.1 Nansenia antarctica | reverse complement strand
AACAGTAATCCCATTTCTTTTTAAAGGAAATTATACAATTCTTATGTGGATTATCTCATTGAAGAGGAGTCTTTCTTTTTTTCCCCAGTAGTTTTATGAGAGGGTAGAGTCTACATATGGCTGGCCTTGTTGTTAAAGGTAGCTGCTACTTGTTTTTTTATGAGCTCATCTGAAATGACCTGCCTTTTCTATATGAGGTAGCTACCATCTGGGTCCTATTGCTTAGGCTTAGCCATCAAGGGACTGATGAGTCAGCCCAAATGGGTTCATTTGTCCCCCAGAAGAAGTTTGTGGTTTATCCAGAAAGGTTATGTTTGTTTTATAGGTCAGGCAGAAACAAATGTTCAATTGTCTGGATACGTTTCAGCGCTGTCAAATTGTTTATTCCTACTATAAAAATATAGACATTTTGCAAGGCTGTTATTACTGTAAGAGTGTTGAAAATGAAGCTATCTTGATTCCAGACAGCTTGAAATCTCCCAACGTTATTATCGAGATTTGAAACAGACGTTTTGCTTTCGTAACGCAAAAGTGAATTACACTGCGGTTATTGTACAAAGTCTGTGGATCATATCCAGAGGTAATGCGTCTTAGTTCATCAGTAGGTCATGCCAGATTCAAACCAGATTCAAACCAGATTCAAATCAGATTCAAATCAGATTCAAAGCCCGGACTACCTGAGTGACAGATGAGTACACATAAACAATGGATTCATTTTAGTGAATCATGTTGTCAGATCAAACTCATGTATCATGCATCATAATTTTAATAATGTTTAATATAAATATAGATCTGGGTCAAATGTAAAAAAAAATTTTTTTTTTAAATGAGAGTATTATTAGCCTGCGCTTTAAATAGGTTGTCTCGAACAATGGAAACCAATGGATTATTCCCAAAAGGCAAACTCCAAGCCAAATCAAGGTATTTGACATACTGTATAGTATACATAGCTTCGGTTTCAACCAGGGCTGGTATGATGGGGTAGGCAGGTTGAAGAGGCAACACTCAGTTCCTCTTTAGAGAGAAGCAATCATGGATCGAGGTCACAGAGACCTCTCCAGAACAGGAACAGACTGAGGGTTTCCTTCTGAATAACACGATTCCGTAACTAAATATTACATTTTTATTTGGCTTTATTTTACAGTCTGGTAATAATAAAGCAGGTACTTACTTCGGATGGATAAATACGTCATGACCTGACAATTGCATATTAATCATGCAGGTTGTTTCTTATAGATTGCCTGCCTCAAGCACCACTTTAGAGCGTGCCCTTTTAGTACATCTGCTGCTGAAGTAATTACCAAAAAGTATCCCTTATTACCACATACTTGCCCAAAAGTTTCTTAGTTTATACTGGGTATAAAAATGCTGGGTAAATGCCGGCTGAAACAGGGCTGTAAAAATAAAGAATAGAAAACTATTCTAGTCCTCAGTAAAGTCGCACCAAGTTTCTCTTCATCACCTCTGGACCACTACAGCCACTGATCTTGGATCAGGTCTCTCTTGTTTTAACATAGATTGAATCATCTCAGTGAGACTAAATTAAAGGTTAAAGGTCGCAATGAAATAAATGTATAATCTTGTTGGTGTTTTCTTCTTCTAATTCTATGATCCTATCCACCACTGTGTCACTTTGTCAGGGGTAGTCATGACAACATTGATAGTCTGGGTTCATCAGGTTTTCTAGAAGCCTGGGTGTCTTGGTATGGTATGGATAAAGTAGCGTCATTTATTACTCAGTGTTGTCATTCATTTTGGTTTGGGTAAGAAATGGTGGGTAGCACTTCAAACACGGGTAGCACATAAAGGATATCCATGCTTTCATTCCATGTGGTCGACATCGATAATACAACAAGACATGGTGAACGGACATTGATGGGATTTGACAGTCAATTTTTGCAGCTCCTTAAAGTCTTCAGGCGCTGTTTCCCATCTGTGGTTTGGACACGAAAAGTCAATCAGTTCCCAGCCAACGACATAATAGCTCTCTCACGACCCAATCAGGTCGGGGAGGGGGAGAGGAACGATTTTTGCCAATCTCCTCTCCTTTCTATCTTTGTAATGAGAGCAATTATTGTGGAGAAAAGAGTCATTTCACACACACACACACACACACACATTATGCGAGCATACATATACATACACACACACACACACATACACACACACACAGACAGGCATGCATGTCCCGCACACACACACACGCACGCACGCATACACACACACACACACACACAGATACACACACACACACACACACACACACACACACACACAGACACACCTTTCTATATGCCTGAGGATGGTGCTCCTTTCCCTCCCTAGATAGGAGAGGAGCTCCTAAGACTTACCTGGAGGCTTAGGTAGCATTAGTCTGCCTTTCCCCTCTGAGCCTGGGTCAACATCTACCATTGCACTCATAAGGACTGGTGTCGACAAGCCTGTGGCTGTCATGCTGCTCTCTATATCCACATTGGAGAAATCTTTTCATCAAATCAGT
>NC_137680.1:13141738-13149238 GCF_963989245.1 Nansenia antarctica | reverse complement strand
CAACAAAAAGCTGCTGAGAAGAAAATAATTATCTTTTGCCACCTGATCACAGATTCCAAAGCGCTGCAAACACTGCAGTGTCTGATAACATTTATAAAAAATAACAATCATAGAAAACACATACAATACAGGCTCTTTTTCTGTCTTTTTTCCTTTTTAGAAGTTTGATTGTAAAATACTGCATTCACAAGAGATGAATAATGTGAAACAAACAATGCATACGACACAATGCAGTACCCCCATAGCCTGCGGTTGCTGCTAACTGCATGAGTGGAGAGAGGGCTGCCAAAATGACCTTACAAAGAAAGTGCACTGTCTCTGCACCATAGAAATAGAATTCATAGAACGGACAACGCCCCTCAGAACCATTGCGATTTGGCATCAATTCTAATTCTATGGTCTGGACAATCCACAGGATACAATCCACATGTATAGTTAAATAGAATGAACAGCACATCAGATCACGACCGGAATGAGACATGACACAGAGAAGAAGAAGAAGAAGAAGAAGAAAAAGAAGAGGAAGAAGAAGAAGAAGAAGAAGAAGAAGTTTTCTTTTGAAAACCCAGGCTACAGTATACTGTACAGTAGTCACCTAGGCAACCCCCCCATCCATAATACCTCCCCAGTGCCTGTCTGTCCGAAAGATCCCATTTCACTCACTTTCATTCACTTTATCTTATGGAGGCTGCATTAAAGCGAACACATTGATTAGATGGGAGACCAGAAACCTCTGACAGTTGCCCTAAGATGGCCTATATAGATGCTGGGATATAAGAGTTGAGGAGCCCAAACTGTTTATTTCACTCTAAAACTCTTTCCTCCAAAGATGAGCTTTGTCTACTGTAGTGCACAGCAATGGTGTTGCTTCTAAAAACCATGTCTCAACCTCAATGAAATATCAATACCAAAATACCATAACTGATATCAACACCTTTTATGACATGCACTCATATTTTATGTTAATCTTTAAGCCAACAATCAGATGCTTCAACATGAATCTGTTGAGCAAAAAATATTTGAGTCGAGTTGATAAGAGAGCTGCGATCGCAAGAGTCAGACGTTTCTTCCTAATGGGTTTAGACCGGCCAGTGTCCCCGAGATAAACCCTGTTATATCATGTCTGTCTGTCCTAACCTGGCCTCAATTAACAGGTCGTCTTCTACAGTCAAACACGTCGAAACACATGACATACTATCAGAGCTCACAAGAGCATGACTAGACAGATTATCGGTTCTGTGAGGTCAAAATCCCAGTCAGGGGCAAAGTCCATTTAACAAAGTCAATTGCACTCTGATGGATAAATTCCATTTATTTTCTTTTTTTTCTTTCTATTTTTAACTGACAGGAATTGAAATGTAATTGAACCCAGCTCTGATCCTGGCACAGAGGTAATTACAGCCAGTGACCCTACCTTCCTCCAATTCTGCTGTACAATGTAGCAAATAGGGCCCTATCACTGGTCCTTGTCTAGTCAGGTGGTCCTCAGGTGGGAGAGAGGCAGAGCTGCTGCATCTATGAGGAGGATCAAACCCCTTCACCAGCTGCACCCATCTCCCCAGCTCAGCTCCCTCTCTATTCTGGCCCCGTTCCTCCTCTCTTGCACTCCTTCACACATTCCCTCTCTTCCCCCCTCTCTCTCCCTCTCTCTCTCGCGCTCTCTCTCTTGCAGCTCAATATCTGCCCCTCAATATCAGAACAACACCACAAACAAACACCTTTCTCTCCATCGACAAATGGTCTAAACACACACTAAACACAGGGCGAACTGCAAATGAACGTTTGGCACAACATAATGCTGGTACTGCACGCACAGAACTGACCCAGATCGAGCGCACACGGCACCAGCCCCAGCCCCTAACCCCAGCCCCAGCCCCAGCCCCGGCCCCAGCCCCTAAACCCAGCCCCAGCCCCTAGCCCCAGCCCCTAGCCCCAGCCCCAGCCCCTAACCCCAGCCCCAGCCCCAGCCCCGGCCCCAGCCGTAGCTAAGTTCAACCTCTTCATCAGCAGCTGTGGAATTCCCTGCTAGGGTGTTACATCAAATAATGTCCCATCCTCTGAGGTGTCTTGGCAAATACCGTCCCACAAGGGATTACAGGAACACACACCAACTCTGTCTGCCCCCCTCCCTCTGTCCCTCTCTTCCTCTCTTCCTGTCTCTCTCTTTAAAAAAAATGTTTTATCTCTGTCTCCCAACACAGGCTTTCATATCCCCAAGCCTACTGTGAACTCGACATGGAATGTGAGCAAAAGAGAAGAAGCAACACTACACGTACATATACAGTAAAACCATGTGAAACTGAAACTCCAGGATTTTGCCTTTCTTTATTGCTGATATCTGAAATGCTCATCAACCCTGTTGTCAACATGAACAACGACAAAACAATATTAAACCATATTTTTTTGTTACATGCAGTACAGTACAGGCTAATAGTTATGTGGAGTTGGTTTGAAGTGACTATGTGTGAGTGCAACAGCAAATAAAGATATCAGCGCTGTGGCTTCACGGCTCCAGTGAGGAGATAAAAATGGTATTATAAGTCACTATCTTGAACAGTAATGTTATCTTGAGTTAGTATCTTAAACAGTAAATATTATCTTGAGCTTGAGCGTTCCAAATATCTGCAAAAGTCACCACAGATCTTGCAACAACCTATCAATCCAATTTGTACAAAGTACGGCAAAAAAACCACCGCCGCCGCCTTCCCCTTTAAACCATACTCTAGAACTGCAGGGGTTACTTTTTTTTTTCTTCCGAAAATTACAACACTGACTGTAGCACTGTAGGACCTCACACATACATTCACCAGTCTATGGTGTAGTACTACGGTCTTGCATGTGACTTGACTGTGAAAGAACTGGGTTTATTTATTCACAAATGGCCTGTTCATTCTTCCTCTGCCCTCTGATAGGCATTAGGCACTTAAAACACATGTTCACACATATACAAATATAGGTAGCATTATACTTTTTTTTTTCTTTTTTTTATCTACCCTTCAAACTTTGGGTTTTAAAAACAACAATCTAAAATCTTTGGTTTGTAAACACACCATGATCATACTGTATCAACCCTCTAGTTAAGATGTAGTTTTTAAGTCATCCCAAGCGTGTTATATGATGACTGACGTCTCACCTCACCTCAGCAGACACTAGTGAGAGTTCATGGTGCTCTTCAGTGACCTCTCTGTCTGTGACCCAGAGGGGGAGCCGAAAGGGCGCGAGCCACGCAACCCCTCCGAAAGCAAGCCTGCTTCTTCCCCACAGTCACGGACGCAGCTGTTCACTGCAGGACACGGGTGCAGCTAGCCAGCCACACGTTTTGGTCTGCCGTTAAAAAAAAAATCAAGCTGGTCTTTCAGTTCTTGACAGAGTCACTCAGGCCATTCTAGGTCAGAGTCAATGAGGGTTTTCGCTGCTTGCTTGCTTGCTTGCATTCTGGGCCATCATAATTTGCATTGGACCAAAAGCCACACTCCCCACACATTCCAAACGTGGACAGGGTGCTATTTGGCTTCACAGGAGTGCACTGATTGAGTGAGGTCTTCACAGTGAATTCTCCTGCCGTTGGTTTAAGACCGACCTCACAGGTGCTGAGACCCAACTGTCCTCATCATGCCCATCGTGCCTCCGACAAAGACCATTAAAAACACATGGGCTGAGCTTTATTTCAATACAGGATGGTGGGGAATACCTTTTCTTATTTTCTCAATCATTCAACTGGAAAGCAGTAGGACAGATGGGATTTTAGTGACTCGGCTCCATCTCCAGCTCCTGTATAAACAAACCCGCCTCGCCCTCCCTCTCCGCCTGTCCCCGGGCGGTGCAGCAGGCTCAGTTACAGGGCAGCCAGGTAGAGTAGGCGTGCGGCTGGCAGGCAAACACAGGCTGCACCTGGGCGATGTAGTAGTTACTGAAGTTGCCGTCGGCCACGTAAGGGGCAGGCTGGTAATAGCAGGTGACGTTGGCCACGTTGGGGATGACGTTCTGCTCGGCCAGCACACGCACCGCCAGCATGGCGATCAGGCCCAGGGTCTGCCGCCTCTCGTGTCCCATCAGGCACACGGTGCTCTCGTTGACCACCCCGTGCAGGGTCATCAGGTAGTCGTACTTGCGGTCCTCCAGGCCCACGAAGTGGTTCTGCAGGTAGGACTCCAGCTTCCGCTGCTGCTCGCAGATGTCGGAGAAGTCGATAAAGAAACGTGAGCACATGTAGCGCTGCAGGGACTTCATCTCCGTCTCGCACTCGGCGTGGAAGTCCCTGACGAGGAGGTGACAGTACTTCAGCAGGCCGCCGCCGCGGATCTCCTCGGGGTTACGTGTGCAGATGACCTTGTGGCGTAGGTGGTCGAGGGCAGCGCCGAAGTCGCCGTAGACGCTCTCGCCCACGATGGTGGGGTGGAAGGTCTCGGCCATGGGGTTCTCAGAGCATTCGTAGAACAGCAGCAGGGAGTCCAGTTTGATCTGGAACGAGTCCACGCTGAACTCAAACTGCCGTCTAAGAGAGTCCACAAACTTGAGCTCCACGTTCTTCCCTCGGTTGTTGGAGAGGGAGATGAGGCTCCAGCGGTCCGAGTCGTTGTACACCTTGACCATCTTCTGCACGTAGGCTTCCTGGAAGAGACAAGGAGATTTGGGGTTAGAGAAACCTTTAAATCTAGTTTTGGATGCAGTGAAAAAATCATCAAAATCCATTAAAAGAGATATGTGGCTGCATAGCTTCCTGGAAGAGGGCGCAAGGAGACAGATAAAACCTTTAGTAACAGTTTAATTAAAATAGTCACTAGTCCAAATCCAATTAAAGAGATACGTGCATTAAAATAGCCTATTGTATAGCTCTAACGAGAATTGACAAATACATTGGAACAAAAAGGAAACATTCATCTGCATGCATCACATCCTGTATTGCTTTGCATAAAAGCTCTGTATAAATTGGCACAAAAAAAAAGCATGCAGTCTTGACCTCTTTAGTACAATAAGGGGCCAAGCACTACTTGCCCTATCTACGTATGGGATCAATGTGGCTGAGGAGGCAGGATCCGCTTTAAATTGGTTTAGCGCAATCCTCTTAACCGCAGAAAACCAACATTTTACTATCAGTAAACTTGTGTAATTGCAATTATAAAAACGTGATTGCAATGGTAACTTTGAGTAATGCAAATACCATAACCTTATAAGAAAAAGCAACTAATGTAGTATTATTCAACTGTTGAATATGTGAAACGTACCTTTAACGTCAATGGTGTTATTTTCTCCTTATTCACCCCGTCAGGTAAGAAATCCAGGAGACAGTCCAAAACGATATCCTTCACAATCTGAAAATCACTTTCACCTTTCATATCCGCGCAAAAGATAAGATCAAGATCCTTATAGCCCAGTCCGGTATCCTCGTGGAGAACGTGGCTCGCAGCTGAACCGTTTAACCGCACGTCCCGGACGTTGATCATCTTCTCCTCCATGCGACTCCGCACCTTGTTAACGATCTGTCGGGGTTTCATCTCCAGAGTGGGGAAGTTGCCCCGGCCGTGGATAGGGATGGTCTCCGTGAGAATGGCATCAAGGCGCTGCACTTGTTCCCAGTTCAGAACGCTGATATTACTGCTCTCAACGTCAGTAGGTATAGAACCCGTAGCTCCAATCTCTTCTTCAGACATTGTAGTAAAAAATAAAAGAAACTGTTAAATATACATGTTATGAAGTTTCCTTAGAGACTCGTCCGGGATCAAATTTGGATTTTACGCGTAGCTAGCTAATTGCAATATCGTGAGGCAATGTCAACTTCTCCCACACCGATCTTCAGTCAAAGTGCGTTATTCCTATATTTGACTGTAACCTTAACAATATCAAGGCAAATAGGCTGCAGTTTACAGATAGTCTCGGATGTGCGCAGTAGACAAAAAGCTGACGATTGCAACTCCGGACTCTTCTCGCTGATGTCTCGGCTAGAGATGACAGAAGAGGATACGCATGAAGAGCTTCTTCTCTGGAGGCTAATCGTTACTGGTGTCTGTTTCACTGGTCTCTCTCTTGCTTTAAAGCGAAGTGGAACATTCCCTCAGTAGTCCCTCAGTGGTGCGTCCGAGCGCTGCGCGTCGGTCTTTGGAGATGGTGGGTACACCAGGGGGTTCGCTGTTCCGGCCGTGACTCCATCGCCCAATGGCACGCCTATGATTTGATGAATTTGCATGAATACTCGAGTCGCACTTGGCACCGTTCTCCGATGATCAGCCCTCTGTGGAATCCCGTGGATTTTTAGCGCGCAACTCCTACATATTTCATTCCTTTTTTTCGCTACCGAGAAACTACATGAGCCAACTCGATGTAACTTAAATTCGTGGAAGCATTCGTACTTTGTTTACCCCGGGTTGATATTGATATAATGTCTTCACGGTTCCATTAGAGTTAACTGTTACCTGTCCATTGCGCTTGTGCTCTATGGGGAGCGGTTCCAAATCGAGGAATGTCAGATGAAATGTGCCACGCCCCTTTCGCATCACTTGGACGGAGACGGGTCATTCAGAGCGACGCTGGTGCTGACCAATGGACTGGTGCAATGGACTTATTATTAGAGGCGCACCTCCATCTCGTTTTTAATTATGTCGGTGGACATAGATTCATAAAGACATATTTAGATTTTGCAAGTTAATGTTATGCAGTGTGATGTAGCCTACAAATAAAGTTCCCATTGAGAATGCTATTGCCTGTATGGTTGTATAGTTGTTGTCTTTGAAAGAAATAAGATACATTCTACGTTTTAGATTGCACTCTTTTTGTGACATTGTGGACCAGTAGCCTATGCTTTAGTATGAAGGCCTGGGATGGTATCGCCATATCGCCCTCTATGGGAAAGAATACGAAGTGTTTCACAATTCTGATCGATTCTGAGCAGGCTTTAAGAATAACACGTATATGGAAAACAACATCACTTAGAGTTGATTCATCATACATCTTCCTAAAGTTTTGATCAATGTAGGTGTCCCAGATTACCCATCAACTAACAGGATTACAGTATTTATTGACCAACAGTTTGCTGTGTTGAGGAAACATCTCATGATTTTCACTAATCTCCTTACCACAGCCCCTAAAAGTCGTTCCCCTAAATAGTGTCTCTATCTACCTAAGCTCTGACCTATACATGCTTTTCTGAACATTCTGTTCCCTTAGTCATGACTTGATCTTATTGGCAGGTTAAGCCTCAACCTGACCTCAGTATCCGTACGAGTGTGGTGTTTATGATACTAAGACTGTAGATTAGATTGACATTGATTCATTTGGGTTCAAACTCAGGTCTCCTGTTGTGCATCACGTACCCCCCCCCCCGCCCCCCCCACACACACACACACACAAGTGCACACACTCACTCACTCACTCACTCACTCACTCACTCATGCACACGCACACACACACACACACACACACACACACACACACACACACACACACACCCCACGTCCCTCAGACTGTCTGCTCTGTCTGCTGAGACAGCTGACCCCATCTTCCGCT
>NC_137680.1:13106738-13136738 GCF_963989245.1 Nansenia antarctica | reverse complement strand
GTGTGTGTGTGTGTGTGTGTGTGTGTGTGTGTGTGTGTGTGTGTATGTGTGTGTGTGTGTGTGTGTGTGTGTGTGTGTGCGTGTGCGTGCGTGCGTGTGCAGAGAGAGAGGCCTGTCTCGGACCCCGTAGTGGCCTCATCTGCCTGATTATAATAGGGTGTTTGTGATGGATGTGACAGGTAGAGGAGTCCAGTGTCACTGGAGGAGGGAAGAGCTGCTGAACAGCTTTAGGGAGTAATGGGCGTAGCAGACCCTATCTGCTCTGAGCTGTGGGCTGCTCCCCGCTCCCCGCTCACCCTCCCTGGGCTGCTTAGGTTCCACTAGTCCACTCTTGATACCGGTCCTCGGACCTAACGCCTGGAGCGTAGGCCGCAATTGTAAGTAGCCCGGTCTGTGTATTTTCGGTGGTTTTGTCTAATCTCTTAATTCAAAACTAATTGGTCTATATTGACCAACTGTGCAGACAGCAACCAAGACAGCCAAGGCAGGCAGGCAGGCAGGCAGGCACGTTCTGGGCACGCTGTGTTAAGACCCCACAGGTCTTACTTACCTGGGAACCTTAATGGTCTGAAGCAGCCAGCCAGCTGAGTAGAGGGTTGTGGAGCAGTCAGGTAATCCAGGGCTAACTGACTCCATGACCACTAAGTGGGATTGGGAGGGCTGGGTCAGGCCTCCCTCTGTAAGCTGCTGGAAGGGGCTTTGGTCCAATGAGGGTTACAGCCTTGGACTGGAGGGTATGAATAACTCTGGAAGTCAGTCAGGATTTATGATGCTCTCTCTCTCTCTCTATCCCTCTCCATCCCTTTCTCTCTCTCTCTCTCTCTCTCTCTGTCTCTCTCTCTTCCCCTCCCTCTCTATCCCACTCTCTATCTCTCTTTCTCTCTCTCTCTCTCCCTCCCTCCCTGTCCCACTATCTCTCTCTCGCTCTCCATCCCTGCCTCCCTCTGTATCTCTCGCTCTCGCTCTCGCTCTCCCTCTCTCTCTGTCTTGCCCTCTCACACACATCCGCTCTGAATTTTCCATCAGTCGCTCTCAGAGGTTACGCAATAGCAGGATCAGAGACCTCTCCAAAGGGATATAGAACTCGTAGACTAAATCCCACAGACCTATACTCAGCCTACTCAGGTCCATTACCATTCATTACAGCCATGGTTACTATTGGGTTGTTCTGTTGGAAGCTTTGACTAAGTCCTTGCTGCATGTGTTAGACCTGCGGCTCTTGGAGCTCGTTGTTGCAGCAGTGAGTATGTGTTAGACTTGAGGTTCAGGGGGCTTGTTGTTGTGACAGTGCAGTTCAGGTTTGGCCGCTTGTGAAATAAAGGTCTTGTTTAATCATGGTGAAGGCCAAAGTTATCTAGATCTCCTCCAGGACCAGCATGTCATGACCTTCCTCTTAGTTGCGTTAGATAAGGAAGCCACATGTACCGGTACACAATTGTTTACAAGCAACAAAAGCACTGAAATGATGTTCTCTGCTCTATTCATTTCTGTTCAATTGTATTCTATTCAATGCTGAGGTGAAGCTATAGATGTGCTTCTTACTGCTGTGAAGGCATACTGAACGATAATAACAAAATAAAAATACAATTCTTCTACAGTCATGTGAAAAGACAACCCATGAAAACCGTTGTCTTTTTCAACATATTTAAACATATGGACATTTGATCTTCATTTTAACAATGAGCGATGGTGGTAATATAACTAAACAAATAAAACGTTTTTTTTTTTTAATATAATATAATTTGGAAAATGTAATTAATAGATATGCTATTTACTAAAGTTAGGACACCACATGTATTACTACTTAAAATGCCTAAAATTAGAATCAAGCGCACCACATCAGGTGCAAAGTATTAATACATTGTTAGAGAGGATTTGGGAGGAGACTGTCAAGTTTGCCAGAGAACACATAGACAAACACCAGGACTTCCGGAACAATGTGCTTTGGACAGATGAATCCAAAGTTTAATTATTTGGGCATAGTAACAGAAGACATGTTTGGCGCAAACCAAAGACAGCATTTGAGCACAAGTAACTCATACCAACTGTGAAGCATGGTGGTGAAAATGTCATGGTTTAGGGCTGCTTTGCTGCAGCACGGCCTGGTCAGCTCACCATCATAGAATCTGCTATGAATCCTTTATTGTATCAGAGGGTGCTTGAGGAAAATGTGAGACCATCTGTCCAAAAATGTAAGCTGAAGCGGATGTGGACCACGCAGCATGACAATGACCCACGTTCTGGAATGGCCAAGTCAAAGCCCGGATATTAATCCTATTGAGATGCTGTGGGGTGATTTGAAACGGGCTGTGCATGAAAGACACTCCTCAAACATCACACAGCTGAAAGAATTCTGCATGGGGGAGTGGAAAAAACGTTCTACCAGTCGATGTCAGAAACGGGTAGAAACGTCTAATTGAGGTTCTTTCAGTCAAAGGGGGCAATACCAGCTATTAGGGCATTGGGTGTCCTAACTTTTTCCTCAGTAGGAATTGGCATCTTTGTTTATTTTTTGTTAAATAAATGATAACAAAGTTACATTTAAAAGTTAAAACATTGTTTTTGGCTCAATTCCCATCACTTTTATCTATAGATATTGTTTGAAAGAAGATCAAATATTGATATGTCCATATTTCTTAAAAAATAACAAAATATTTCATGGGGTGTCCTAATTGTTTCACATGACTGTGTGTGTGGGCTGTCAGTGGCGTGGTGTATAGTGTGTCCCTCCCTAGGTGGGAAACACTATAGAGGTGTCCTACGTGTATAGCCCTGGCCAGCTAGCCCAGGCCTACTCCTGGTTGGAGTAAGGTAAGGGAATGTGGGGAGGTGGTATTCCTGGGAGCGTATAGCATGTCACCTCCTCTCCATGTACATTAATCTCGAGGTACCTCCTCTGTCTGGAGGGCGGCCCTATGACTTTCCCATCTGTCGCACAGGAACGCTCGCAAGCTGGCCCCTCCATGGAGGAATGTGCTCCCAAAATGCCTTGCTGCAGTGTCACGCTCATCAGATACTGAACAGCCATAGGGAGGGAGAGAGAGATATGAAGAGAAGAGACAGGAAGAGAGAGAGATATGAAGAGAAGAGACAGGGAGAGAGAGAGATATGAAGAGAAGAGACAGGGAGAGAGAGAGATATGAAGAGAAGAGACAGGAAGAGAGAGAGATATGAAGAGAAGAGACAGGGAGAGAGAGATATGAAGAGAAGAGACAGGGAGAGAGAGAGATGAAGAGAAGAGACAGGGAGAGAGAGGGGGATAGAGAGACAGTTGCACAGAGCGAGAGAGAGAGAGGAAGAGGGATAGGGACAGAGAGACTTCACATCTCAAATATGGTAGTGCCTTATGAACCTGCTAGATCCCTAAGATCATCTGAGGCCTTTTAGCAGTTCCTAGAGTGAGCACCAAAAGTGGAGAGGCAGCATTCGCTCACTATGCAGCAAAACACTGGAACTTGCTGTCACTAGACATTAGGTCAGCCCCATCTGTATCAAATTTTTAAAAATATGCTGAAGACTTTTATGTTCTGTTCGGTATTTTAAAGAGTTAGGTTTAGGTTAGCTTTTTTTAACTGATTGATTTGTTTTATTTATTGTTTTTAAGCCTGAATATTTTAAATTGTTACTGTATCTGTATTTTAACTTGACAGAATTTTATATGATGACTCATTTTATTTTTCACGTATTAATTGTTATTTTATCTCATGTGTTCATGTAAAGCACTATGCGTATACATTAAGTAAATGTGCCTTGCCTGGTCTTGCCTTCTGGGCTTTAGGTCTGCAACATAAAGAGACAACCTATACTCTTTCCAGCCTTTTTTCACGATCTGTTAAGTTGTGAGCATCCCTTGAGGACGTGACACTGATTAGCTGGAAGTGAAACCCCACAGGTCACCATAGGTCATTACCACCTGACGCAGGCCCGGTCGTTTCTGAGGGCCTGTCTCTAACACATAATTAATCTTCCGTACCAAACTAATTGAATTGGCTAATTGATCTTAATGGGTAATGACTATTAACTCAGAGCTCGGCCTCTCACTGACTCCTGATGTGCTACTATAACTGTGATTAGGGCTAATAAGACCTCTCCATCACAACACTCTCTTTTCACAGCACGGTCACCAAGTGTAGGGTGGAGGTGGAGGCGTCTTAATGGGCGTTTATTGATGCAGAGCAGATGATCAGTCAGAGCACAGAGCCGAGAGAGGGGATATGTTATCGCTATTACAGACACAGCAAGAGAGACATACAGTGGGGGAAATTAGTATTCAACACCCTAACCCTAACCCATATATTGCAGCTATTCACATGAAATGTAGACCACAGTGGTCAATATCTCAATAAAACTACACAGCTAAAGAAATTGTAACATTCCAATCCATGAAACCCTAACCCTAACCATAACCCTAACCATAACCCTCTTTCTCATCACATGGTACTGGTGGAATCCAAATTATTGAAGGGAAGATGAATGGAGCCATGTTCCGGGAAATTCATGAGAAGAATCTGTTGCCATCCACCAGGATGATGAAGATGACAGGACAGCAGGACAATGATCCAAAACATACTGCAAAGGAGACTCAATTGATTCAAGAGAAAGAAAATGATGGTATTGGACTGGCCTAGTCAATTGCCAGACTTAAATCCAATAGACAATTTGTGGAAGCTACTGAAGAACAAGATTCACCAGCGGGCCCCCCGGAATCTTCAAGATTGAAACTGTCTGGGTGAAAGGATGGGCCACAATCCCACTTGATCACTGTGAGATATTTGCTTTTTCGTGCAGGAAGCGTCTTGAATCTGTCATTGGAAACAAAGGCTTCTCCACAAAGTATTAATTACATTTCAATTAGCGTGTTAGTGTTCAATACTTCTTTCTATTGCACATCTTTTTTTTATGGATCGTAGTGTTACCATTTCTTAAGCTGTGTAGTTTGAGTTTGAGTTAATACTAATGTCTGGCCTAAATTTCATGTGAATAGCTGCAATGGAAATATGTTGAATAAAAAAATACTTATTGCTCCCATTGTATTTCTCAGTGAGTGAGGGTGATTGCCTCGAATCGTGGAGCGCCATTTTTAGACTTGTACAGACAGATAAAAAACAAAACAATGGAATTTTATCAGCATGCGTTCATTCTTCTGTTTCACGTAACACAGTGTTGTTATCTAAAAGTATTGTTATTCTGCCATGCACAATTTGTCATTCCAACGAAGAGAGTAAAACTGAGAATAAATCCAGACATGACAAAGGTTCATTCATTGCACAGGTGGGTTCTTTATTGCATGCCATTTGGCCTTTACATCATAAAGGCTCACCACAGAAGGTGTCGGGAGAAGACTGACTCTGCATGGTCCAGATCTGGTGTACCAAGCAAACACTTTGGCTCCAGAAAAGAAACATGAAATGAAATAACTAAAAGTAGTAGTAGAAGGAAGTGAAAAATGTCTGTGTGTGTACACACTAGAAGATGGTCAGTGTGGAAGCAAGGCACATACCCCTCCAATAGCTTGCAGTTTTACACACTTTGTTAAAGGGATGATATCAAATATCATATAAAAATCAGTCCCTATGAGCACAGGCAATATGCAGCATTACATGTCACCACCTTCCTTTCAGGATCAACTACACTGGCATTATACAATATATTGAGAACACAACTCTTTTCTTTTAAGTACTATTAGAGCACCCAGATCAGGGTACAACTTCAACTCCAGTCCCAGGCTTTTGGCTTGGACTACTACTTCTCGAGGAGATGACACTACACTTCAGTTCCCAACTGACAACAAGCTTATGCACCTCAAAATATGCAGTGATACTGCCTGCTCAAACACACCAAGCCTGCTGGGTATTTTAGTTTTGGACCCAGTTTGTAGTTTGGACAACTCCACTTCCTTTCACTTCATCTTTGGCAACTAGTGAACACGTCTCCCAGCTGACACTTTTTTTTGGAAGAATAATTTTCTCACATCATTGTTTGTTTTAATGGCAAAATTGCCACAATCGTACATAACATGGGAGTCCCAACCTCATATCTTTTTTTTCACTTAACACATTCAAAAGGTTAACACAGGAAAGAAAAAGCAGCAAAATAAAGTAGAACACCGGAGAGTTAAGCGAACGGACCTGCATCAGACCCGACCCATGGGGATGGCTGGGTCTGAGGTACAACTTAACACTGACTGACAAGAAAGCACACAGGACAACGTTATGGGTAACTTGTCTGATAATGTTGTGGTCATGTATGTTGTCTGATATGGTTGTAGGTACGTTGTCTGATAATGTTGTAGGTAGCCTATGATGTAAGCCTGTAGCCTGGTAATGTTGTGGGTAATGTTGTGTCGATGATGTCATGAGTATGTTGTTTTATAACGTTGAAGGTAGGCTATGTTGTGTTACTGACGTTGTTTGATAACGTTGAAGGTAGCCTATGTTGTGAGTATGTTGTTGGATAACGTTGAAGGTAGCCCATGTTGCGTGGATGAAGTTGGGGGTATGTTGTTGGATCATGTTAAAGGTAGCCTATGTTGCGTGGATGACGTTGTGGGTATGTTGTCTTTGATGGGTTTTGAGTTAGTTATGATGAGTTATTCTCTGTGTTTGTTCCAGGTGGGGATGGCGATGGGAACCTGTGAAGACCTCTCCACTCTGATCAGCTCATCAGGGTTGTTGCAGGCGCCGTAGTGAAACAGCAGATCTTGGATCGCACACTCCTCAATCTGAGAGAGAGAGGGAGAGAGAGAGAGAGAGAAAGAGAGAAAGAAAGAAAGAAAGAAAGAAAGAAAGGAGAGGATCAGAGCGAGGAGAGACACAACCATGAAGCAGCATTGAGGAGAGGAAGGAAAAGAAAGGACAAAGGGAGCCATCATCTGAAATCTGAAAGATAATCGGGTGTGAGCTTGGAAGCACCAAGATAGTTTTGGTGGAATAGCTGTGGAATAGACTTTAGATGACCTTAGTGCAACACCACTTACAGAAATCTCAACCCAAATCATTAACAGATTATCTTAATCCAGATCTTTGACAAATTAAGCTGTCAAAGAGCACAGCTGAGAGCAACTCTCTCTCTAGAAATGCTGATGAGAAAGATGGACAACCACAGTCATAGCGGAAATGAGAGACAGCACATAATGTGCGGAATGTTTATCCGCTACCCTTTCCAACTGGATCCGATGGTGGACACCCAGACTCACACAGACTCACACAGACTCACAGAGAGACACACGCATGCCCGCAAGACGAGTTACCTGAATTAGCACTAGCGGCTTCTCTCGGCTGCGGATCAGTGCAGCCTCCTGCTGTTTCTCCTCCTCCACAATGGAAGCAAATGTTACCATGGAGGCCGTAGGGGGGCTGCCCACCGCTCCCAGAACCCAGGGGCTGGGGGGGAGGGAGAGAGAGAGAGAGAGAGAGAGAGAGAGAGCGGGATGTATTGATGTGAGTGGTTACCAGGGGAACAGTCTATCCATGGGGGGAACAAGGTTTGGATGCTATTATTGGAAACAAAATAAAATACTAATGTCTAGGAGTAACCTTTCCAAAGAAAACACAGATGGAAAGATAATGGACTACTAAGACTACCAACCCTCCCCCCCCCCCCCTCCCCTTCCCGCAGCCCTGAACTCCCTCTCCTGCTGTGTTCATGCATATGTATGAGGAGTGAGACCGGGGGCCTCATTTATAAAACTTTGCGTAGAACTGGCGTAAAGAAGTTGCATACGTAGACGCAAGAATGTTTACGCACACCAAGATTCTGTTTTATAACCCAGTGCGCACGCACATCCCACACCTTTCTCCCCTTTAGAAATCACAATTTGCGCATGTGAGCGAGCATCTCCTCTATCCTAAATCATCATAATGTTTCGGTGTGCATTTCAAGGAACTCTTCATTAGATTAGATTAAATTAAATTAAACTTAGATTAAATTAAATTAAATTAAATTAAATTAAATTAAAAGTACTGAGACAACGAAATGCAGTCCGGCATCTAACCAGATGCAAATAGTGCATAGTGCAGAAGCCATGAATGTACGGACAGTGTATGGTGTATAGTATTACAGTGAGTATAAGTAAATGAATATAAAGTCAGGGAATATTAACGTAAAAAGTCAATATGTGTGCATGAATATCAATATGATATGTACAGTTAAGATATATGTACAGGACAAGGGCGAATACATGTACAGTTAAGATACGTGCAGTGTGCACATATATTTTTTTGTGGGAACTCTTCATATATAATATGTGAGAGGCAATATTTCAAATTATTTTACACAATGGTATCAATTTCAAAGCGTTTCTCGCGTTTCACCCTTCTGCCATTGGAGTCGCAGTTGCTAATTTCTCCAGTTTCTGTACGTACGCATGGGTCCGAGTGCGCGTGGAGGAGCGCACATTTTCACGTTCAAAAAGTAGTTTTTTTTACTAATCCCCAAAGTTGCGTCAAAGTTGCGTACGCATGCTTTTTTGCATATGCAAGCTTTATAAATAAGGACCCTACTCCGTGTTCTGAACGATCCTTAGTGAGAGGAAGTCTGCCATTAATCAATTCTGATTAGGATCACAGGCACACACTACACCGGCCCACGCCTGCTTGTTATTCACAGACCCATTCCTCAGATAGCTGCACACCAGGAGCGGATGCTGCAGCGACAGTGTGTCTATGTGTGTGTGTGTGTGTGTGTGTGTGTGTGTGTGTCAACCTCTGCACCGATAAAAGATCTCTTTGCTGACAAAGTCTGGATAACAGCCGTGCGGAACTTAGCTGTCCCCAAAACCCCGAATGAACCTGACAGAGGAACTTCTGCGAAACAGAGATTGACACACATGCTCATATGCGCACACGCACACACGCGCGCACACAGACACACACAGACACACACACACACACACACACACACACACACACACACTTCCTCCGACAGGTTGCGGCCTGATCGGAGTGATATGCTAAACACAAAGATTGCAACATTAACGTCAGCAGAATCACTCACACATTGGTTTCATTACCCCTCCAAAACACCCCCCCCGCACCCATAATGTCTAATCCTGCATCCTGTGACTGCAGGCAGCCCCAAATCATACACAGGCCCCTCTACTCACTCAGCAAGTAAACCTTTTCCATTTAGAGTCTAATTCAACCTGACAGGGACGGACATGGAAACGGACCTGGCTGACTAACGCTGGACTGTGTGCTGGGTCTTGACGTGGCAGTAGGACAGTCCGGCCGAATGGGAACTCTGCTGAAAGGTCAGGGTGACTGCACGGCCCGGAGGTCAGGGTGACTGTGTCTGAGTGGCTCTGTGTGCGGGTCATCTAACCCTGGGGCAGTGCAATGGAACAACAACAACCCCCGCCCCTCCGTCTCTGCCTAGTACAAGCGGCCCCAGGGGGCCAGGGGGTCACCGACGGTGTATTTTCTCCCCTTTTCCAGAGAACTTTGAACAGAAAAGACCTCATCTGTGGCCGACATTAGACCATTTGTTTTCTCTGTGTTTTACGGGCGTGATTGTCAGATATGTTAGATATGTCAGATATGTTAGAGATCGTGTGATAGTCCGGTCTAGAGTGTGTGTGTGTGTGTGTGTGTGTGTTTGTGTGTGTGTGTGTGTGTGTGTGTGTTCAGTGTTGTGGTCTGACTCGGAGGGATGTTGCTTTTCGCTGTCTTATTTACGACATCTTAAATCCGTTCCTCTGGAGGAGAGGCGTTAAAACCCAGGTCGCTCCAGGTCCCGTGGCGCTCGTCGCAGGAGTAGGTGTGTTAATGCCGGTGTCATGGCTACACGACCCATCTGGCACTCATAGTATCACGGCCGACCAAACCACCGCCTGTCTCTATTGGCTCGTCCACCCCCTTTCCCCTCTCTCCTGCTACCCTCCCCCGTTTTTTTGGTTCTCAAGTCATCTTACCTGGTAAAATAATAATAATAACACTAAAAACTATCATCACTTTGCGTACCGCAGCGGTAACCCTGTACTCCAGGGTTAAATTACTGTTTTGAGAGACATCTCAACGAGGACGCATCATGATCAATAGAGGCATAACCCTGCCACCTTGTGGACAACACTAGTACTCTGAGAAACAGAGGGGATAAGCACTTAAGCATATTTCGAGGGATTGTTGTACATCCATGCAAAAAGTAAGTTGATGAATAGCTGTGTGTGTGTGTGTGTGTGTGTGTGTGTGTGTACACACACGTCTCTTACCCAGCTGTTTTTTCCGTCTCACTGGGCTCAGCGCATTTAAACGTGACCCTCCTGGGTGGGGTAGCAGCGACCGACGGCCCCCCCGGGACCCCCCCCGGGCCTGGGCTGCTCCTGTTCCTGCTCTCCTCCTCCACCAGGAGGTCCCGGAAGGAGCGAGAGGAGGGCGAAGACTGGACCGGTGGCCCCCTGGGGAGTGAGGGAGGCGGAGGGAGGGAGGGAGAGAGGGAGGGAGGGAGGGGGAGAGAGGGAGAGAGAGAGAGAGAGAGAGAGAGAGAGGTAGACCCCGTATTCAGCAACGGTGTCAATCACTGTCCTGGTTCTTGAACAACCAGCTGAGCCGCTGCAACTTCTTTACCCCTTCATCAGTGAAAATTGATCTGAAAGTGAACAGAGCCTCTTGACGGATGGCGCGCTCCCGGCCGTTTTCTGAAAGGCTCGATCGATCGAGCCTTTAGAGCGAGATGTTTTTTTTTGTGCTGTGCTGTCTTGTTTTTTCTGCTATATATAGTTGCGTACGATAACGCTTGTCGATTCTATGGGCCGCTCTACGATCAGAGTAAAAGCGCCGTGTCGGCAGGTTAGACCTTACCAGGCTTTCACACTCTTCGGAGGGGTAACAGCCGCTGGAGATGACCTGGACGCGGGACTCTCCACGCTGCCGTCCTTAGTGGCCATGGCCATCATCTTCCTCTGTTTCTGGGACAGTTTGGTGGGGAGAGGGGAGGGCTTACTGCCGCTGCTGGTGCTGCTGCTGGGTCCACCGCTGTCGACCAAACACAGAGGGGGGGGGCATGGAGATGGTGAGTGGTGCCAAATGGAGGACAGACATCTGTTATTTACATCACATACGCATACACATACTCTGAAGCTCCACCTACGTTCCAGGGCTTTTGGGCGTAGCTCCAAGACTTTGAGAGTTGGCTTCCATGTCCATGATGGCTCTGAGGTCCAGGACCGGAGGAGGACCAGCAGGACTGTGGGGAGAGAGAGAGAAGATAACACAAACACACACACACACACACACACGTCATAAATACAGTTCACTCACCCACCTGACCCTTGATTCTCTCATCTATGGATCTGTGGGTGGGTGCAGAGCAGCCCTGGTTTCTTTACCTGGCTGGGAGCGTAGGAATGGGTGTTGGGGAGGAGGTGTCTGGGAGGGGCGTGACTCCGCTCCTCAGGGTGGTCGGGGTGCTGGGTGGGGTCTTCAACCTCTGAGCTCCAGCCCTCTCATCCTGCAGGCCATAAGAGCAATCGCAATGTGAAAAAAAAAAACTTCGTCAACAGTGGGTTTGGGGGTAAAAGAGAGAGAGAGAGAGTGTGTGTGTGTGTGTGTGTGTGTGTGTGTGTGAGTGTACTGGGTGTGTGTGAGTGTACTGGGTGTGTGTGAGTGTATGTGCGTGTGTTGTGTACGTGTGTGTGTGTGTGTGTGTGTGTGTGTGTGCATACACTGCGTGTCCTGGGGTGTAGCCGTACCTCCGTATTGTCCTGGAACACAGGAGACGGCAGGTCTCGGGGGCTGCCCAGCCCCATGTAGCTTCCCTCAGAGTCCGAGGTCAACATCTCCTGAAGGGACTCCATGGAGGTGGCCTTCCCTGACTTCCCCAGGCCTGGAGACAGGACTGGGACTGGGGGGGGGGGGGAGGGGACACAACGTTAGCTTTCATCTCAGCCTGAGGAAACATTAGAACATACTAATTTTCTCTGTCACAGCTGTCAAGTGACCTAATATTATGAGCTTTATGGAATGTAATTATGGTGGTACACCATAGTCATACTGTGTAGTACTGTGTGTGTGTGTGTGTGTGTGTATGCGTGCGTGTATATATATATGTGTGTGTGTGTGTGTGTGTGTGTCGTACCTGTGACTGGGGGGCTCTGTATGACGTTAGACAGGGTGTACCCTCCTGAGCTGTCAGAGCGGCGCCTCGGCTTCCTCTTGGCCTTCATCTTGGCTTTCTTCAACAGGGTCTCTCTAGGAGGAGGAGGAGGAGGAGGAGGAGGAGGGAGATGAAGAGGAACACGTCAGACCTCCGTTGAAAAGGGTTAACTTCTCACTTCGGAAATGAGTCAACATTTAACCAAAATAACCCTCTATGGCGGTATACATGCGGTCAACCTAGCGTACCTGCAGCAATGTTCCAGCTCGCCGTCGGTTCTGGAGCTGAAGGAGGAGTCCTGGTCCTCGTCCTCGTACACGCTAAGGTCCGGGGCGTCTGGGTACGGGGTGATCATCCGCCTCTGCATGGCTGGGATCTGGCGGAAGCGAGAAGACAGGACAGGATAAAATAAAAATAAAAAGTAGAAAAAAAAACACAACAACTGGTGGCTCACGATAGCAGTGTACATGGAGTGTACATGGAGGTCTACAGGTGTGTAAAAGCGTGTGTGTGTCACAAGCCTGAGAGGACACAAAGACGGATGGACTCACCGTCCTCCTGTAGGCTGCAGACAGCTCCAAAAGCACATCGTCGCTCAGGACGTCCAGCGCTCTGTTGGGCAGAGAGAGAGAGAGTGAGTGAGAGAGAGAGACAGAGAGAGAGAGAGACAGACAGAGAGAGTGAGTGAGAGAGACAGAGAGAGAGACAGACAGAGAGTGGGTGAGAGAGACAGAGAGAGAGAGTGAGAGAGACAGAGAGAGAGACAGCGAGACAGACAGACAGACAGAGTGAGTGAGAGAGACAGAGAGAGTGAGTGAGAGAGACAGAGAGACAGACAGAGAGAGAGAGTGAGTGAGAGAGAGAGACAGAGAGAGAGACAGAACAGCCACAGAGAGAGTGTGAGTTCTTATAGAGAGTACTGTAAATATTTAGCTAACACCTTTTTTATGCAAAGCGACTTACATTACGGTGAGTGCATACATTTACTGTATACGGTCCCAGCGGGAACACAGAGTACAGCATAGGCACGGAGCACAGCAACGGCACCGTTCACATCATTCATGATAACAACGTGACTTCACGAAACGACAGTATCTGAGTAGACGACGGGCGTGCTCACTTTGACTCCAGCAGGGCGGCCATGTTGAGGACGATGAACTGGAGGCAGGAGAGCTTGAGCTGCTCCGCGTTGTACATGGCGGAGAACTCCAGCAGCTCTGTGGCATTCTTCAGAGTCACTGAGGCAAGGAGGGGGCCCGTGTTACCAAACACAACAACGACAAAGACTTCAACCTACACACGACACACTTCCCATGGCTTGTTATTAGACATTTTAATTTGTTTTTATTTTAAAAGTAGTCAGTCGATATTTTTCAAAGTAGTCAGCGATTAGAGTGAGGGGGAGAGGAAGGAGAGTGGGGGAGTGAAATGTGGGATGAGAGAGAGAGAGAGAGAGAGAGAGAGAGAGAGAGAGAGAGAGAGAGAGAGAGAGAGAAAGAGAGAGAGAGAGGACATACGGTTCTCAGTGATGGCCACCTCACAGATCTCCTTGAGTCTGGTGATGAGCAGCTGATCAGCCACCACCAGAACGTTGCACACAAACTCCACGTTCAGAGACTCTGAGGAGAGAGAGACAGACACCAAACAGTTATAGTTAAGAGTCATTGCAAAGTGCACTATGTAGCATTCATCTTTTTTTTTTCTTCATCTCTATAGGTTGCCTGCATGTTAGAGTGTGTGTGTACCCTTGATAGTGGGGGACTCATCAGTATAAACGTATTCCAGGATGACTCCCAGGATCTCGGAGCTGGTGGGCATTTCCAGTGCGCTACACGAAGTGGCCTGCGGAGGGCGCACGACGACAACATTTACAATCCGGATAACGTATTGTAATGTCACATTTTGACAGCCCTCAAGTGTGGGTGTTTGAAAACTTGTAGAAAGCTGAATGAAATAACATGACACAACAAGACTTGTCATACCTCTATCCAGGGGTTCCCCAACATACTGTGGAAGTATTCTGTCGAGCAGACAGTCAGAGAGAGAGAGAGAGAGAACACTTAGAATACAAACAGCCACCCCTTAGAGGTCTCAATAACCTTCCCTTTGGTAAAGCATCAGGTAATACAGTCCCCACCCATTACAGCAACCTAACCCACAACGTGACACCTCCCACCCCGAGGCTGACACCAACGTGACACGCGGTAGCTCACCTAGACGGGCGCACAGCACACACTTGTGACAGGGGAACTCCTTGCCGTCCTCTGACCTCAGGGTGACATCGCACAGGTAGGAGCTGTGGAGAGATAAGAGAGAGAGAGAGAGAGAGAGAGAGAGAGAGAGAGAGAGAGAGAGAGAGAGATAAGAACACAGAATATCTCTCATGACATGTTTCACTACCATTGGTCTCCTATCTCAAGTCAACAGGGTCTCTAATGACCTACTAACTGCTACTTTTTAGTGATAACTGACCACTTCTTCTGGTTGAATCTTGGCTTGTTGCCAGTCTTCTTGTGCACAATGTTGATCCTCCCGTTCTCAAACTTCACCCCATCCAGTCTGGAGAACAACCATGAATATATTTCAAAAACAAAAAACAGAACATAAGAGTTTATACACTTTTCAACGTTTATGACTTGAGTGTAAAGGGTGTAAACTGTAGTATAGATATTAAATCTATACTGCTTATTCTCCTTCTCCGTGACAATACGGAAAGTCTGTTATATCGGCGCTGCTATAGTCCATCTCTGTTGAACATTCTGGAACATTGTTGCATTCTTGAACAACCCCATCCCGGATCCTCACCGTGCTGACAGGCTGCCTATGCCCAGCTTCTTGGCCACGCCCTGTAAGGCCTTCACAGGGTTGACTCCGCCCTCGCTGGTGCCGGTCTTGCTGCCCTTGCCCTTCTTCCCAGGCTTGCTGCTCTTGCTCTTGGTCTTGTTGTCCTGGGCCCCGCAGGCAGAGGGCGACAGTGAGCGGTACACCTGGCGATGAAGAAGAAGAAGTTGATGATGATTATTATGACATCTGGAAATTAATTCCGTGAATTTTACATTTTGTGTCGACATAGATGTTATACACCACATTAGGGTTGAGCGCTTATACTGTAAAAAAACAAAAAAAAAACAACAACAGAGAATTAGAAAAAGATATGGCGAACGCAAGAGAGTTGGTCCCAAAAAAAAGCAACTGCAGCAATTTGGAAGCATTTCCGGTTCCGACCGAATGACGAGGGCGAGCCAGCAAATCTTGACGAGGCTGTGTGTCAGATTTGCATGAAGAAGGTGACAGCCAAAGAGGAGCGAGCAGAAAAACTAATGTTGCAGTCTGCTTTTATGCCCATTTTGTTACTGCTGTTTTTGATATTTATTATTAGTTTGTTATTTCATAAGAACTACTGGATGCTATAGGCTGTGCTTTTAATTACATTTATTTGTACTGGATTGTAGCCCATAGATTTGTCGTTAATTTCATTTCGTTTGGTTGACAGACGCTGGAGAATTAATGTCATGTCCTTGCACTATTTTTTATTTATTTAGACCTTTAGGCTACCCGCTGTATTTGCACTCAAGTTTGCTATTCTGTTTCAGATGTTGTTCAGAGAATAAAACTGGAACATGCATCACATTTTTGGCATTGTGTGAAAATAATAATGATACAGTCCTGATACCATGAACCGCGATTATACCGTAACCCACGGTTACATTTGGGGACGGTTTAACAGTGTCAAAAATGTGATACCGTCCAACCCTACACCACATGTACAGACATAGCACAGCACAACCCCATATTCCCATACCTCCAGTGCAGAGCGGCCCCTGAGACCCTCGTGGAAGCTGAGCTCCTGCAGGCTGGTGATGAGCTGCCCCTGGCCCTGGTCTGTCTCCTGGTCCTGCATCTGTCCGTGGCTGGGCCTCAGCGTGGACCCCCGGGGTCTGGCCCCCTGAACCAGCAGCTCGCAGGAGTCCGTGTAGACGAACTTCAGGACTTGCTCCAACATCTCCGCTGGGACCTTCTCCAGCACCAGCAGGTCACATCCCACCGCGTCCTCGCTCTTCCTCACCTCCCCGTCCCCATCCCCCTCCCCCTCCTCATCCTCCCCGCGCTTGGCCACCAGCTGCTTCCGGAAGAACTCGGACCTCATAGACAAGATGTACTTGTGGGCCGGGAAGGTGCGGTCTCCCGCCTGGAGTGTCACGTCGTGGATGCTGTCGGTCTCGTCCGCCTCTTCCAGAAGGCTCCGGAAGTGTTGAGAGAAACAGGAGGGAGAGACGGTGGGAATCTCATACAGGCTGGGGGGGAGGGGAGGGACAGGAAGAGGTCAGACAGTTTGTCTTCATCAAAAGATGCGTTCTACTGTAAAAAAAACAAAAAAACTGTAAAAAGCTAAAGCAGTGATGAATGTAACCACCTGTGTTGCATGTTGTGTTGTTATATACTGTACATGTAATGTGAGGTAATGACATGTCTGTTGGATGAGGAAGACACGAGACAAAATGTCCTTCTCATAAACATCTGCTTCATAGAGCTTCTACACGTCTGACAACGGTACCTGGTTTTGGGGTCAGACTGGAGCACCCCAAAGTTGCGTCCCTTGGAGTCCATGGTGATGCTGACAGCCCTGTGGACGTAGGGGAGCTTCTCCAGACGGATCTTCTCATACACCCCTCCGTCAGAGTGACCGCACACCTCCACGCTGCCATCTGAGGGAGGGAGGGGGGGGGTCGTTTGAATTAACTCATCAAAGGACAATGAGATCCCTTTTAACGACATTGCCGCAGGACATCAAACCCAAGCAAATTCCTATCAAGTGTGAGAAAGAGAATCCTAACCCCCCTAAAAAAAGAGCACGTAAGGCCATGAAGATAGTAACATAATCATCTCTGAATCGTTGGATTATCCCCCTCACCTTTCTTCTCCACGCTCTTCTTGAACTCCCCCAGCCACTGTCCGCTGAAGCCCTCGCCTTCCTGCGTGACGAACATCATGTTGTTCTTGCTCAGGGCGATGTCGGACATGAACACCTGACGCCCGTACGCCATCCTGCACTGTCTCACCGAGCCGCCCACCGAACGCCAACAGAACACCTGAAAGGGAAGAGAGGGTGGGGGAGGGAGGAGAGAGAGGGGGGGGGAGAGAGGGGGAGCGATAGCACAAGAGAGAGGACGTTAAAGAGAGGAAGTAGACTGGAAGAGGAAGGATGACTGGATGTGGTCACCAGTAGGTGTTACGATCCAATCGACTAGTAACATCACTGTTCCTCTGAGCCAGTGGGTTACTTACCCTGCCAGCTTCATCCAGGGCTAAGATGGCCACCTTCTCCCCCCCTCCATCGTTCAACACCTGGGGGTCCACCCGGTGGTCCAGGCTCCCTCCACTGACCAGAACCTTCCGGATGTTCAGTTGCCTGAAAGGTAGACGATATCACTTAACTGGGAGTCAAGCACTAGGCATCTCAGAACTGGACATGTCTGACCCAGGTCTACTAGACATGTCTGACCCAGGTCTGACCCAGGTCTGTCCTCTAGGACCAGATGACGCTCACGTACTTGGAGGCCAGCTTCTTGCACTGGTAGTCAGCCAGTAGGTAGACATCCCCCTTGTCCGTCGCGACCACCGTCGCCCCGTTGCTGGCTGCTGCCATGGCGATGGTGACATCCTTGTGATGGAGCGCTGACACCTGGCGAGGCGTGGTCACACACCTCTCACCGTTGGGGTCCAGCAGGTACCCTGAGGGGTGGGGGGGGGGGGGGGGGGGTCAAGAAGATACAGGTAGAAATCAGCCTCAGTATGTTCCATGTAGAGTATAAGTCTACATTGTATCATACTTATTGTTCTTTTAATGTGTTTAATGTGTTTTCTACTTTTTATTTTTGCTATTACTTTTTATTTGCATATCTGTTTTATCTACACGTTTGTAAAAAAAAAAACTGTTTTAAAAAGGTGATGTATAAATAGTTAATTATTATGATGATTATTATTATTATTATTATAATACAGGCCACATTGTTTTGTCTTTTCGATTAATACTGCCTGTGTGAGTCATTGTGAAGGTTGAAACTGAAGTATCCAAGAATTGCATTAGAGAAATCAGTCAGTGGAATGACCATGACCGACCTTAGATATAAATCTTGATTTTTTAATTTCACGGTCCAAATTGGACCAGCTCCAACTAAAAAGTTCAAACTAAGTTGAAAGTCATTGTGTAAGAGAAGAAGAAAAAACATGTCAGACTGATAGTTGGTGAGGGCAGGCTTTCTCTCCAGGTCGTGACTCACCCATCTGTCCTCCATTGAGCCCCACTGTGTACACCGCCTCCCTTGTCCACAGCACTGTGTGAAACCTCCCGGCTGCTACTCCAATCACTGTCCTGCCCTTCAGGGTCTTGGAGAATACCTGCATCCCGTTGGATAAGACACAGATCAGTCAACAACCAAAACAACTTTTGTCAACCAAAACAACTTTTGTCAACCAAAACAACTCTCCCACATCTCACATGAAATTCAATTCTCAGCATAGACAGTTTGTTTCTGTTTATCTGATTCTGTTTACGGACACGCAAAACAACCTTTGTCACTCCACCACACATCTCACAAGAAATTCAACTCTCAGCATAGACAGTTTGTGTTTGTTTATCTGTTTCTGTTTCTGGACACCCATGGCTAACCATAGTCTCTCTCTTCCCTAACCCGCGGTGTGTTTGTGTGTTGTCTGGGTCGAGAGCAGAGCAGATGGCACATCTCTTATGTAACCGATGGACAAACAGAGCCCTGTTCCAGCCTCTTTGATCAGATCCCGTCCTGTGGTGTCGTACCTGTTTGGGCAGGTGGCTGGAGGCGGGCGGGGGCGCCAGGCCCAGCTGGTGGAAGGTGTTGAGGCCGAAGGTGAAGACGTAGCCCTCCTCCGTCAGCACCACCGTGTGGTCCTTGGCCGCCGCCACCTGTGAGCAGTGGTGGGACAGGAGGCCCTCCACCATACGAGGAACCTTGGAGATGGAGGAAAGGGATAGTGAAGGGAGGGAAAACTCTCTCCCTCCTTCGACTCTCGGGTACAACCAGGTACACCCTGCGCACCTGCCTCTAGCCAAGTCCAAAGGTCAACAGGTGAGATACATGGACATACAGGTCAGATACAGGTGTAGGACTAGTACAGGTGTAGTACAGGTGTAGGACTAGTACAGGTGTAGTACAGGTGTAGTACAGGTGTAGTACAGGTATAGGGATAGTACAGGTGTAGTACAGGTGTAGGTGTAGTACAGGTGTAGGGGGTGATGTCTCACCAGGTAGGTCTGTTCATCTCCGTGTCCCAGACGGCCGCCCTGTCCGTGCCCACAGGTGAATACCTGACCCTTCTGAGACAGGAAGACTGAGTGGAACTTACACAGGACTACCTGTGAGGGGAGGGGGGGGGGGAGAATAATCAAATAAACAAACATTTGTCTTTCAAACATCTGTCTCTCAATGGAGTATTCAGAGGGAACCGCCTTGGTGGAGGGGGAAACTATATCATATGTGATCATGCTGGGATTCTCCTCCTCTTCAGGTGGATTTAAAAAGACGAGGCCTACAGGCAGCAGTGCATGTCTTTCCATTTCCCCTGGCCAAGGCTTTTTGTCGCAATAGTCAAATAATGTATAATGTGCTACGAAAGGCCAAGGCACAAGTGGAAAAGCAAACATCATTACTAATGCATCGCTCGCCCTCCAGCCTTCAATGGAACAGAGGGATGTTTCCTCCAGTATCACATTGATGGAGACAGCCGCGCGCACACACACACTTCAGTCTCCTGCGTGGCTCATTTAATTAAAGCGTGTCATTCTGAAATTAATATTTAACCCTCAGCACCTGCAGGACAGCGGTGGGGCAGAACAAAAGGCTGGGTCGCGGAGAGGTCGTGAAATGGGATCTATCCATCTATCGCTCCATCAACCCTCCCCCCTCGCCGGCCATTATGATAATACGCCCCGGGATTAGACCGGGACTTCAAACGCAAATGACAAGGAGATTATTCTAGAAACGGCATGTGGCTGTAATCAACACAATAGTGACACTTGAGATGTGATCAAGCACCCTCCATCAAAGCACTGGCTCTATGAAACCAAACTACCTCGGGGAAAGAGATTGCTTCAAAGTTAAAGCTCTCTCTCTATATAAACAAACTGAAAAACGGCTAGTTTTAGGACACAGATTAGGACACAGATTAGTCCTCATCCAGGATTTTAGACCATGTTCTTTATGACATCTTCATGTGAAACCGCTCTCTACTCCCGGACACGGCTTCGTCCTTTCATCCCGGAAAAAAACTACCCAAATTCACGTTACATCAAAGTCCTTCGCACCCCTCTATAAAACTAGAGGACCAGCCAGGGGCTTTTGGCAGCGGTGCTTGTGCCAAAAGCTGTTATAATCTCTACTAATCTCACTAAGCACCTCCACATGACCAGTGGCATGAAACCGTAGAGCCCAGCAGCACATCAGGACAACGTGGGTTTAACCATGCAGAGCTGGCCTTGACAAAGCCTGCTAGACTAACAGGACCGCAGGCACAAACCCTGCGGGCCCAATGCACCTCTCTGTCCTGGTCCCTCAGTCACCCCGTCACTCAGCAGCTCAGTCACAGCTCACTCAAAGGAGATTAGTATTGCCATCTCACGTCTAATACCCCCCACACATCCATAGTGACAGGAAGAACAATGTGTTATTGGGTGTGTATCGTGCAGCCTTGTTTTTGTCTCATAGGATACACTTTGCCCATTTTTGCCCATCACTGTTTTAATAGCTACTTAGCATAGGCCTACCACTGTAAAATGGATGGCAAATACATTGCTTCATTCTGAGGTAATATTGCTGGCGTGGATAATATTCAGCAGACAGTGTATTGCTCAACACAGACAGTGTATTGCTCAAAACACCCAGAGTTGGACAGACCTTCATAATAACCAGTTTCCACTATTGTGATGTCACTGCAGGAGGCAAAAGGCTGACCAGTTCAACCACTAAGAACAGTGCCTGAGACAAACTGTTCTGATCTTCACAAACCCCGTCTCCCTCAGGAGAGGTCTGTTGCGAGGGAACTATCACCTCAAGTCCCAGGAGGAGGGCTGTTTTGCAGGGGGACCTTGGTGACATGTGTTATCTAGGACAGAGACACAGGCGGGACTACAGTGATTTGATGTAACCCTTATTCCCCGCAGATGAGACACAGCCTATGAGGTCATAGCTGTGTAAAGGAGGCCATGGGAGACAAGGGTGTTTAAGGTGGGGAGGCCCTAGCAGCATATAGCTAGTAAAGAAGAGGCAGAAGCAATTTTTTCTTTCAGATGCATCAAAAGGTGCAACCTTCACAAATCAGTGATCACTGCAGGGTCACTTATCACTGATTTGTTCCAGAAAAGGGAGAAAGTAAGGAGATCTCTTTAAGAGTATTCGTGAAGGGCCATTGTTCCTCCCCTGAAAAGTGAGGAGGCCCCAGGGAGAGGGTTTGTTTACCTGTTTGACATAAACCCCGGTCCTGGCGAACAGATCTACAATCTCAGGGTGGTGCCTGCTCTCCTGGTTCCCGTGGCCCAGGCTGAAGTTGGTGTTGTTACCCCAGGTGTACACCTCCGTGGGGTCTGGGGAGAGAAAACAGATATGGCAACACTATCACCCCACAAACAAACACTTCAATTATCTTTTCTTTAGTGGGGCCAACCAGAAATTGAGCAAGTCAAGTGTTTCTACATGTGCTTAAATAGCCTTTATTTATGTAAACCAGCTCCTTCCCTTCTTGTGATTTTTTTAAAAGTGTTTTTTTTTCTTTCCTAACACCAGGGGAGCCACCCCTCCTAAATTTCGTTGTTTGGTACCTGTACTGTAGCAATGACAATAAAGACCATTCATTCATTCATTCATTCATACCAGCCTATCTTTTTACCTTTTCACCTACAAAATGGATGCTTACCTGTGTTTTTGAACACCACGTGAGCTGGTCTGTCCTTCATTGTTAAGTCCAGAACGGAAAGGCCCTCTTTATCCTGGGTGGAGAGTAGTCCGCCATGCTGCAACGACAAAAGCACCATTCTAGAGCCACAATCCTATTTCCCTTACAATACCTTCTATCTGTAGTCCAGTGACACACGCTCGCAGGTGAGTTTCAGCTTTTACACCAATGTAAGTTACACCAATGTAAACCCCTAAAAGTACCTTCCTCTTCATCCAGTAATGCCAAGGAAATAATTGAGATACCTAAGAAGCCCCACCCCCATGTCAACAGTCCCAAGCCACTAGAGAACCAGCAGACACCCACCTTGAGGAGGGCCATGAGGCAGTGGATGTGTCCGTAGAAGGCGCTGCGGTGCAGGGCGGTCCAGCCCGACTCCTTGTCCTTCACCGTCAGGTCGGCGCTCTTGCTCTCCAGGAGCCACTCCAGCAGGGTCCTCTTCCCCAGCGAGGCGGCCAGGTGCAGGGCCGTGCGGCCGAAGGCGTCCCTCAGCGTGGCCGAGTTGTGGCAGTGAGCGGTCATGAACGCCCGCAGACGGCCCTCCGAGCCACGCGTCAGCGCCGCCACCACCTCGTCCGCGTGCCGCGGGGAGCGGCATTTTGGCGTGCAGTCGGGAGTCGCGAGGCTCATCCTGATCTCTGGCTGGACCTCGAAGTTAACCCCCCAAACCACGCACTTTCTCTCTAAACCCTAACCTGTCCCTGACACCCCACAACGATTTCCACAACAAACAATGGAGCAACAACAACACGTCAATACAACAACAAACCCTAAAGGACGACACTTCAGGTCTAGCTTGACTTTCAAATTATAAAGTTTTGTAAACAGAGAGCTGCTCTAAGAAATGAAAAAGAAGAGATAATTTTGGGGTGCTAGAATTGTGCTTGTGTTGTGGTTCCACCGCACCCTAGCAACCCCAGAGCCTTCTCTTAGCTCATCTCAGTCCACCATGTCGACCCAAAACCAAACACAACACAATGTGTTTGTAGCATAGAATGGCATCTGGAATTAGTTAAATACTAAACTCTATACAAAATTGTACAAATATAATATAGCCTACCCTATAAGTATTTTCAAAAATATGTTCTCCTTTCCCTACTTTTACAAATATCTTACAAAAAGGCAACAATTTCAACAACCCTCAGGAATGTCCACCCAATAGTCCATCCAACATGAGGGGAAAGGCCCCCTTTCCCCCCAAAGCTCTCCACACTCTTCTCAAACCTCCATAATTGTATTGGGAACCTGAGGAGGGAAGAATAGACATTGGACAGCTATGAAACAAAGAAATTGTGAAGGACAAACAAACAACCGATGCATAGACTTCACTACCCTGGTGTGGACTGCCAGCATAGTTTAGCCTACAGTGTGCAGACACACTCTAAAACGGAATCGCTCGATATGACTTGGTGGTGGGTTCTGGTTTCAACACAGTTTAGGGTCATCTCGAGTGCAAAGGTCAGAGACGGAGTAGTGCACCAGTCAGGAAGCCTAAAGGGATCAGTTGACAGTACTGCCCTGACCAAAAGTGAAACTCCTGCATAAGGGACACACGTGTAGTGTTTTGCCAAAGGTGCATAGCTTATAAATGGGCCACTGTGGAGGTGGCAAGTGAAGTCCAATGAAGTAGTGAGCAAATACATGAGTCAGGACTTGAATATTGTGCGTATTGTGGACTCTTAAGACCCCAGAAATAGCTTGCACATGTGGAATGATGTACTTAACAAAAAAGTGTGAAATAACTCTAAATATGTCTTATATTTTAGATTCCTCAAAGTAGCCACCCTTTGCTTTTTTGTTGTTAATAAAATAAAAATGTTTTGTTGTTAATAAAATATATAATAATAATATTATATATATATAATAACATATTATTATTAACACATATTATATTTAATATTATTATAATATATTTTATTAACAACAACAAAGCAAAGGGTGGCTACTTTGAGGAATCTAAAATCTAAGACATATTTAGAGTTATTTCACACTTTTTTGTTAAGTACATCATTCCACATGTGTTCATTCATAGTTTTGATGCCTTCAGTGAGAATCTACAATGTAAATAGTCATGAAAATAAAGGAAACACATTGAATGAGAAGGTGTGTCCAAACTTTTGGCCTGCACTGTATATGATTACGTAACATGATCATGACAATTTTGACAGCAGCTTGCAGCCTGGCAGCACAGACAGAGGCATTGACTTCTTCCTTTGGACAATTCACTACTAGGCTTAATAGTAGACACAATGAAAGCCTGGGGACCTTCTGCATACGAGCAGAATAGAGAATAAACCATTCGCTCATTAGTATTCTAGCTAGCATACAATCTTAAAATAACATTATTATATGAGCAGGAGTGACACCTCATCTCTCTAGCTGCCAAGCTAATGAACCAGGGAGCAGATGACCAAGAATCCTTCACATTTCACTCCCTCACCTGTCGCTAGATGAAGACAACAGTGTTCCTCCGGCTCGCTCCCACGGTGCACATACAATGTGTCATGACTGAAGAGTGTGAATATCTAAATGTGGTTATAAATGTTATAAATCTGGGTATTTCGCACAGCTCAGCCGCTATTCCGCTATGAGGGAAGGATCACAGAACAGGAGAGAGAGAGGCTTGGTAATACGGAGGCTTCTGATAGGTTGACAGCCTTTTTGTATTCCGCTTTTTAATTGGTCTGCTGTGGTGGTGCAGTAGTAGGTTGGGGTTTTTAAGGTTCCCTGCGAGTAGAGGTTTCGTGTCTGTAATGGCACACACATTTATTATAACTATTATATTTAGTTATTATTATTATTATTATTTAATATCTATTTATTAGTTATGTAATTATTATAACTAACCCTAACCCTATAATTAGGTAATCCACACAAGTCTGCATTAGTCTGTTTAAAACCAGATAAATTAGAGAGATCATAACGCCTAGAGAGATAGCGCCGTTTGCCTGGTGGTGGTCCCCGATTAGCGCCGCTTCACACAGTCTGATTGGCTCGTTGACAAGGGAGAGCGTCACTGAATGGACATCTATGAGACTGGCTGAAGTTAGGGAAAACGTCTAATGTGAATGAATGGTCTTTATTGTCATTAATATAGTACAGGTACCATACAACGAAATTTGGGAGGGGGGGCTCCCCTGGTGCTAGGAAAAAAATACTAAAAACAAGAAGGGAAAAGAGCTGGTTTACATAAATAATAAAGGCTATATACACTATCCACTATAGGCCTACTATACTATACAAATAAAACACTGTGCTGTACTCTATGCTATGCTATAAATATCCTAACATTTCCTATCTCTGAACCTTATGTACACGAGGGTTGTCATATTGCACATAGTATTATTGCACATTAATTTGCACATAATGTGCGAGCTTAACAGCAAACTAATGGTACCAGAGTCCGATATAGCCTATATAGATGCATTGCTCGCATCGGTATGCGTTGATGATAGCAGCCATTGACACAATCAAATCTCCATGTTAACATCTCACTGTCTGTAGCACGCAGGGTCGTACGGCCAGGCGGTACATGCGGTGCACCACGCCCACCGGGGCCCGTGAAAGGTCCTCTCAGGATGTTGAGCGTGGTGCGTGTTTGTATGTTCATTAAATGAACTAACAAACTTCGTCGAGCACTATTTTAACTATTCATTAGTAGGCCTACAACATATTTGTATTGAGGGGCTGGCTCATTTTGGTCACTGCACAAAAGTCACTAAGATATATGAACTGTAATAGTACATCTATTTAATTTAAACAGAAAATATTTCTGATTAACAGTTATATGACATATATCGGTCGCTAAAATCGAGGTCAGTGCATAGAGTTTGACTGTAGTCTAGACATCTAGCTATGTAAACAAAATGAAGATGTCATTCATTTGGGGGTGATGTGGTGGGGCACATCAAAATGTGCACCCTGCCCGTCGTGACCAGTTTACACCACTTGTAGCATGCAACACTTCTGGGAACCAACTCTAGACTACCGCCAAACCTGTCTCTCTTTGGTGTTGGTGTGGTTCATCATGTTCTGCTACTTCCCATTCTGATTTCCCAAAGCACTAGGTGAAAATTGTACCTATAGGCCTACACCTAGTATGTTATACAACTCACCATTCTGCCTGTACTGTAGGCTACTGTGGATTATTGCCGTGAGAGAATTTAACAGTAAGGTTCCAGGTATTATGATGATTATCTCCAGTTACTTATTGTTAAACTCATACATGCCTGGTGCCTATGCAGTAACCTCAATGAAGAAATGCATGAGGATCCCCTGGAATGTAGGCTAAACATATTTGTTGTGCATAACCCTTTGGGCTTCAGTGAAGAATAGAGGAAGGGTCCAGGGTGGGCATGGGGTTACACTGGAGGTTCAGACCAGGGCTTTAGAGCATCTCATATTGAGGAGTCTGTTTCCTCTCCTTGTGCAATAGCAGATAATCATAATCTGGAGAGCAATTCTGATTCTAAAACTCTTAAGTGTAGGTGTCCAGTCATAAGATGCTGTTGGAAAAGTTGAGGATACAGACAATGATGTTGAAAACACTTGAACAGTATTCTCTCTCTCACACACGCACACACACACACACACACACACACGCACACGCACACGCACACACACACACACACACACACACACACACACACACACACACACACACACACACACACACACACACTGGTTTCTCTTTCAACTCTGTAACTCTTTCATGCTGCTGATACCTTACTCCTCATTAAGATTAAGTGGCTGTTATCAACAACTAATCAAAATTAATGAGAACTATAAAAAATAAAACACTAGCATGCTGCTGCACACCAGTCAAAAAGGTGTATTGTCCAAGAATGTTTTTCATTTATTCTTCAGACAGATGTTGTCTTGTGTGAGGTTTGGGTTACATCACAGCTTTCCAGAGTGACAGTGATATAAACGTTTTTCCAAAGTTTGCATAATCTCAGATGATGATCACCAATTATCTATATCTATATCTATATCTATATCTATATATATATCATACTGTATATATATGATTTCAATGATGTAGTCACTTCCAGTAACGTCCTTAATTCTTGACATGCAGGTGGGAGATTATAAAAAAGTATCCATCATAGAGGATGAGGAGAGGGGATGCTTTGGCTATTGAAATGCAGTCCAAGGTGGCATTTAATCATATTAGTAACAATGGCGTGCTGCTGATATTTTATTAAATTCTAATTATTAAACTAATCCAACAGAGAGGTGGGCTACATCCATCATTGGGTGATACATTAGGTAATAAAACCATGCAAATCAATGTTGCTTGTAATGTTGCAGTTGCTTAATTTGGATTAATTGCAAATCAATTCTGATTAAGTTTGATTAAAAACCTCATCCGATTAGACGTAATTTCGGCTCTTTGATGTAGAGGGGGTTGGCGCACACCATTGATTTTCCTTGACCTCAGTGAAAGGTCCAAAATTAGACTATAGACTACAGATGTTGTGATTTCATCGATTAATACAATTCGATACAACAAGGAGACAAAGAAATACGTGCGGTAATTTAAAAATGTTATTTACCGATTGTAACGTAAAAAACTAAAAGAGTCTACAAAAGTTCCAATGTTCACCCGTCGCACGGGATAGTGGTATGTCCCTTGCAGTGGTTTGAGCCGTGGCGTAGCGGTGGAATATCTTCAGATACGCGACTTTGAGGAGGAGCAAGATTTTAGATTTTAGGGAAGCTGAATGTTGCGCGCACCATAAAATGCATTCTTAGATGGGGTTTTTTCCCAGCAATTTAGGACAAATGATGTGCGTTGCCTATGCGTTTAGATGAGAACTAGATCATATACGAACTAACTAAAGGCTGGATTTGAGAGATCCCTTCATCACTGACACGCGGGGATATAGTTTGTTATTGTTATATTGTTTTCAAACTTGTTTTTTTTAACCTACATCTATGCGAGGATGTTTTGGAAGTAATGAATTGGATCAATGCCATCAATTCAAAGTCGGAAGTGGAGCTATTTCCAATGGAATCGAGGTGGAAGTTTCATTGAAAAGTTAAAAAGAAATTTCTCCGCTGGAGGAATAGAGACGTGAACGTGGATTGATTCGTGGGAAACATTTGTTACCGTTTACACGTGCGGCTCTCCCTTTTTACATCTCGGCTTCATTGTAACCAAAAGAGGAAAAAATGCATGTTGTGAGCTCACTGTTTAGTTGTACACGTGAAGAAAACCGAGGGGGGGTAAATAAGTTGTATTTGCTACACCTATTGTTTTCCCTTGCTGTCATTGTTTCGTGCTCAGCCTGTCCAGACAAATGCGTATGCTCCACATCAACAGTAAAATGCGTAAACCAGGACTTATTCGCTATTCCACAACCGTTGCCAGCCAACACGAAAACCCTATTCGTTACTGGAAATAATATTTCCCGTCTCACAGCCGAGTCATTCCCCAGCCGTCTGGATCAGTTAACAGACTTGCATCTTACTGGAAACCAGATAGAGCTGGTTGACTCAATGGTATTCAGCAACTTGCCAAACCTCAAACTACTGGACTTGAGCAACAATAGGATCCAGAGTTTCAATGCTTCAGCATTCCCTAATGACAACAAACTGCAGGAACTTATCCTAAGCAGGGCTTTTTACAACTACAGCTACATGGATGATGTCTTCAGCCTGCTACAGAGTGGAGCCCTTCAGCCCACCCACTTGGACCTGTCCAACAATGACCTGGTGATCCTCCCCGATGGGATGTTCTCTCAGCTCTCCAGCCTGGCCATGCTCAGCCTACAGAACAACTCCCTCATCTTCATCCGAAACGGAACGCTGAGGGTTCCGCCTCTTAAGGAGCTGGACCTGAGGGACAATGCCCTGAGGGAGCTTTCCAACGCCACACTGGTTGACCTCAGCCAAAAGACTGGTCTCCAGGTGCATCTAGCAGGGAACCCCTGGCTCTGCGACTGTAATATCAAGGACCTGGTGGAGTGGCTGGGAAGCTCTGACCAGGTCTCAGACAAGCAGAATATAATCTGCGCTGACCCAGAGGGACTCAGGCTAAAGTCACTACTACAGGTAGATATGTCTGAGTTGGAGTGTAACTACAACGGTGACATGAATGGTGTGCTGGAGACGTCGTATGTCTTCCTGGGAATGGTGCTGGCCCTCATAGGAGTCATCTTCCTGCTGGTACTGTACCTCAACAGGAAGGGGATCAAACGGTGGATTTATAACATCCGTGACGCGTGCAGGGACCATATGGAGGGGTACCATTACAGGTACGAGATCAACTCGGACCCTCGCCTGGCCAACCTCAGCATCAACTCAGACGTATGAGGCTTGGAAGGCGGGACCAGGCCCTGCACCCCACCGTGAGGCACTGTTATGACTTCTGTTCAGATATGCATGATGAGCAACCTCCCCTTTAGTAACAAGAACTCCTGGCCAACCACCTCCCCTTCTCTCCCCCCTACCCTTCTCTCCCCCCTCCCCCCCATGATACTGTATCATCCAGAACCACCAGTTACGACTGTCAACCTCCTCCTCAGCCAAGCATGCAAACGGTTGGCCCCTGTGATGCAATATGTCTGAGTCGTTTTTTGTTTATTTTTTTTGTTCTTGTACTTTGTGCATTTGTTGCATGGACTAAGAACTATGACGCATTTGGGAAATGTGGGGGAGTTCTCTGCAAGATAATTTTCTATTAGTTTTCCTAAAGCAAAAAAGAGGAGTACTGTACAATAACAACTCAAACGAAACAAATGTTATTTTTGGCTTTGAAGTCAAATATAGTAACTAGGCTAGACCTGTTGATGTCCATTCTGCTGGTTGTAATACCTCTTGTCATTTTTTCTTCCTCCTATTGCACAGTATTTCTATGCTTGTTTATTTGTCTGTATTCTTTTATTTTTTTTAATACGATGTGATTTTATGATATACATA
>NC_137680.1:13099238-13101738 GCF_963989245.1 Nansenia antarctica | reverse complement strand
AACAGAAATAATACAGAGAAAAGAACAAAATATAAAATTAAAATTAAAATAAATAAAAAAGCACCCATAGATTACATTCATCACTCATCCAATTTGTCAACTTAAGTCTTACAACCAACTAGCAATATATCACAAGTAGCCTCCCCATTTTGCTGTGTATTGTTCAGTTCTGTCCATAGAACTGAAGGACGTTTGTTCGTATGCTGCCACCTTTGCCAACTCCATAAGCCATTCCTGGAAAGACGGCTCCCCTGCGTTCCTCCAGTGTCTCATAATTGACGTGATAATTCTTAGTGTCTTATTGCATTCCTAATTGCCTGCGACGCACACGAGCAAGCGTCAAAGTGAATCACAGAGCTCTCCTACTCTAATCAGTTTGTGTGTTCTAATCAGCCGCGTCCATCAAAAGACTCTGCGTGCATCTACACTGTCAAGCGTGTAAAGGGACTCTTTGTGTTTCTATTTCAGAGGTGGGCGCAGTGTACATTCACTGTGGTTGTTGTCTTGCGGTACCATCTGACAGATCACCTCGAGACAGGCTCTGTAGTGCCACAGCACTTTGACGCATAGTATATTAGTATGCGGTGTAAGCTCATATGAGCTGGGTGCCATTGAGCTCAAATAAATCGATCCAAAAAGATCTAGCGATCCTAATCATACACAATGACAACGAATCGTCCATCAACAGCTCTGATTCCATCCAGTTACCACAGCGTTTACTTCTGCTTTGTCTGGGTGACGACAACATGATGTTGATGGTGCTGCAGCCTCGTTCACGGTGAGCGTCTCCGGGCGCAACGGGATCCCTGGGCGTGTCCCTCAGTAATGTTCTTGTTTCCCTCCTCTTCCCCTTCCACATGGAATGGTAGGCATCATTGGCCTGGGTCCCCTCAGTAATGGGCCTCAGCCTCTCCCTTCCTCCACATAAGATGGTTCTTCCCATCTAATGTGGATTTATGGTGTTGTGCATTAGCGTGCAGCAGCGCTGGTGGCCACCTCCTGTTGGGCCGTGTCGGGGCTTCATTAAACCCCAATGAAGACAGATTGGAGCTGACAGGACAAGGCCAGGCAGGCAGCGCTGCCTCTCTGGGGCCGAGGTCTGGGTGTGGGTCTGGGTTTGGGTGTGGGTCTGCCAGGAGGAGAGAGAGAGAGGTTGCACAGCTGGGAGACAGGAAGAGGTGTGGGAGCAGGAGGAGGAGGATGGAGAAGGAGGAGGAGGAGGAACACATGGTAGACAACAACTGAATAGCAGCATGATAGCCTACTTATAGAGGATGAACATGTCAATTATTGAAGGATACTATTGTTTCAATTGTTTTGGCAGTGAAAAGCATTTGCTTTCAATGTTTGTTTTTTTACCACTCCACAAAAAACATCATCAACCCAATGGATATGTGGTGGAAATCAGCTGTGTTATCTGCCTGTACACGTAGGGACATTTGCCATTATATCCGAAACCTCACTAGAGTAGCCCAATTTAATTAGTGTGTGTGTGTGTGTGTGCGTGTATGTGTGTGTGTAAGTGCTTGCACAATACTACCTCCACCAGCCTCCACTGGTAAAAATGTACCTGACTTGACTTGATCCTGGCAGTGATAAGTGTCTAGTGACCAGACGGTGATCTCCATCTCTATCTCCATCTCCATCTCTGAACAGTTCATTCATCGGACGCTCTGCCTTTACCGGCCCTGAAGTCGCCTGCCTCGTGCTTGAACCCAGGGGGATATGATAAACCGGACAGAAGGTGACGTGGTGTGATGTGTGAGAGACAAAAGAGCCTTGCCCTTGACTGTTGTCTGTGTTGTTTTTCCCTGGGCTCCTCAGAGGTATTAGCGCTTGCAGGGGTGTGCTGATGAGATCGGCCCGGGGGCTGCAGAGCGTGACCATTTACTGTGAGCTCATGGAAAGATGATCCGTTAAGCGTTAACCTCTGTCTGTGTCTCTCTCCCCGTCCCGTCTGACATACCGTCTGTGTGCTCAGAGATTCCAGTCAGCCCAGAGTGATGAGGTCAACAGCCATCGCGATGGCGGTGTGTCTGTTACGATGACAACATACAAGCGTTTTTTATTGTTGGGTGTCAAGTGGCACCGTGCAAAGTATACGGTGTCTGCTGTCTTTAAGCCGAGCTCTGCAGGTGTCCTCTTGGAGGGGAGGGTCCACGTGATAGGGTCGATAACACATGTGTATGTCTATAAAAATAATGTTTACATTTCGGTAAAGAGGAAAAAAAATACTTTCTTATGCTTTTTTTGTTGCCATAGTTACCGGTATAGCCCTGAAATGTATTCATCTCATTCTCTGTTACACACGTGTGTCTACTTGTATTATTATCTGGTTTTATCATAATGTCTTATGATACCAGCTATCATTCATATACTCTACATCTACAGTGTGTATACATGTGTAAGAATATCTTTAGAATCTAATATCCTGTCATTGTTTTTTGTTGCTAGAAAGACTGAAAATTGGATATTGAATGAAGGCAATGATGCAGTAATG
>NC_137680.1:13074238-13089238 GCF_963989245.1 Nansenia antarctica | reverse complement strand
AACACACCATGCAGAGAAGAAAGGAGATCTCAGAGGACATCAGGAAGAGGGTAGTGAGAGCACATCAGTCTGCGGAAGGCTATATAAGATTTGAACTCCATTAGTCCACTGTGAGGTAAATCATTCACAAATGGAGAGCATTTAACATGACAGCAACTCAGCCTAGAAATGGACATACAGTACTTTCCAAAATATCCCCAAGAGCCACAAGAAAAATAACAAATCAGGTAAAAACCAACCCAAACATAATAGAGATTTGCAGACCTCCCTTGCAGCATCTCAGGTAACTGTGCATGCTTCAATAAGAAGAAGAACACTGAATCAAAATGGCATTCGTAGGAGGGTTGCTACGAAGAAGCCTCTGCTGTCAAAAAATAACCAAACTGCCCTTCTTAACTTTTCCGGAGACCGTCTGGACATGCCTGAAGGTTTCTGGAAGTCCGTTCTCTAGACAGATGAGTCCAGAATTGACCTTTTTGGTCACAATCAAATCCACTATGTTTGGCAAAAACCCAACACTGCCTATCACCAAAAGAACCTTATCCCAACAGTTAAACATGGTGGTGGAAATGTCATGATCTGGGGCTGCTTTTCCTCCACAGGACCTGGCCGACTCCACATCATTAAGGGATCCATGAATGTTGACGTATATCAGGAGATTTTTTAACAGAACTTCAAGCCATCAGTCAAGGAGCTAAAGCTGGGCTGAAAATTGGTCTTTCAACAAGACAATGACCCAAAGCATTCAAATAAATCTACCAAAGAATGGCTCAGGATAAAGAATATTTATGTTTTGGATTGGCCAAGTCAAATTCTGACCTAAATCCAATGAGATGCTGTGGCAGGATATGAAGCAGGCAGTTCATGCCAGACACCCCTCAAACCTCACTCAGTTGGCTCACTTCTGTAAGGAGGAATGGGCAAAAATATCTCAAAACAGATGTCAGAGACTGATTAGCAGCTATACGAGACATTTACTCTGTTATCACTGCTAATGGAGGTGCCACAAGCTATTGACTGAAGAGGTTCACTTATTTTTGCACCTGCACTCATTTCTTTATAATTTAGTTTTCCTACTACACGCATGATTCCCTCTAAACCAACATATGGAATTGGTAAATATAAACCTGTTATGTCAGATAAAAAAGACTGGTTCTGATTAAATAAAGATTTCATGGTAAAAACAAAAAAAATCTATGATTGCACAAGGGGTTCACATACTTTCAAGCAGCACTGTATGTCTACAAGACCCTTGGCATGGCCATGCCACAGCTGCGGCAACACCAACGCCAAATCGCTGGCTGCTCAAATTGGGTAATCCATCTTGGCTCTGGGTGTTCACAGATTGCCCTGACCGTAACCCCCCGCCCGCCACCCACACTTAACCCTCTCTCCCTCCCTGCCCTCCACACACACACACACACACACACACACACACACACACACACACACACACACACACACACACACACACACACATAACCCCTTCTCTCCCCACCATCCATATAGTCTATATATCCATCCCTCATTTAGAACTCGCCCTAGAAGGGTCAAGGCAACTCAGCCGTTCACTTCGCTGACATGTCATTGGGCTCTTGATGAGAGACTCCTCTGTGTGAATGTTAGTGTAATTGGCTACCATTCCATTGCTAAGTGCCTCCTGTAATGGGCAACTGACCAGAGACACACACACACACACACACACACACACACACACACACACACACACACACCTGCAAGACCCTGTTAGAACACTGCTCTCCTTGTCATGGAAACCACTCCCTTGCGATGTGGCATATGCCAGGCACTGAGGCTGTGGAGAGGGAGACTACTGGTTCTCATCCAGGGGAGGCTGCGGGAGGTAGAAATCGGAGGACGGGCTCATTGGACGGCCTTGCTCAGAATGAGGAAGCATATCAAACACATTTCTACCTCCACCAACCTCCACTATCAATTACCCTTGGAGAGCTATAGAGTGTAGGACACTTGACTCTTAGACCTTAAGAGAGCACACACACACACTGTGTAGCTGCTCCTGAACCCTGTTTCGGTGACCACTGCCTGACATAATACAGTTTGCTTCTCAACAGACCAGGGGAGGCAGGTGGAGGTAGAAAACAGAGGACGTCATTGTAATACATGGAACGGAACGAGGAATGGTATCAAACACACGTCAGCACAGGTAGACATCGGAGGACGGACTCACTGTAATGCATGGAACGGAATGAGGAACGGCATCAGACACGTGTCCACCCGCCTCCCCCTGACACGCATACAATAACAGTGATCATAACTGCTGAGAACACGGTTGACCTCTTAACAGTGATTTAAATACCTGGCTCCGCTGAACCCACCGCCGTGGCTCCGCTCCTCCTGTGGGGACAGTGACATATCTACTGCAGCGTCCTGTACGGTACACCTCCGTCCTCATCACCGCCCTGATCCCTCCGGTCAGCTGTCATCTGTCATCCCCCCCGAAGGCCCTGCTCCTGCTTTGCGGCTGCCTGTCAGACCATCCCCTCTGACACCCAGGCAGCCTACTGAAACGGGATCACCTCTTTAGAAAAATCACACAACACATCGTTGAAAGCGTCACACAGAAGCGTCATTTTTCTTATTTCGGCTCTACACTCCAAAGGTGTTAGATTTGAAATCAAACAATTAAGGTGAGGTTAAACTAGAGATTCTCAGCTTTTTTTGATGGTATTGGTGTACATATTGGTTGGTATTCGTGTACATATTGGTTGGTATGGTGTACATATTGGTTTCACCGTTCAGAAATGACAGTTTTTATGCATAGTCCCCCAATGTCAGGGTCCTATGCAGGGCACTGTGTAGGTAGGGTATGTACAGCCAGCAATTGATCTGAAAGTTGAAACTCAACGTACAGCATACTTTGACTACATCGTGTCCTCCCATATCTGGAGAAGCTGTGGAGGAGAATAACTCACCAATCCGTCAGGTTTAATATTCCACGTGAGCATGTCTGTGCATAGCTATGCCCAATACAATTGGACAGCCTTCTAAATTGGCGCTCAGCACCAGGATGTAATCTTGAGAAGGCCATGCCTCAAGCGCACTGACAAAGCCGTGGCATCCTTGCCCTGTGGCAGACTGGCACCATGCCCAGACCTTGCCCACGGGCATGGCATTTTCATGGGCTCTCTTCGAAGGTTGCCACAGAGGCATGCCAAGGCCGATGGCTGGACTAATGAGTCATTGAGGGACCGTCAGATGAACGGTAGATAAAACCCTCTTTTAGGGGGGGGTGAGGGAAAAAGCATAGAGGGGTGGAATGAAGGAGAGAAGGTGAGGGAGGGATAGGTTGAGAGGCGGCGAAGGGGAGGAAGAGGGAAGAGGGAGGAGGGAGCAGGAATGGAGCAATAAAATAGATGGAAAAAGTTTGAAGTAGCTGAAGAAGGTATGGGGGTGGAGTGAGAGCGACGGGGGGGATTGAACCGCGGGAGAGAGGGAGACAGGACGAGGAGTAGGGGGAGGAATTGGAAGAAGAAGCTGAGGGTTTGGGGGTGGAATGAAGCATAATGAGGAGAAGGATAGTGAGTAAGTAATATGATGATGCAGTAAAAAAGAAGGTGAAAATGTGGGCAGATGAGAAAATGAGGGAAAAAATTGAGGGATGAGGAAAGTAATAAGAATGCTAAACAAAGAGAGACAGGGACAGGTAGGAGAACAATAGGAGGATAACTGGCAACAATATCCCAGGGAAACCCTGAGGCAAGTTAAAGCAAATAATATTCTGCCTGCCTGGTTTCTCCTTAATGAGAGATGTATCCTTTAACCTCAGTAAAGACACTCAATCACAAAACAGAGTTAATGAAACATTCCAGAATCATCTTCAGGAATGACCTGAAGATTCTGTTGGGAATCATTTGTTTGGCAGACAAACCATTAGATTCAGTTGAGTGAAACAGCGATTCAATCTAATGCCTCATTTACCAACACAGATGAGACCAACTTCGGTTTTTCTCTGACCTCACAAATGGACCTTGGCAAAAGGCGTATGTAATCTCACACACCAACACCCTAGTTAATCTGAAAATAATATCAAATGCATTAACGCAGGCATATGCCTGGGAACTCTCATCTAAAATGAATATCTGCGAGCTCTGCCTCGGCTCTTCCTGGCGTGTGCTGGTATCTGGGGTGATAATGAGCTCTATCTATAAAAGAACACTCAGAGTTTAGAGAGAGAGAGAGAAGACATATGGTTTATCAGTGTCAAACTCTGTGTTCTGGTTATTGAGAGACATCTCCAGATGGCGATTTGTCATTTGTTATCTATACCTGTGTTATTGTTTTAGGGATATATTCCTGAATGAGAATAACCCCATCCCAAATTCATCAGATCCCACACGAAAACAATAAGCTGTCAAATATTTTAGACACAAATATGCAGCATTAATTACTTCCAGTTAAATATAGATAAGCCTTTTCTACAGACGGGGTTATATTTCTCAGGAGATAACTAGCAGAAGAGGCTAATAATGAGCAGCACAATGTCAACATGAAAGTGTCGACAAACGCTGCCTGCGGGGGAATAACACTTTTAATTTGACATTATCTTCATTCATCATTTTTTTTCTCTCTCTCTCTCTCATCAAAAGACAGACAACAACTATTCAAGGCTAAGACATTTTAATACCCGGTGCGCCAGATTGACAAACAGTAATAAACAGTATACAGATGTTGTCTGTCAGTGTGAGTGTCAACGTCGTGTCTCGAGAACAGCACAAGTATGAGGCAGACTCTCCTCTCCTCTCTTCACCTCTCCTCTCCTCTCCCCTCCTCTCCTCTCCTCTCTTCACCTCTCCTCTCCTCTCCTCTCTTCACCTCTCCTCTCCTCTCCTCTCCCCTCCTCTCCTCTCCTCTCCTCTCCTCTCCTCTCTTCACCTCTCCTCTCCTCTCCTCTCCTCTCTTCCCCTGTTCGCTCGTTCTACTCTAGCAGGGCTATTTAGAGCTCTCCATTTAGACTTGTAGGAAAAGGGCAGAGAGGAAAGTGAGACCCTCTTGACGTTTCCACACAGGATATATTTAATTAGCCAATTCACTCTCTGTTTTGCCACCTCGGTGAGCACAATGTGTCTTTGTATTTCTTCTCAAGTAATTGTGACTTGCTGCATCAGCACACTCACAGGTGGCAGATCCGGGGAAGCAGTCAGACCAGAGAAATATGAATCTGTACCTCCGAGAGAGCTCGTAAAAATAGACACCAGAGGCACAATGCTGTATTGTCTTGGGTTGTTTTTCTGGAGATAACCTAGGCAGGGAACCTTGCCCTGTTCATCAATTCATGCCGTAGTAGGGCTGGCCTGTTCCTCTCTTAAAACAGACCTGGACTCTGAAACAAGACATCGGTGCTCAATATTAGGTTGTTTGTCCGCCCACTCTGCTGCTGAACACCGTCAGAGTAGGCCGAGTAAAAATAGCGGCATTAATTAATTCTGTGAATGATTTCTCCAGCGTGTTCTGTGGTTTCTTCTCTCTCTCCTCTCCTATGGCTGGGATGTGCTCCTGAGCATAATGTGTGTTGACTCCTGCCAACCTGGCAGCAGCAGAGGAGGACGTCGGTTGAACCAGAGCCAGTAACATTTGGGTGAAGTCTTGACGAAGTCTAGACGTAGGAAGCTCAGTGCCTCTTAAAACCGCTTCGACCTTTGACCTTACAGCTTAGGAGCTGACATATTCATTGGAACCATAACTTACATTTACATTTTAACCATTTAGCAAACACTTTTTTTATCCAAAGCGAGTTACAATTAGAGATGACAGGGACAGTCTCCCTGGAGTAACTCTGTGCCTTGTGGTATTGTAGAGTGTGACTCTGACTAGAGTCAGTGATAGTGATTTTTCTGCCTGTGTTGGCTTATTCTGAACAAGGCACACATCCCTGCCTATCACGGGTGGTGCGCACACTTTGTATTATACATAGTCTCAGGAAGTGCCAGCAATTAAAACCTTGCCTGACACCAGGCGTAGCAGAGGACCTCCTAAACAAGCTCATAAATATGACGTGCATAAAGGAAGTCATTATGGTAGTGTTATTAGAATGGTGCTGCCGGCTGATCAGCCTCACACACTTCACACAGACAGTATGGTGTGGCGAAGGTTTGAAGACAAGGCAAATTAAAAAGCCCGTTTCCATTAGACTTCTTAAAGACACACAACAATGTTACTGCCTTTCAAAGAGGGTACATAAACATCCTCAATCTCACTGCCAACATGAAAAGACACGCACACTATCTCAACACACTGTTATTACCATTGAGAAGGGCACATCAAAGCATCTGGGTGGGACTGGGAAGTTCCACTATAATCATGACATTTGAGATTAGTCGAGAACAGAGCATGTTTTATTCTGTGGCTACACAACTACTACTTCACAGAAAAAGAACACAAGAGCATTCAACACACTTGCATACTTGACATACTTTTTTTATATCTCACTTAAAAGTGGTACAAAAACAGCAATGAAGTCAAGTTTTGGAATGATTCAACACAAACAGGATTATTCGCTGTTATCCTAAAACGCAATTATGTTTCGTGACACATTATAGTTGTAACACAGTAACGATTTCTGGATATTTTGGCCAAAAGACTACACCCTCTGCCATTGAACACTGACAGGGTGGACAGAGTAATTAATTAATTCTGTGAATGATTTTTCCAATGTGTTCTGCGGTTTCTCTCTCTCTCGGCTGGGATGAGCTGCAGGGCGTTGTGTGTGTACTCCTGCCAGCCTGGTAGCAGAGGGTGTTTGTGAACCGAAGTCAGTCAGCTAACATTGGCACAGCGTCAGCCACGTTTGAACAGCCCAGTTAGACAAACCAAGCAGGCTACATTATGTAAACACACGGAGAGGCATTCCCGTCTATAAAACGTGTGCTCAAACATACAGTAGACATGTTACTCATGTTAAGGTCTGTATTTAAAAATTGCGGTCATCAACCCTCTCTTGACATTCTATTGGAATGATTACAGGTTTTTCTTTTTTTTACATTGTTGAACGGCATCAAAACAGCAGGAGAATAATGGAGAAGGTCTCTATATGCATCCAGTTCTTCCTCTGGTCCCTCTTTCTGTCTGGCAGAGACGAATGGAACCACGCGCCTTTGACCTTCGACCTCTCACCTCACAGTCTCATGTACGCCACCTGCGGAGAGGTCAGAGAGAAGATTGGAGAAGAGCTCAACGTCAGTGAGTTGAGGAGTAAGAATAGGATGGGACACAGCAGCACCATCACAACACACCGGCCGTTGAACGGACTATTCGTTTACCGCGGCGCTTAATGTGCCGTGATCAAAATGACTAAACAGTTCTCCTCTCTGATGCAGCCCTCCTCTTTCATGGTCAGATGGTCCAAAATAACAGCCCATTAAGAACAATTACTACCCCCCCCCCCCCCTTCAGAAAAAAAAGCCCAGGTCTAAAAAGCTTTAATCAACATCAACAACAACAACACACATTAACACATATCAACCGAAACGACAAAACAAAACGAGGCCCCTATCCTCCAGCAGAGCCCATCTGCTATTCCTGGGTGTGCCTGGGCGCAGGGTCAGAGTGTCCACCTGGCCGGCCTCCTTTGAGCGCTCTCTACGCGGATGATGGATGAGAGCGTTCGCCCCACCCAAGGCCTCCTCGTTCTCATCCCCTAAAGCGGCCCGTCTGGCCGAGGCCCGGCGGCGCCGCTGAAGCGCATCGGCAGTAATTCATACAAATGAGAACAAACAGCCAGCGAGGGAGATAGGATCGCAGAGGTGAAACAACTCTAAAAACTCCCATTAGGAGGATGACGCAAAAACAAAACACAAAATAAAAGCCTCTATTCCCCCCCCCCCGCTCCTCCCCCTCCAGGACTAAAAAGGGAATGAGCCTCGGAGACTTTCAATCGTGTCGTTTTGAAACAGCTGGTGTCACCGACGGAGACTCCTATTACAGGCCAAGAATTCCAGGAATAGGTTGCAGTATGCTAATGAGCAGAGTGTATGAATGAATGAATGAATGAATGAATGAATGAATGAATGGTCTTTATTGTCATTGCTACAGTACAGGTACCAAACAACGAAATTTAGGAGGGGTGGCTCCCCTGGTGTTAGGAAAAAAAAAAAAAAAAACTTTAAAAAAAAATCACAAGAAGGGAAGGAGCTGGTTTACATACCGGTAAATAAAGGCTATGTACACTATCCACTGTACTATACTGTACAGATAGACGACTAGGGTTGTCATATTGCACAATAGTGTTATTTCACATTTATTTAAAGTGTCGCAGTTTGCAGGCTTGAAATGTACGGTGGCTCTTGACGTTCCGGCTTGGGTCGAGGATACAGTGGTGAGAGATGGGAACAACGGAAACGAAACACTCTTTCTTTCCCTACCCTTGACTTCTCTAGCCTTTACCCCTCCCCCCCACTCCCTCTCTGTGCTCCTCCACCTAAAAAGGTATTATCTGATATTGCTGCAGAGGCACGAGAGCTTAACACTCCCAGTAACAGATGATTACATTTCCCAGGACATTCTCTCTCTTTCTCTCTCTCTCTCTCTACAGTATCTATAGTACAATAGCTTAGCTCCTTTGTCAGTAGGGGGGAATGTCAACAGCGGAGGGCTTGTCAGCTATCAGTGTTATGACAGACTGGAAGTAAGTTTCAGAAACTATAGGCTCGGGCCTGCGTTTTCACACAAACATCTGCCCTTTGATGCTCACAAGGCAGCCGTGCTCTTATCACAAACACTCCACATTTGGCAACGTGACAGCCAGGGGAATTATTTCTCCACTCGAGGAGGGAAAGAAAGGGGGAGATAAATACATACAGTGCGTATATATGGCGAGGGAGAACGGGAGAGCTGAAGAAACAAACCCGTTTCCCTGCCGCTGCTACTGTAGAGTAAAACTTCTAAGAAATACAGAAAGCTCTGGAAGCAAAAGTCTCCTAGCCCTGGGGTCTTCTCAGCTACGGTGAAGGGGGGGGGGACCCCGAACGACTGCGGATCGATCAAAACACTTCTGACGGAGCCTTGATGGAGGAGCTGCATCGGGTGTGTTGGAGCCAGACGACAGGTAAGTTCCCAGAGACAGGTGGGTCCCAGAGACAGACGAGACTGGGCTAGACGATGGACAAGAGAACGCAGTCCACTGGAGGCAGTGACGGTACTGTAGAGTTCTATCACAGGATGTGATCTACTAGACTACTAGAGCATGTGATATACCAGACGATGTGATCTGCCAGAGGATGTGATCTAGTAGAGTATGTGATTTACCAGATGATGTCATATACTAGATGTGATCTACCAGACGATGTGATCTGCCAGACTATGTGATCTATTGGATGTGCTCTACCAGAGCATGTGATCTACTAAACGTGATCTACTAGATGATGTGATCTACTAGATCTACCAGAGGATGTGTGTGACGATGTGACTGACTACCGTTGACCCTCGGGATCATTTAACATATGAGGGTCAAACCATAGACGTTCTTCCAAACACCCTCATGTCATGATCTGTCTTCAGCTCATCCGGTCTGACACAAAACGGAGCAGAACACCGAAGCTGTCTTCCCATAAATCTGCTTTCTCATGCATCCTTTGGTCTGGAGGCGACGAGGCGAGGCGCAGAACGTGGATTGGATGACGGGGGTCAAGACATCGATCTGAAACCGCGCTCAGCGCTTGTGGCCACGAGCCGACGGACATAACGGACGTGACTTCAGATGTATCGATCGGATTCTCCTGTAAAACTTCCTCCGTTTCTATTTCTGTCCATGTCGGTCTGCCTGCCTGCCTGCCTGCCTGTCTGCCTCTCTGTGGGAGTGTGTCAGATTAACGGGCTAGGGGTGCGGTCTGCTCCCTGGTGCAGGAGCGGCACGAGGCAGAGGAAGTGCTTTACAGCCCATTACACTGGCCAGCTCAGAGATGAAACACAAGCTACATGTGCGCACGCGCACACGCACACGCACACGCACACGATCTGATACCAAGAGCTAACACAATGGACACACTACAATAGACACACTACAATAGACACACTCTGTCTATTGTGTTACACACAGATGTAACTCTATCTCTAAGATGGAGATGTTCATCTATCACACTCTTTACCACCGTCCCCCCCAGTCCAATTTGTTTATCTTTTGTCTCTTTTCCTCTCTTTCTACCCCTCTCTCTACCTCTCTCTCTACCTCTCTCTTTCCCTCTACCTCTCTCCCCCTCCCTCCCTTTCTCAGTCTTTATCTCCATTTCCAAATCAATCGCTCTTTTAGACAGAGCTGATAGCTTTTATACCCCGTTTGAAATGCGAGTCAGTTCCTCCACAGAAACTTTATTTTATTTTATTTAGAGAAGATCATCAAAATATCAGCGCTGGGTTCCTCAGTGCGGACCCAAAGGGGCATCTGGAACAGAGAGCTGTGTTGTGGAGGAGCGCATGAGATTGCCAAGTTACGGTGGAGAAGCTCCTAAAATGTAATTAGTGGAGCATGCTAGAGGGCCTGTGTGTGTGTGATGGAAACACTAGTAAGCATTTTTTAATCAAAGGCCGTGAGCGTGATCCAGTAGTAGGCCCTCGTAACAGGACAGGTGCCAGTGGGCCCATCGCCAACCCGCACTCCGGCTTCCATATTTGTTTATGGAACTCTCGTGTCTAATGTGGTTGTGACGAACAGCAGAATGTTACTTCCTCAATTCTTCCCCCCCCCCCCCCCCCTAGCCCAGCTCTCTCTCTACCCTCTCAGGTAAGTGGTGTGACAGTTTGGCTGAGGAGAGGGAGACATGGGGGACAAGCTAATGGTAGTAATTACTCAGTAAACTGTCTGGAGAAAGTCCCTCTACTGGTAAAGTACTATTGTCAGCGAAACTAACAGCTCCAACTAGGTACACCGACACTGACAGAGACTCCTCTCTCTATATACATATCTCTATACGTCTAAACATATATCTCTATATGTTTAAAAACCTCAAACCCTAATCAGTGTCTGCAATGACACCTAGCTACCATTACAAGCTAAAAGGGGGTAATATACAGTGTCATGGAAATAGTCAGTGATGGGATCAAACAAACTCAGTGATGGTGGAGGCTAGGGGTGGGCACCGATGATCGACGATCGATAATTGATCGATAAGGATCTTGGTCGATCACAAAATATTTTGCTCGATAATCATTAATACATTTTAATTTTTTTTAAGGACACTAACGTTTTCAGTCATCCTCCTATTTGTGAGTAACTGTTTTTTTACTGCTCCTATGGTGAGTTACTTATTTTCTATATTTTTATTTATAACGTAAAATGTGTTTTTAAGTTAAACAATTTAGGCTACTCACTGCCTTGTTTAAGAGGATTGTTATCTGACTGTAGTGTCTAGTTTGAATGTGAATGAACGAATGTGTGCAATAGCAACACAAATAAAGTTTTTTCCCCAAGGAAAACATGCTTGTTATTTCTGCCCTATTTTTATATTTTTTTTTTAAATTTTTTTTTCTTTTTTTTTTAAATTAGTTTTTTTGATTTAATCCCTTTTCCACCCAATTTGGTATCCAATTGTACCCAACCTAGTATCCAATTATCCCTTGCCTATTGCGTAGGATCCGCCGCACGACCCCGTAGCCGGCAGCCTCAGAGGAGATAGCCAGGCAGACTAGCTGTCTGGCTCCTCGAGCCCAACACCGTTATTCCGGCACCAGACGGGGGCGGTGTTGCGCGACGGATCCTTGTCCGGAAATAGTCCTATACCCCCCTTGGGAGCGGCCGCTCAATATGCCGCTCCCTGTGGGCCCCGGCCATATCCGGGTCTGGCGAGACCGGGATTCGATCCCAGTCCCCGGTGGGCAGCTTTGCACCAGAGACTTGATGCTTAGACCGCTGCGCCACCGCGGGGCTCATTTTTATTTTATTTTTAAATTTAAAAAAAGCTTATCAATTAATCGATAATTGATCGTTAATTCTTGCGATTATCGAAAAAGAAATGTTGATCGTTTGCCCAGCCCTAGTGGAGGCTGTGCAAAGCCCAGCTGATGAGTCTAGGAACTGTCTGAATCACACGCGACCTGCAAAAAAACAAGCTGGTTTGCAGGAAAGATGGCCATCTAGCATCAATGTAGATATCAGGGGGAGGTTGGTGGAGGTAGAAATCGGAGGACGAGTTCGATACCGTTTTCTCATTCCCTTCCTCATTACAATGACCTCGTCCTCCGATTTCTACCTCCACCACCACCCTCCCCTGGTAAGATACCTATTGTACGGTCCTGTGTTACCCAGAGTTCCTCTCACCTGGTATGCGTTCATGGTGCGCAGCGACGGAGGGAGACAGGAAGTGCTGGTCGTCAGCACCTTCAACACCTCCTGGCATGTGGTCAGGGGGAGCTCCAGAGGATGAACGCTGATTGAATGAATGTTCTCCCAGGAGTATATGATGCTGGACGCGCGCACGCGCACACACGCACACGCGCACACACACACACACACACACACACACACACACACACACACACACACAAAGAGAGAGAGAGAGATTAATAAAATCTATTCTGCACCTGTAAGAACAAAAATTAAACATCATGTCTCCCAGAGATCTATTGCAGGGTGAAGCATTACTTCAGTCTTAAATTACTCATTCGAATCTATCACTGGGGAATATGTGTGATGAGAGAGGGCGGGAGAGAGAGAGGGTGTGTGTGTGTGTCAGAGAGAAAGGTGGGGGAGCGAATGGGAGTGAGAGAGACAGGGGAGGAGAGCGAGGGAGGGAGGGAGGGAAGGAGAGAGAGATTGATACCCTGTCACAGTGTATGGAGATGATCGTCATCTCGGTGACGTTCAGCCATCTGTGCAGAGGCTCTGAGAGGAACGCGCAGCTCTGTACCCCCGGAGCTGACGACGCCACAATAACACTCACTCAGTCTACAGACTGAACCTCCAAGAAAAGCCAGCTCAGTACAGCTTCAGGCGACACACAGAGCACCGCAAATGAAAAAAAGTCAACTATAAAAATGTCACCTGAAAGTGGATCGCTGGCTGTTTTTCCAAGTCCTACAGCGTAGGAGGAGGGGGAGGGGGGTCAGGGACGGTACCTTCCCGTCAAATCAGAACTAATCAAGTCATCACCAACCGAGCCCACCCCGCCCCCCCGGCTCCACCCCCCCCCACCCACTCGGCGACAAGCCGGGATTCAATTAAGCGGAGGCTCATTGATTTTCCGACCAATTAGAGAGACACATTAACGGCACACTCCGGCGGCAAACACAGTCGCCGCTTCGGCGTGCGCTCAGCCGAGACAAGAGGGTGTTGCGTGACGCGCAGCACGCCGCGCCACTGAGGGGAATTACCATCTGGGACAGAGAGAGGGGGGGGGGGGGGGGGGGGGAGTCACGGAGGATATAGTGTTATGGGGGAAACAACTAGAAATCCATAACACCCCCTCTCTCGCTCAGCTCTGCACCATGTCCACATACTGCTTCGGTAATATGTTTCCGATCTCTATTCAATTGCTACAATCACTAATCCCCCCCCCCCCCCTCTCCTCGGTCGTCCTTGGCTACGATGTGTGATGGTGACCAATGTCGTGTCACCCACAGGTTGTTTACCAGCTAGTGCCGTATTAAGGGGGCACATACCAGAAAAGGAAAAAGTTGTTTTTCGTTGAGTAAAAAAAATGCCCATTTAAAAAATCCATTACAGAACTTGTCTGTGCCTGTGCGAATTCTTTGCATCAAATGTTGGCTCAAGGGTTGACTGTTTCTGTCCGTTTAGGGGACCCCTTTTTGGCTGGTGAGCGCTCATGTTAGAACTAGTGGCTGAAATGACACAGAAGGTTCAGCATAAACAGCGTGTCTGTGTGATAGGATACACTGAGAGCTGTGCCTTCCAGGCCCTGACGGAGACAGCCCTCTCCTTCCACCTGCAGTTTGTCTAATTACAGCTCTTCTGCCAGTCTGCTGGAAAAACTGTCAGATGTAGAGAAACAAAACACGACAAACAGCAGCAATAAAATCTCTCTCTGAGGAGGAGGATGGGGGGGGGGGGGGGGAAAACAAGCCCAGTCAGAGCTCAGTTAACTCCTACAGGAAGAAACCAATCAGGATAGAAGACTCCTCAGGGAGACAACTAAATACGGTGGATCACTCCCTCCCACCTCGGTGAATCACTGTGGTTAAGCTCTACCCACTCAAAACAACAACACCAATCACCCACACTGGACCACTCATCACCTCTAAACTCTAATAAGACTAAATAATGGCCGAGTCCTTACAAATACCCCACAACAACGATAACGACGAGGAACAACAGCTGCTCCCCGAACTAAATCCTCCTGTTCTGTGACAGTGAGACGGTGATGCAGTGTGATTTAGAGGTCAAGAGTGGAGGAGGAAGAGGAGGAGGTGTAGGAGAGAGGAGAGACAGGCTGACATTTAGGCGGAGGTGGCTGAAACGGTGTGTGTGCGCGCGTCTGCGGCTGTGTGTAGGACTTACTCCTGTTCTTCGTCGCCAGGAGCATCACAGGGTAGATAGGCCACTTTAACCGCACTGCAGGCGAGGGGTAATTGACGCTCGCCATCCGGCCGGTGGCGGGTAGAGGTGGGGACGTCGCCACCGCCGACGGACTCCTCGAGTCTGACGGAGACTCCGAGTCTGACGCGATGAGGGAGTCACTGTTCAACAACCACATCTGTTGACCAGAGAAGTCATCAACACTTCTCTCTCTCACACACACACACACACACTTCAGACTCACCGCTCTCTTGCTACCGCACCAGTCGCACGCCCTTCACCGTTGTTCACTCTCTCTCATTCACGCACAACATCTGTAAAAATCCCCCCCCCCCACACACCACACTCAAAGTGACACACCCTTCACTTTCACACACTCTCACTCTCCATCAAGCCTTTCTCTCACACGCAGCATCTGTCACAATATCCCACCCCCCCTCCTTCTCTCTCTCTCTCTCTCTCTCTCTCTCTCTCTCTCCTCTTCTCTCTCTCTCTCTCCTCCT
>NC_137680.1:13025211-13074038 GCF_963989245.1 Nansenia antarctica | reverse complement strand
GCTCTGGGAGGAGGACAGCTCCGCCAGCCTGGCTGCTAGGGTGCGTTCCAGGAACACAGACCTGGGGAAGGAGGAGGAGGAACACCACAGTTACCCTTCATTCAACCCCAATGAAGACCCTCTCCACAGGGCGCTAGGCCGTTTGTTGAAGTTGCAAAGGAGTGGGAGACAACAGACAAGGTCACCACTATAGGAACAGATAGCACTCGCAATATGATGGCAGCAGCAAGGAGGCCACCGTTCAAGCATATGCTCTGTGTAGCGCCACATTATACAGAGGGTAATCACAGTGGCTCTCTGTGACAGCGGGTTTGACAGTGCTTTAGCCAAGTGCCATAAAATAGTCTGACATTTCAAACACAGCAGTGCTGAAAGTTCAACAAGCCTCTCATGGGCAAGAAGAGCAGTCACTCGTCCAGGATGTACCAACACACTGGAATTCAACTCTCGATAAAGCGGGTCCAACACAACAAAGACCCACTGAAGGCAACGCTGGCACAGCAGGAGCACAACTCAGCCATGCTAACCTCAGCTGGATATGACAGGCTGGGAAAGTTGGAAACACAACAGACGAAAGAACACAAACCTGTCATGGCTAAAAGGTAGAAACGGCTCTAGATTCCAGATTCAAGGACCCTCAGGTGCCTGCTCAGAGCAGAGAGGGAAGAGGTGTGGCGAAAGCTGAGTGAGATGCTGAGGTCAGAGATGCGGGTCAGGGGGGCGCTTAGGTGGCGTGGCGGGTTAAGCGCTGACCATGTAACCGCAGGGTCCCCGGTTCGATTACGTCCGGGGACATATCCTGCATGTCATCCCTCCTCTCTCTCTCACCCATCCTTCCTGTCTAAATCTTCACTGTAACTGTCAATAAAAATGAAAAATATGAGTGGGACTGCCCCACTCAGAAAAAATTACCGTATTTTCCGGACTATAAGTCGCACCCGAGTATAAGTCGCAGCAGACCAAAAATGGGCCATGAAGAGGAAAAAACCACATATAAGTCGCACTGGACTATAAGTCGCATGGTTCAAGGGAACGGGCTTGGCGGAATCAGCGGGGAAAGAAGACCCTGTTGAGCTTGACTCTAGTCTGGCACTGTGAAGAGACATGAGAGGATTTGTAAGCCCAGGAAGGACATAATTCACGTTGAAACTTCTTCTGAAAGGTTAAGGAATACTTGTATTATCGAGTGTAAAGTCCGCTAGCTAGCGCGGGGCTAACAACATGGCGTCGCGGAGGAAAAATGAAACTTTGAACAGCCTCTAAAAGGTAATAAATGACTTTAATATCGTTTCTAACGTCCATAACATTGTGTATAAGGTCCATAACATCATGTTTAATGTCCACATTGTCGTGTTTAATGTCCACATTGTCGAGTATAATGGCTATTCTATCGCGTATGAAGCGCTACCGGAAGTAGCAAAATGCTACTCGCGGGTACAACATTGCAACGTTAAACAGCCTCTGGAAGGAATAAATGACTTTAATATCGTTTCTAACGTCCATAACATTGTGTATAAGGTCCATAACATCATGTTTAATGTCCACATTGTCGTGTTTAATGTCCACATTGTCGAGTATAATGGCTATTCTATCGCGTATGAAGCGCTACCGGAAGTAGCAAAATGCTACTCGCGGGTACAACATTGCAACGTTAAACAGCCTCTGGAAGGAATAAATGACTTTAATATCGTTTCTAACGTCCATAACATTGTGTATAAGGTCCATAACATCATGTTTAATGTCCACATTGTCGTGTTTAATGTCCACATTGTCAAGTATAATGGCTATTCTATCGTGTATGAGGCGCTAGCGGAAGTTACTCCTTGGTTCATGTCAGTCAGAGATTACCGTATGTCAGTTCATGTCAGTCAGAGATTATGAATTATTGATATATAAGTCGCACCTGACTATAAGTCGCAGGACCAGCCAAAGTATGAAAAAAACCGCGACTTATAGTCCGGAAAATACGGTACTTAAAAAAAAAAAAAAAAGAGATGCAGGTCAGAGTCAGAATCTGATGACGAGGCACTGTGCACAGACAAAACTCTAGACAGGTGCCCATGGTAAGCTGGCCCATACGGCAACGTTTTCTTGGCTACACATGCCTCGACAGTGTAATGCGAGAGAGCGTTTTCGTTGGCAGGCCACGTTGTGCAGAAGAAGAGGTCGGCTCAAGTAATGTTATTCAGTGTGAAAAGGGACTGTTCACGTTGTCTCCTCAGAGGCACTAGGGCATTCAGTTTCTTAAATAGGCCTACTCACTGTAGCATTCATTTGGGTGTGATGTTACTTTGCAAACAATTTACAGGCAAGCTGTTTACATTCACTTTTTAGGAGACGTTACTTTGTAACTGTTCTTTATGTGGTTGTCTGCTAATTAAGGCTGCAATTCATTATGGACGTTGTAGGCAAAGCACTCCCTGAGACTGTTTTTTTACGAGTTAAGATATTCTAATCTTAGCCCCGCGGTGGTGTAGCGATGAATTGAGAATCAAGGACCCCAATTGAAATAAGCCAGTGGCTTTCTTGGGTTTTTATCCTGTTAGTTGACCTTGTATGTAATATGTACTTTCATGTACCTACTTCTGCAAATCTTCTAATAAAGTTTTCAATCAATCAATCAAAAGCGGTCTACGCACTGGCCGCTAGTGCATGCTGCCCACCGGGGCCGGGGTTCGTATCCCGGCTCGCCAGATCCAGATATGGCCGAGGCACACGGGAAGCGGCATATTGGCCGGCCGCTTCCGAGGGCGGTATAGGAGTATTTCTGGACTAGGATCCGTCGCGCAACACCGCCCCCTGGGCGCCGGAATAACGGTACTGGGCTCGAGGAGCCAGTCAGCCTAGTCTGCCTGGCGGCCTCCTCTGGGACTGCCGGCCACGGGGTCGTGCGGCGGATCCTATGCAATAGGCAGGGGATAATTGGATGCTACGTTGGGTTAAATTGGCTACCAAATTGGGTGAAAAAGGGATAAAATCTGAAAAACAAATAAAAAAAATAAAAAAAAGATATTCTAATCTTATTCAGAAATCATCAAAACTAAGCTGAGATGTTATAATAAAGTAAAGAATATAGTTCCTCTAACCAGTTTGTCATGCATTTCTTTATTCCAACAATCCAATTGTTATATCTCCCCCCCAAAATACAAGTAAATACAAGTATTTAAAACTTGATAAATCACAGCCTATTATTGTGATCAACTTGATTAAGATTGTTATAGATTGACAGCACTAGTTGATATGATTGATATTTCGAGGATGTTCATTCGTACAGTGCAACATCTCAAAGAAGTGAGAGCGATATGCGAAAGAGGAAAGAGGGGTGTGGGTGAGGTACCTTCTGATGGATGTGTCGTACTGGCTGTCTCCTACGCTCTCTCTCACGGTCACCTCTGTCACGTAGAGCTTCAGAGTTCCTGAAACAGTTCGAGCAGTGATTGAGTAGTAGTTATTAGATGAATACACATAGAACCAGCATCTTTTCATGATAGGAATACGAAATAGGAGTATAGATTGTGTGAGTTAGGACATATACAGTACAGGCCAAAAGTTTGGACACACCTTCTCATTCAATGTGTTTCCTTTATTTTCATGACTATTTACATTGTAGATTCTCACTGAAGGCATCAAAACTATGAATGGACACATGTGGAATGATGTACTTAACAAAAAAGTGTGAAATAACTCTAAATATGTCTTATATTTTAGATTCCTCAAAGTAGCCACCCTTTGCTTTTTTGTTGTTAATAAAATAAAAAATGTTTGTTGTTAATAAAATATATAATAATAATATTATATATATACAGTATATATAATAACATATTATTATTAACACATATTATATTTAATATTATTATTATATATTTTATTAACAACAAAAAAGCAAAGGGTGGCTACTTTGAGGAATCTAAAATATAAGACATATTTAGAGTTATTTCACACTTTATTGTTAAATACATAATTCCTATGTGTTCATTCATAGTTTTGATGCCTTCAGTGAGAATCTACAATGTACCAAATAGTCATGAAAATAAAGGAAACGCATTGAATGAGAAGGTGTGTCCAAACTTTTGGCCTGTACTGTATACATCAGCATCATTGTATAGACTCTGCTACTGTATGTAACCGACTAGCAATGACTAGGCTTCAGTGGAGGTTGGTGGAGGTAGAAATCTAAGGATGGGCTCCGATGGAATACTTGGAACGGAATGAGGAATGGTATCCAACACGTGTATGAGGAATGGCAGCAAAACACACGTGGGTTTGACACCGTTCCTCATTCCGTTCCAAGCATTCACAACGAGCCCGTCCTCCGATGTCTACCTCCACCAGCCTCCCCCTGATAGAGTTCTAGATTTCTTCTAAGGTACCTGACGTGGGGGCCTCTCCCAGGCCTGACGAACAACTTTTACAGGAGACAAGCATTCTTTTTCTGGGTTTCTACAAGACAAGAACAAACAAGAAACACCGTTTTACATCACCTTGATGTAAAACTGTACGGAAAAATCAATAGCAGAGACAGGCTCGGGGGAAACAGACCAAGACGAAGAGATAAGAGCATTGGAGGTCTCCTGAGTGCCCTAGAATTTACTCCCTTTTTTCTTATCTATTCTCTTTTTTTTCTTCTGTCTCTGTGTGTGTGTGAGAGGGCGATAGAGACAGAGAGAAAGAGAAGTGACTCGTCTCAGCGATTCACCGCCCCAAACCCACCTGCTTGTTTGGACTGGGGCCGGCGACCGGCTCGGCGACGGCGCAGAGTTCCTGGGTGAGGGTCTCCTCACAACCGCCGTCCCGCGCCAGGAGGAGGAAGGTGTCGCCTAGTAAACAGTCCTCCGTCCGGGGCAGCAGCTTTAGGTTGGCGAAGGGGTCCGGGTGGCAGCACCAGTCGCCCACCAGGTCGTTCCAGTTCCCGTTGGGCAGAGGCAGCACCCGCCTGAACACCCTGTTGAACGGCAGGTATTATTATTATATTATATTAGAACATCACCGTGTCATACAAGAGGCGGGGGGGTGACTCTGGCAGTAGTGGTGAATGGTGATATGTAGGACGTCTCCTTGTGGTTGAGAGGAGAGGAGATTGCAGAGTATACAGGCCTCCTCCGGCCTCCTCCGGCCCCCTCCAGACTCATCCATCTCTCTGACTGAACCCATCCTCTCCACGTCTGGGTCTCATATCACAGCAAGAGCTAAATAATAAACCCTCCTCCTCCTCACCTCTCCTCTAGCAGCCTGCTCTCACAGCTCTGACAGTGGAAGCTATAACTCTCCTGGACCTGCAGCCTCTCCATCACACTCCCCCAGGAGGGCTCTGTTATGAGAGAGAGAACAAGGAGACAAAACTAAATAAACAAGCTCAGAACAGACTGTCGTCTTGTGCCAGGGAGAGAGAGGGGCCATAAATAAACGAAAATCCGTGGCGCCGTGGCAGTGAAAGCCGCTCGGGGCGGAAGCGTCCGATCGATGTTTTTTGATTGGACTTGTCAAATGAGAACTCCCCCAGCTGTGCTTGTTGTGTTGGCTTCCTCTGGTGGCTGGGTGAGGCGGTCAATTACCTCGCTTCGCACCGTAAACAAACACCATAGGAAAACACAGAGGACGGAGGTCTGTGAGGTCTGGGCTCTGTTCTCTCTGTGGAAGAGGAATGGGAGCCCCGCACTCCTCTGGTGAAACGGTCAATACTGAAATGACTTCACTCTTTCGATTGAATGGTGGTCGTTTTTTTTTTTTTTTTACTCACTTCATCATCAAGATTATTATGAAACAACTTGATTTTTCCGACTGAAATGATGATAGTGTTCTGTCTGTGTGTGTTTGTTAAGAACAGAAGTGATTGTGTTTGGGTGTGTTATGTGTGTGTTACCTGTATCTATTGTCTTGTCAATGTTCAGACGCAGTCTGAAATGCAGCTCCTCTCCCGCCTCCCAAGGTACACCGGTGAAGGGCCCCTCCTCCACGAGGCTAACCCCTGATGGCAGCTCCAGGCACTGAAGGCCCTCTGGTGTCTGAACATGGATGGAGGACTCTCCCCGTGTCACAACTGCCTCTCCAGCACTCCCAGTCCAAGGCTCATCTCTCCTGGGAGGGGGACGGACAGACGGACGGACACACGCAGACAAACACACACTCTGTCAAACAAATTGTCACATATTGCTGAGCACACACACTTTAGACAACACGCTGTCCCCAATTAACAATACAATTGGATTCGGTGTTCATCATTATCTCTTACAGTCAGACATCCTCACGTCCATGGCTGGCCAGTCAAGACAAATTGGACTGCTTTCCCTGACTTTGTGAGTGAGTGATGGACCATTGTGTGTGGGGTGTGTGTCTGCGTGTCTCAGAGAGGCAGTATAAGGCCATTCATCACAACCTTCGCCACCTGTCCTTATCGTACCCCCTACCTCCTGTCTGCTGCTGCCTCAGCTGAAAGAAAACAGTACAATGCGTTCATAACAGAGTGGAAACCTGCTGAGAACGCACTGCTGTTGAGGAAAAAAGGCTGTCGGCCAACTGAAGATTTCCTTACGCTCCAGATGGAGTAGCCCTTTATTAGGCTAGGTGGGAGGGAGGGAGGGAGGGAAGGAGAGAGAAAGAAAGAAAGAAAGAAAGAAAGAAAGAAAGAAAGAAAGAAAGAAAGAGAAAAAGAGAGGAAGAGAGTGAGAGAGAAAAAGATTGAGAAATGGTGAAGATGAATGAGAGAAAGAAATAAGAGGGTGGGCTAGGTACACACAGACACAGACACACACACACACAGACACACACACACACACACACACACACACACACACACACACACACACACACACACACACACACAGTGTGTTTGGCGAATATAGAGCACATATTGTGTTTGCAGTGGCACCTCTGATGCACTCATGCACGGAAGATGCAGTATGTTGCCCTATGCTCAATCCCAGGGTTCCATGCAATTATTTCCACTAGCCAGGCAATGTGTCTCTGTCCTCGCTTGAGACAACTGCAATCCCCCAAGGAAAAACACTAAAACATGTTTCCCATCCAAGACGGTCATTGAATCACAACTTGGTTGGTTTGGTTGGAGCGAGGATGCAAAGGGGAATCATCTTCTGGTTCCCCTTTGGGTCAAGAGACATTTAATGAACCAACCTACCTGACATACTGACTGTAGAGTTATTAGACAATGGGAAATGCTTGTTCAGCAAAGTAACAGTCTAGGCTGCAATCTACGGGATCCCTGATAGTACAGTACCTATCAGTCTGTCTTCCAACTGATCCAACATCTGTGAACTGGATTCCATTTGCTACCAAAAATCTATACACTTCTGGAGATTTACAGCTCCACCGCCCCATCTAGTGGCATAACAACATATTGGCAGCAGCAGTTTGAGCAAGCAGGCCCTCTGTGTGAGTGTATTGGCGCTTTTCCATTGACCAGACCGGTACGGCTCGGTACAGCACGCATTTGTATCCTACCCGTACCGTACTTTCAGAAACGCTTCTCCATTATACACAACAGACCTGGAGCGAGCCGGGACAGTAGGATGAGTTAAGCATCATAAGAGCACTTCACTTTAATAAGTGCCGCTATACAGCTCAACAGGGGGAAATGCGATAAGAATTATGTCAAAATACAGCACTATCATGCACAGATCAGCCTTAAAACATGTACAAACATGTTAGATGTATAACGTTAAGACAGGGAGCGATGTATTTCTACGGAAAGGCTGTGCTTGACGCTTCCATTGGACTGACGGCGGGGCTCATACAATCTCCGCGTTTGTTATAGATACGAGTGCTCCGGTGTCTTGTTGGTAGTCAAATATATTTATTTATACAGCATATGGATGGAAACGTTTTTTTTTTCAGAATAAAAGTCTGAAACGTTTTTTTTTTCTGAATACAAGTCTCAACCTTTTTTTCTGAATAAAAGTCTGAAACTTTTTCTTTTTCAGAATAAAAGGGGTTGCTTTATAGCCCAGCATCCACACACCTGATTCAAACACTCAACCAAGAGCTGTGACACACAATTCAAACAAACTCAGCTTACATAACCAGCGGCGATGTGGGAGTGTGGCTATAGTAAACAGTTTAGGAATGAATGTCTTGCTTCATTCAATCACTTTCCTTTTATAGAAGGGGGGAACAACATGTTTACTGTACACTTGTATAATGTGTATTAATATAACAATGTATAATAGATTCAACACTGTGCCTTTAGAGAGCACTCTGTAGAAGAGTCCCCTAAGATGATGTTGTCTATGCAGGTGTGGCTGACTCTCCTCTGATGACCTGGGGTGAGATAGAGAGCACCCCCTTCCGCCTGGATGGGTCTGACACACCGTATGAGAGAAAGCATGGCCCATCATTTAAGGTATAATCTAATGACTGCCCTTGTACTATCTACATTTCTCTTGATCTATGTGTCCTACTTTGGTTTTTTAAATTGTTGGTTCAGAGCAGTAGAAAAGACATTATTTGACATACAGATTCCAGAACCAGGAAGAAGAGAGGTTGGGTTTGAAAATGGCTAATGAAGCTGCAGCCAAAAACCGGGCAAAGAAGCTAGAAGCATTGAGAAAGGTCACAGAGAACCTTGCAAGGTAGAGGACATTTCTGGACAATCAATACAGCTAATGCTTATCCCCACAGCCTACTGTTGACATTTATCATTGTATTTGACAAAACTGCAACATGTGTCTGTCCCATGCGAACCCTTTATCAGGCACTATTTTGGATGCCATTCAATTGCATGTGCTCTGCTGTTATTTGCACTGGTTGCTGAGGAAACCCTAATGTCTGTCTTGCAGTTTCACCCCGAAAGGCCTGAGCCCAGCACTGACTCCTGCCCTTCAGAGGCTTGTAAACCGGACGTCCAGCAAATACACAGACAAGCTCTAAGGGCAAACTATACCCCCTCACCCTCACACAGAGGAGCAGGCTGCAAGACTCCCCTGGGGTCCACTCTCTCTGGTACTCCGACACCAAGCAAGGCCAGGACCCCTGCATCTCAGGACCCAGCCTCCATCATAGACGACCTTCTGCAGCTTCCCAACTCTATTCAGGAATATTTGGGAGTTCATAATTGTTCCTAAGTTGTTGGATGGTGTCATAGTATCTGAAACCCTGATGTACAGTAGATCGATGAGTAATACCGTCAGGGTCTGAAAAGCATCGCCTAAAGCTCCCTTCACCTTGTATGCCTGCCTGCGTTAATTTTCAAGATGAGTCCCACACAACTGATGCTGGGCTTGACAACTTAAACATATTATTCTTACCGTAGCTGGATATCTAGCTAGTTTCTCTCTCCCATCGATGCAATGCTGCTGTGTTGTCCTCATTACCACTAAGGTTAGGGTTAGGTTTGTCCTGTTCTTCCCAGCTATTTTGAAGCCACATCGTTTCTCTTCAGCTATTACAGTGCATTGTGTTTGGTATGTCCTGTATAACATGATAGCCATCTATGAGCAATGTACTCACTGTATATAAGATGATGACCAAGGGGCTGAGTCCTGTTGATGGGGCCCAATGTTCTGTAGGCTACAGTATTTGTTTATTAAGATTTCATAAATATGCTATATTGTCCAAATTTGTCTTGTTTTATCAAATGTTCCAATTATTTTCATTTCTTGTGCTGGTTTATTATGAACAACATGTAAAATTGCAGGAAACTAGCACAAATAATTGGGTGGGAGAGAGGGTGCACAGTTTTGGGTCGCTCCACCGCCCAAAGAATATCACTCCAAACTTTTGGTGAAACTTGGCAGCCCTGGTCAGATGTTCTTGCTGGTTTAGCTTAGCTAACAAGTTGAAACCGAATCTCTAGACCATGATTGAGATCTGGTCATCACTACACCCAGGTTCTATACTGTGTGACGATAGTTCACCCTTCTTGACTTCGAGGAGGAAGATATATAGCCTTTATTTATGTAAACCAGCTCTTTTCCCCTCTTGTTTTTAGTCATTCTTTTTTCCAAGCACCAGGGGAGCCCCCCCTCCTAAATTTCGTTGTATGGTACCTGTACTATATTAATGACAATAAAGACCATTCATTCATTCATTCATTCAAGATGCCATACACACACAAGGTACTCACCCCCCTGTATGGCTAACAACGTTAGCCAGTAGTAATCAACACATACCTGAGAACCAGGAGGCCACTCTGCAACCGCCTTCTTAGTTCGAGAAACATTGCAACTTGTTTGTCATTTTCTCCCATTTTCCCCGAGTTCTATCTTTTGATGAAGACGAGGGCAGCAACTGACTAACGCGTTAGCTAGTCAAAGACACACACACACACACGTGTGGAGAAAATGTGTCAACACAGAGTGCGAACAGTGATCCAATCCCAAAGCGTTAGCTAGCGATTTAAATGTCTGTCAGAACTCTGAATTGAACAAAATCAGCAATACAAATCCCCAGGTTATCATTAACGATGTAACTAACCAGCTAATCGTCCAATCTAGCGGTTTTAAGGCAATGTCTGTCTGTGGGGAAACAAGCGGAACCTTTTCTTTTACCGACACACCAATAAGAGTCGGACGAAATAGCGAACGTACAGCCAATCTGCAATGCAGTCTGGGAGCTGTCAACTGGGGGCTGCGTTCGTAAATTTTCTCCGAAAATCCGATAAGCACTCGTGGAATGCCTCGTGTCCAATTAAATGACTCGCTCCCTTTATGACGTCGGATTCAGCGTGCGCTCCGGCGCTCTCGGGTCGAGTTTCCGAACGTGACCTGGGATTGTTTGGGCTTTTGTGACAGTAGGGTCTTTTTTTTTTTGATGATGATGGGTGGTTTCCTTATTTGAGAACGAAGACAAATGACACACCGAGCTAAGAATAATGTAGGATATATACTTGATTATCCGACCGGTGAGCTGTAATGCTTTACTTGACGATCGAGCACGGAGGGTTCTAACCGAGTGACACCGGCGGGGCCCAGCAGAGGCAGAGCCAGAGCCAGGGGAGAGAGACACTGACACACTGACACTTATTTCATTCCTAAACTGTCTATCTAAGTTATCGAGTGACTTCGGGGGTTCGCCGATATATCCCTGCTTAACGGTAAGGGTTTAGCCGTCATATTTAGGCACATCTTTGGCTGTCGTTGACGCTTGTAAACATTCGTCGTTGAGAGAAAATAGCTGATGTTATGAGCTAGTAGGTGTCGTAGAGTCAAGAGCTCGTTTACTGTTACAGTGACATCAGACTGGCTGAGTGTACCTGGATGAATGAATGAATGGTCTTTATTGTCATTAATACAGTACAGGTACCATGCAACGAAATTTAGGAGGGGGGGCTCCCCTGGTGCTAGGAAAAAAAATACTAAAAACATAAAAAACAAGATACAACCTCTGGGAGCGCCTTTACTTTGTGTTTTTTACGGTGGGGGGTGGGGTGGGGTGGGGTGTGGTGTGGTGTGGTGTGGTGGTGGTGTGGTGGTGGTGGAGTGGTGGGGGTGGTGTCATTGTGTTGTCGGGTTACCAGAGATGAGACTGCTGCCCTCCCTCCCACTGGCCACGGATCTAGGATCGTTACTCAACCTGACTCAACCACTGGCCGTTACTCAACCTGAACCCACTAGGGAAGTGAAAACACCGATCAAACTGGCCCAGGGTCAGTAGAGTCTCATAGCTCAGCAACTTCACCTGTTACTGCCATGACGGTTCGGTTTGTTGAAGAATGTAGGCTAGTTAGACTTGTTTTTCCAATTGACATATCTTGCTAACAATCAGCAACTTTTGGCCATTTTCTTCAGTACTACTATGACTGTTCTTTCTCCTATAGATTCGCTCTTTACTTAAAATGACACTTTTCCAAGGAGCAAAGATTCCATTCGGTCCCCTGTCATACAGCCACCCCACCCCACCCTAAACAAGAGCACATTTCATTGCTAGGCAGCCAGGGCCATCATGTGATTCCTGTACCATGCTGGTCCATCCCTTCTCTAATTATCAACCACAGGAATTTGACTTTCGGGGCCTGGATTAAATTTCCATGAAAATCAGTGAGTTATTGTTGAAAGAATGGCATTGTAGTTCAGACCCAACACTACCACGTGCTGCTGTAGTCAGTCTGTCCAGTTGTGTTGTCTGTTGTCTGTTCGGACGCCTGTCTTTCCTCCTCCTGCTCTCTCATCTGTCTCATTGAGACGGGTCTGTCTGTAGGTCACTCATGATTCAGCACTACTGTCTCAACCAAACACATTAAGCCTCACTCTTTATTGCTGCCTGCCAGACTTTGCTCCTAATGTATACTGTAGACTGGTCAATAAACCAGACCTGGTGGAAAATATGTTTGAAATAGCCTCCTTGTCCGGGAGTGCCAGACAAGCGCAGGCAGGGCTTGCAATTGTAGGACTATTTAATTGTTTCAGTCGTGTTGTGTGAACTCATCAAAAGAGGCTAATTTGAAATTATTTGCAGTCCAACTTATTTTTCTTTTTATTGCAATAGAGACATTAGAGATTTAACAGGAAGGCTGGATGAGAGAGAGAGAAGGGATGACATGCAGGATTATGTCCGCGGCCGGAATCATACTGTGAACCCGGTTACATGGTTGAAGCTTAGTGTGTTACGCCACCCACAGACGTCATGTGAGGATGATTAAGTAGAGATGTAGCCCTGAGGATAAAGTTAAGAGTAATCTTGGTAGTTCTATAACTGGTGGTAACCTGTCTGTTCTCCCCCTCCCCCCCTCCCCTCTCCTTCCTGGATGTAGGTGTGATGTGTGTATGTGAGCCTGGCGTGGCCCAGTAGCAGAACCATCACCCAGGAGGATGAATGCAGAGGAAGTGGAGCTGCTCAGTGACTCCAAGTACAGGAACTATGTGGCAGCCGTGGACAAGGCCCTCAAGAACTTTGAGTACTCCAGCGAATGGGCTGACCTCATCTCTGCGCTGGGCAAACTCAACAAGGTAATAATAGACACACACACACACACACACTCTCTCTTTCACACACAAATACACATTCGTCTGAATTAAGCGCATTCCTCTCTCCATATCATGATGAATGACGACTTGATGAAGCAGCGGCGGCACATTGGTGTTTCTGACATATCTGTATCTAATCTCTTCATTTCGTAGGTATTGCAAAACAATGCCAAGTATCAGGTGGTGCCCAAGAAGCTGACGATAGGCAAGCGGCTGGCCCAATGCCTCCACCCGGCCCTGCCCAGCGGGGTGCACCGCAAGGCCCTGGAGACCTACGAGGTCATCTTCAAGATAATAGGGCCCAAGAGGCTGGCCAAAGACCTCTTCCTCTACAGGTAACTGTAGAGGTCCATGTCAGTGTTCATTACTTAGCAGTAGGCAATTCGAGAAGAGGTGCTTATCTGTAGGTGTGTCTGTGGTGTGTTGTGTACTTGCGACTATACACACAATGTATTATTGACACCCTCTCTCTCTCTAACACCTCTCTTCCCCCCCCCCCCCCCCCCGCCCTCTCTCTGCTGTAGCTCGGGGCTGTTCCCTCTCCTCTCCAACGCTGCCATGTCGGTGAAGCCCGTGCTGCTGGGTCTGTATGAGACCTACTACCTGCCCCTGGGGAAGACCCTGAAGCCCGGCCTGCAGGGCCTGCTGACGGGGGTGCTGCCCGGCCTGGAGGAGGGCTCCGAATACTACGACAGGTTAGAGACGGAGGGATGGAAACAGGAAGGGAGGGGTTACAGGTCACGACTGAATTAATTGAATGAAGACGACCTTTGTTACAGTTCCTGAAGGTGTGTGTGTGTGTGCGCGCGTGTGTGTCACACGCAGACTAGTCATTGTTCTAGTACGCACATTGTTCTATGTACTGTAAGACTTAACAGTGATTCATTGTTCTAGCAGCAGCTAGATTGTGTTTCACCATAGTCACACCCCTGTGTGTCACTCCTCACACCTGACTGGTGATTAGGGTCAAGGGACAGTCCCAAAGCCATCTCAGTTGTCATATGAATGTGTGTAATACTACTAATGCTGCCCCGCCCATCTCCCCACCCCACACACACACACACACACACACACACACACACACACACACACACATACACACACACACACACACACACACACACACACACACACACACACACACACACACACAACACACACACAGGACCAACACGTTGCTGGAGAAGGTGGCTGCGGCGGTGGAGCAGTCTGCGTGCTACAGCGCCCTGTGGGGCAGCATCCTGACCAGCCCCGCCGTGCGTCTCCCCGGGGTCACCTTCGTCCTGGTGCACCTCAACCGCAAGCTCTCCATGGAGGACCAGCTCTACGTCATGGGCAACGACATCGAGCTCATGGTAAACAGCTTTACAGAAACACCGATTTAGGGACCCATGACACAGATTATCCTTGACTTAAAAAAAAGAAAAGCATCTTCAACACAATGTCTTCTTTCATTTGATGTGTGATTTAGCTTAATGTGTTTCCGGGAAACAAAAAAAAACGGGACCGTGGGAAATGTAGTTCTGTGCAAGACTGGTAAGGACTAGACCAGTCTGAGGCGGTCTAGTGGGGTTCTCTCCAGACTCTTGTCTTGTTGGATGTCCATGCTATGTCACTGGTGTTGGATGGTCACTATGGTAACCACAGTGTGGTGTTCCTCTGCCCCCTGCAGGTGGAGGCGGTCAGTACGTCGGTGCAGGACTCTAGTGTCCTGGTGCAGAGAAGCACCCTGGACCTCATCCTCTTCTGCTTCCCATTCCACATGAGTCAGGTGAGGAAACAAAAAGAAAAAAGCATGCAGAGCGATACAATTGACTTGACACAATACACACACACGCATAACATGGTTAGACTGGCGTATTTTCACTGGTGTGTTTGGTGAGAAGATCAGGTTAGGTGAGGACAGTCACTAAATAAGGACGCGTATGGCTCTTTGAGGACAGCTGTGTGTGTGTGTGTGTGTGTGTGTGTGTGTGTTTGTGTGTCTGTGTGGGTGTGTTTGTGTCTGTGTCTGTGTCTGTGTGTGTGTGTGTGTGTGTGTGTGTGTGTGTGTGTGTGTGACGACATGACGGCGATACCATCTGACAAGCGCAGAGTGAGCGCACAGTGACTCACGCTGGATGCTTGTTCGGCCGTTCACCTCGCCACTCTCTCACCCAAACACTGTTGTGCCCTAGAGCGACACGCACGGAAGCCTCTCTTCTAATCCACTTCATTTTCCGTTGTGTGTGTGTGTGTGTGTGTGTGTGTGTGTGTGTGTGTGTATGTGTGTGTGAGAGTGTATGAGAGAGTGTGTGAGAGAGTGTGAGAGAGTGTGTGAGAGAGAGAGAGTGTGTGAGAGAGTGTGAGAGAGAGTGTGAGAGAGAGTGTGAGAGAGAGTGTGAGAGAGAGTGTGAGTGAGTGTGTGACAGAGTGTGTGAGAGAGAGTGTGTGAGAGAGTGTGTGAGTGAGTGTGAGTGAGTGTGTGAGAGAGTGTGTGAGAGAGTGTGAGAGAGAGTGTGAGAGAGAGTGTGAGTGAGTGTGTGACAGAGTGTGTGACAGAGTGTGTGAGAGAGTGTGTGAGTGTGAGTGAGTGTGTGAGAGAGTGTGTGAGAGAGTGTGAGAGAGTGTGTGAGAGTGAGTGTGAGTGTGTGTGAGAGTGTGTGAGAGTGTGTGAGAGTGTGTGAGAGTGTGTATTATTAACGTGTGTGTGTGTGTGTTTTCTGCTGTCCAGGCGACCCGACCAGACATGATCCGGATCCTGTCAGCAGCGCTGCACGTGGTGCTGAGGAGAGACATGTCACTCAACCGCAGACTGTACGCCTGGCTACTGGGTGAGACACCACACACACACACACACACACACACACACACACACACACACACACACACACACACACACAGTGTCCCCAGCTCTGTCCCAGTGTTTATGTGTTCTACTTTGTTTCCTCTCGTTTGCTCCTCACTCATTGTGGATCAAACCTGCTGGTAAGTGTCTGCTTGGCTGAGGACGTCTCATCAATACAACCACACTCACAGTCCTGTTGAGTCGCTCATTTAAACCTCACCCCCTTCCTCCTCTCCACTGTCTGTGTGTCTGTGTGTGTGTCTGTGTCTGTGTCTGTGTGTGTGTGTGTGTGTGTGTGTGTGTGTGTGTTCTTCAAGGCTTGGACAACAACGGTGTGAGGACAGGCCCTCGCAGCACACGGCAGAGCAACCCAGAAGAGCACGCTACCCACTACTTCAATACATACTCCAAGGACATGCTGGTCAAGGTACCTACCTACACACACACACACACACACACACACACACACACACACACACACACACACACAGCTGATAACCTATACACACTGATACAAGGTGATTTGCACAGTCTCCAAACACAGACACAGTCTCAGTGGCCATGTTAAAGGGATGGACGGTGGAGATGCCTTAAATTTGTCAACAGGTGAGATTCAGCGCCCCCCATTCTCTCTTTATCCACCCTCCCTCTTCCCTCCATCCCATCCTTCTCTGGGCGGGGGGGGGGGGGGGGGAGATGCACCATGCCTGTGGCTCCCTGCCTCCACCCCACTCCCCATCCCTCCTATTCTCCCCTGAGCCCACCCTTTGAAGCGCCCCCCAGAGAGACCCAGGGAGAGGGTTTGGGAGGGTGTCTTCTTCTGTTGGTCTGTCTGCCATCTGGTCCAGACCATTGGTTGGAGCACCTCCGCCTCGGGGTACTCCAGGGGCCGTCAGTCCCAGCGCCCCCCCGCTCCACTGATGTGACAGTCGAGGCGTGAAATACTGTAAACACACACACACGCACACACTCAAACACACACATACACAGACACACACACACACACACATACACACACACATACACACACACACATGAATGTACGCATGCAGGCATATACGCACGCACACACACACACACACACACACACACACACACACACACACACACACACACACACACACACACACACACACAAAAGACACAAAATATACACATACACACACAAAAACACACAAACCCAACAAGAGAAAGAGAAATGGGCCGCTGGGGTATTGTAGAGATCCCGAAAAACAATTCATCTCCCGTCCTCAGCCCTAGACTCAGCTATCTAGTTTATGTTCTAGTGTATGTGTTATGCGTTATGTTCTGTCGGCCCAGCCTGAGAGTGAGGATGTGGGGGTGTGTGTTTCAGGCGATGGTGGGGATCCTGCAGGGCAAGGCCCGAGGCGGGGAGGAGGAGAGCGTCCTGATGCACGACCTCAAGCCATTCCGCATCCTCATCAGTCTCCTGGACAAACCTGAACTGGGTAATATCATCACTCCATACACATTAAGACCTCACCCTTTTTATAGTTGGATTTCATGAAAGCATTGAGCACAAAGGTCACGTTTACCATAGTGTCCAGAGCCTACAGTGGACTAAAGGTGATCCTGAGGCTTTCAGGGGAACATCGTTTTTTCATCACTGTTAATCACACGCTTAATACACACTCGCTTAACACACACACCCACACACATATTATTATTCTGTTTTAGTACCACACATGGTCCCTACTGATTTCTTTTTGCCGTTCTATGGTGTGTGAGTTCCAACCCTCTGTGTTCCCGTGTGTGTGTGACGTCCCCCCCCCCCAGGCCCGGCCATCCTGGAGGACGTTCTGATCGAGGTGTTCCGGACCTTACACACACAGTGTCGAGCAGAGCTGGACCTGCACAACCACAACCCCTTCAGCAAGGACCACGCTCATCTCAGCAGGTGTGTGGTTGTGTGTGTGTGTGAGTTGCTACTTTATTTTATTGTTTTTATTGTTATTATTACTGAGTTGCAATGTTTAGTAGGTAACTTGCCCTAGTAGGTATTTCCTTGCACCGTCTACGGCTGTATTCTGTGTATATGAGCAATAAACTTTGACTTGATTTGTGTGAATGTGTGAGAATAGACCTGTGTGTGTGTGTGAGAGAATAGACCTGTATGTGTGTGAGAGAATAGATCTGTGTGTGTGTAAGTAACCTGGTTATCTTTCCGCTGGATTTCATTCCAGCAAGCTCCGAGAGAACAAGAAAACGGCAGAGCTGATTAAAACAGCCAACCTCCTGTTTAACTCTTTTGAGCCGTACTACATGTGGGACTACATCGCTCGCTGGTTCGAAGAGTGCTGCAGGTAACGCGTGTGTTCTTGTGTTGTGTGTGTCGACGCTGACCTAAAAGAAAGAGAGAAAGCGAGCTGCACACTCGTATTTATTGGACCGGTGTTTAAACTCTGACGAAGGCAGCTAGGCTAGTCCAATAAATAATTCGTATCGAAGCAAGACCCTCCTAAATGTCTTCTCCCCCCCACTACCTCTATATACAGTTCCTCTACTGTTAATAATAATCATTTAAAAAGAAGACAAAGAAGACAGAAAACATAGCAATAACACTAATCTTCCTTGTTCTAGCATTGTGACTGCTGGGCGCCCCTGGTCCTAGCATACATGTTTTCTGTTATGGTGACAGATGTTTAGATGATTCATGTATTCATGTATTCATTAGACAAATGTACTTGTTGTACAAAAGCATCTGTTAAATGTCAAACATGTAAATGTAAAAAATACTGCGTGGCTCTTTCTTTGAAGTTTCCCCCGCCAGCCTTGTGAATGTTTATTGTGTCTTATCCACAGTGGAGGAGTGCCCCGGGTCTGTGTGCTTGTGTTTGTGTCTGGGTGGTATATTTATGTATATTTATGTACGCTGAGCCCTTTGCGTTTGTCTGAGCAAATGAGATTATTTTCTTTTCGGATCCTCTAGGCGGACATCGAACGGCCCACACGCACCACGGCCTGCTGGGAGTGCAGTCAACCCAGAGCTGTCGTTGGTTGAATTCTGTCAGCTGGTGGACTTCCTATTGGATATTGTTTCCTTGGTGAGACACACGTTCTCTCCCTCTCCCACTCTCTCTCCCACTCTATCTTTATCTCTCTCTCATGTCCCACATACTGTATAACATTATAGTCTGTTTCTGAGATCAAATAAGAGATTCAGCAACAAAGCTCTCTGAATACTCATTTACCGATCTCTTTAATGCAAACTCATACAAAATATGAGTTCCTATGATAACTCTTTTGGTGTGTGTGTGTGTGTGTGTGTGTGCGTGTTCTCTTCTATCCTAGAGTGTGTGTGCAGTGCATTCATGAACAGGTGTTACAGAATAGACCTGTCTGTGTGTTTAGTCTCTTTGCCCAAGTGCAACTTCTAAGTGCAACTAACTCGTGTTCATTTCCAATCTGAATAGTGTTCGTGTGTGCATGTGTGCGTGTGCATGTGCGTGTATGCGCACATGTGCACGCCCATGCCTGTGTGTGTGTGTGTGTGTGCGTGCGTGCGTGTGTGCCTGTGTGCGTGCGCCTGTGTGTGCTTGATGTTTAGTGTGTGAGATCTGCATTCAAACTGTCCTCTGGCCGATTGCTCTGCTTGCCCCTGTCTGTTCCAACTCTCTGCTCTCTCTCTCTCCTTGAAGCCTACTAGAAGCATGAGGGTAATCTGCCAGGTAAAGTACTGCTCTTTCCTGCTCTCTCCATCCTTCACCCTGCTTCACTGAGGCAACATTTCAACAACATCCTTAAGCAACATTCCTAAAGCCATTTTTTTTTCCATTTCCGCTCTTCTTGAATGAATATTTCTATATTTCATATTTCATTTCTTATATTTCATATACAATATAGAGGATGGTTCCAGGAGGAATTGGGATTCCGGTATTGTGAAAAGTGTTTTGCGGATGTTGTGAAAATGAAATCTCAGCACAGTGACGTCTGTCCACGCACACAATAGTTTGCTCCCATGCTCACTAAATGGATATGTTAAAACATCCTTTATATCTTGGTTTTGTTTATTGTTAATTCGCTCATCTTGTTTTAGTTTTTTGATTTTTTTGCATGACTGTTTTGCATGACCGTTTTAACGTCATCATGTCATTGGACGAAATTCACGGTGATTTTAGGCCTACGTCAATGGAGACCCTCCTCCTCACTCTGTCCCCCCCACCCCCACCCCTGCAGGAGACGTACATCGAGATCCAGACGGAGCACCTCCCCCAGCTGCTGCTGCGGATGGTGTCGGCCCTGACCTCTCACCTCCAGACCCTGGGCCTGGGGGAGCTCACCCACTGCCTCCGCCTCTGCTCCAAGATCCTCAGCAAGGTGCAGCCCCCGCTGGTCTCCCCCTTGTCTCTGCCCCGGGGCCCCACCACCACCACCACCACCCTGACCTCCACCACCTCAGCCACTACCACCACCACCACCACCACTAGCTCCAGGGACAAGGAGGAGAGACGGGTAAGCAGAACAGATATGATGGCCCCATCCTGGGTCTTTCCATATTAATTGAACTGACCTCTGCTCAACCTCTTCAACCACGGTAACAAGAGAGGGTTTGTCGTTGGCCCGGCGGGGATGAAACGGGCCCTGCCAGGCCAAATGTTCACAAGCCTAGATACACGTCCCTCACAACTCCCTCCTATCCCCACCCCTCACTTCGACAAAAATCGAACTTTTGTCCTCCTTTTACCTTCTAGTTGAGCACCCTGTGTTTGACCCAGCCTGGCCCACGTTCCTCACTAGTAACAGCCCCACACACACACACACACACACACACACACACACACACACAGACAGACACACACATACACCGCCGTCCCCTGGTCCCCAAGCAGCCAGCAGGGCCCTACCACCACCACCACCACCCCCACCCCCCTGGCCACTCAGCCCCCTACCCTGCCCAGGGTTAGTGTTCTGTTGGCTGGGTGGTCTCGGCGGTTGCGACTGACCCCCCCGTCCCCCTCCCCTCCCTGTCCCTCTCTCCCTCCCATGATGGAGGTGTTTCTCTCTGCCCTTCCCCCGCTTGCTACCTGTGTTTCCGCGTTTAACGAGCCATGACAAAAAGTTCCCTCAGACTCTCTCAGGATGGGGGGGGGGGCGGGGGTAAAAGGTGGGTAGAGAGATAGACACGGTAGTTTTTAAAACAGCTGAGCCCCAGCCCCGCTCCATCTCCCTCTGGCGGAAGAGGCTAGCCTACAGCATGGTCTCCCCCGGGTCCTCTCGTCTCCATTGGAGTGGAAGACCCTCTCTCACCCCTATCTCCCCCCCTCCCTCCCTCCCTTCCCTGGGGGCATTTACAGGACCATCTGAGCCTAGGCTTTAGAATGTAGCCTCATCCAAACTGCATGCTGGGAAGCCCCGGGGTTGCTTGTGAAATGGCATTGTGGGATTACAGCCTGTCTGTCGGTCTGTCGCTGACTAGTACGGTACACACACACACACACACACACACACACACACACACACACACACACACACAGAACCACATAGGGAGAGAGTCCCACAAGGTTTGAGGCTGACAGCTGTCCACGCCCCCGTCTTGTTTGTGGAGGTGAGGAGAGGGAGGGAGGCCGTGCATCACTTTGCCTGTGCAGGCTGCTCCTTCCTGTCTCCTGAGAGACCTGCACTTCCTGTTGAGCTGTCGACGTGTATCTATCCTAGTGGTAAACCTGAACCTAAACCGGGGCAGTCAGTTCCCCAGGTTAGAATGTTACTGTTGGATGAACTGATCTGCAGCCCCCGCACTCTCCAGTGAACCAGACCAGCCCGATTCAGCCTTGTCAAATCTACTGCTTTCTACATGAAAGAAAAAACACTGCTGTTTGGTTATTTTTTGTTATTCACAGAATGAAATGAAAGAAATATGAACCCGCTGTCTTTTTTTTCTTTTCTTTTTTCATTTTGTTTGTGTGTAACTTTCCCCTGATTAATCCCAGTTGAGGGTTTTAGCATGCCCTCATGCCTCTCTCTGCTTTCTCTCTCTCTGTCTCTCTCTCTCCTCTCCTGCAGCCCCTCCCAGCCACCCTGCAGCTCCCCGCGGGGGGGGGAGGCGAGGTGTTCGAGGACGGGGAGAACCCCCCCGGCGGTCGCTCCTCCGAGAGCAGCTTCACAGACTTTGTCCAGTACCAGGCGGACGGCTCAGAGGACCCAGACCGGGGGAGCGCCTCCCTCAGGACAGGCCGCGGCAGCAGCAACAGCAGCAGCGGTGGAGCTGGAGGCTCCGGCCCGGCTCAGACCAAGCCTGTGATGCAGTGCTGCTTGGAACACTTCCAACAGTTCCTCTCCCGCCTGGTGACCCTGTACATCACCTCGGGCCAGGGAGAGAGGGTGGAGGTTGGGAATGGCGAGGGGGTGCGGGCGGTGGTGGCGGTGGCGGAGGAGGGGAGCCAGCAGAACGGGGGTCTGGACCAGAGGGAGTGTCTGGCCGCCTTCACCGCCGCCTGCCAGCTCTTCCTGGAGTGCTCCAGCTTCCCCGTCTACATCGCCGAGGGCAACCCCAACTCCACGCCCACGCCAGAGGACCAGACTGGTAAGACAGACAGACAGAGAGACAGACAGACAGGCAGGCAACCTGGTAAACAGACAGACAGGCAGACAGGCAGGCAGACCGGTAAACAGACAGACAGACAGACAGACAGACAGACAGACAGACAGACAGATAGGCAAGCAAGCCGGTAAACCGACAGACAGACAGGCAGGCAGACAGAGGGACAGGCAGACAGACAGGCAGGCAGACAGACAGACAGGCTGGCAGGCAGGCAGACAGGTAGACAGACAGACAGATAGACAGAGGGACAGACAGACAGACAGATAGACAGACAGATAGACAGGCAGGCAGGCAGGCCGGTAAACAGACATACAGACAGACAGACAGACAGACAGAGGGACAGACAGACAGACAGACAGACAGACAGACAGACAGGCAGACAGGCAGACAGGCAGGCAGGCAGGCAGGCAGGCAGAGGTATCATTGCACACTTCACCCTTGCCTTCTCTCTGTGTCCCCTGCACAGACCTCCGTCCGGCCGTGTGGCTCCAGACCCTGATGGACGCCTGCTGCCAGGCCGGGGACTTCAGCGTCCATGGCACCGCCATCTCCCTGCTCATGGACTTGGTGGGCCTCACGCAGTCCATCGCCATGGTGACGGCCGAGAGCAACGGCACGGGCAGCGGCGGCGCCGACTCGTCCCAGCAGCCCATGAGCCCCAGCCAGGGGCGCGTCTCCGTGGTGATCCGGCCGCCCCTCACGCAGGGCATCCTGAAGTACATCGCCGACAAGACCGACTTCTTTAAGGTGAGGAAACCGTTTTGGACGGTCCAGAGAATCTGTCGTAGATTGTCTCCCTGCGCTTTACTGTAATTCAAAATAAGCATACAACAATCTCTCTCTCTCTCTCTCCCTCTCTCTATCTCTCTCTCTCTCTCTCTCTCTCTCTCTCTCTCTCTTTTTTCCTCATCTTTAATCTGTGGTTAAATCGATGGAATTGTTACTCAATTTCTCCCCTGGTCCTGCCTCCCCCCCCGCTCCAGAGGGTGGCCCTGATCCTGTGGGACCAGTTGGGTGAGGGAACCCCCCAGCACCACCAGCGCAGCGTGGAGCTCTTCTACCAGCTGCACAACCTGGTGCCCTCCTCCAGCATCTGTGAGGACGTCATCAGCCAGCAGCTTATGCACAGAGACAAGGTCAGCTGAGGGTTTACACGTGAGCAAACACACACACACACACACACACACACACAAAAGCACATACCGCAGCACACACGTCATGTTAGGTTTTGTGTCTTCAGAGAATCCGCCTGGAGGCCCATGTCAAGTTCTCAGTGCTGTGGCATCTGACCAGAGACCTGAACATCACCAAGTCTTCCCCCTTTAACCGCACATTTGACAGGTAGGCCTGCCCTCTCTACTGCCCCCTAACCCCCTCTGTCCTCTACTGCACCCCCCTGTCTGTCCCCTACGGCCTGGTCCTCCTCTTTAGCACAACATATTCTCTCAATGTATGTCATACACTTCTCTCCCACTCACTCTCTCATTCTCTCTCTCCCTCCCTCCCTCCCTCTCTCTCTCCCCCAGGTCTCTGTTCATCATGTTGGACAGTCTGAGTTACTGGGACCCGTCGGCCAGCGCCGTGGGCCGGGCGTGGCTCAACCAGGTCCTCCAGAGGCACGACATCGCCCGGGTCCTGGAGCCCCTCCTGCTGCTGCTGCTGCACCCCAAGACCCACCGCGTGTCCATCCAGCGGGTCCAGGCCCAGCGCCACTGGGCCCGGGCCTACCCCACGGCCCTCGGACAGGACCCCTCAGAACCCATCTACATGAGGGACTCGGGCTTTGCAGACAGTGAGCGATTTTTTTTTTTTTTACTCCAATAAAAGTGTTAAAGATCAAAGATAAAAAGGCAAATTTTTCATCGCATAGGGGGCAGTTTCACCAACCTAGACTAAGGCCTAATCCTACACTGAAACGGAGGTTTAACTTCCACTATTTGTGGAAGATGCGTAGTCAGGGAAACTACATTTGCAAGTGTATTACAACACTGATATCTCTCTCTCTCTCTCTCTCTCTCTCTCTCTCTCTCTCTCTCTCTCTCTCTCTCTCTCTCTCTCTCTCTCTCTCCTCTCTTCTCAAGACTTCAGTCAGAACCCGGGGGAAGGAGTGAGGGCGGGGCAGGGCGGGATGAGAGGTCTGCCGCTGGGCGACATGGAGCCCTTCTGCCTGACGGTCAACCCCCTGAGCGACAGCCTGTCCCTGCTCAGCCTCAGCAGCGAGAACCTGCAGCTCGGCGGCGAATATCACCCCTCCGACCACCAGGGGGAGCCGCAGAGCTCCGACTCCACCGGCTCCCACTCCTCCACCGTGGACAACGGCAGCTTCGAGGAGCCAGACAGCGTTGGCGAGGGTGCGGCGAACGGCTCCGACCACCAGGACCCCGGTCTGACAGACAGCGGGGGAGTAGAGGAGTCCCAGGGAGAAGAGGAGGAGGAGGAGGAAGAGGACGAGGAAGAAGAGGAAGAGGTAAAGGAGGCGGTGTCGTGTGTGATTGCTGAGCTGGTGGATCGAGTCGTACAGGGGGTGGAGGAGGAGGAAGAGGAGGAGGAGGAGGAGGAGGAGAAGGAGGAGGAGAAGGAGGGGGAGGCAGCGGAGGAGGAGGAGAGCTCGTCCCCCCCCGAGCCCTGCTGGCCCCAGTGCGACTCAGACAGCTCCTCGGACACCTCCACCGGCCTCCACCTGCCCCCCCACCCCCCCACCACCTCCTCCTCTTCCTCCTCCTCCCACAACCACCACCGGAACCTCCCGGAGATGGTGGCGGGGGGCACCCTGGAGTTCTTCTCCATCACGGGGGGGGTGGATATGTCCACCGGGGGGGGCACCGGTGGGGTGGGGGGCGGGGAGGAACGCCACATCACCCGCCACAGCTCCTCCCCGTCCATCGTCACCCTGGCGGACGGTCACTCCTCGGGCCCCGCCTCCTCCTCCGCCGCAACCACCACCACCCCGGACCCGCTGAGCCTCCGCGTGGGGGGGGGGTTGGGCAACGCCGTGGACGACCCCCGCGCCCGCAAGCGCAGCCACAGCAGCACCCACCTCAGCCTGAAGGGCAAGATCATGGAGCGGCTGGTGGACAAGTCCCCGGGGGCCAAGCCCAAGGTGAAGAACAAGGCCCGCAGGAAGGAGGAGGAGCGGCTGAGGAAGGCCCGCCTCCAGGCCTCCGAGAAGCTCCGCCCCCCCAGCGTCTTCTTCTTCGGCGACAGCCTGGACCTGGAGAACTGGTACAGCTGCGGGGAGGGCGAGGTGTCGGAGATCGAGAGCGACACAGGCTCCCCCAGCGGGGGGGCGGAGAGCGCCGGGGAGGCGGCGGCGGCGGGGGGCGGCAGCCTCCGAACCTCGGCCACCCCCCCGCCGCCGCGCTTCAACATCCACCCGCTCTACCAGCACGTGCTGCTCTACCTCCAGCTCTACGACTCGTCCCGGGCCCTGCACGCCCTCTCGGCCGTGGCGGCCATGCTGCGGGCCGCGCCCTCGGGCTTCGTGAGCGCCATCTCCACCACCAGCATCAACAACACGTACACGCCGCAGCTGTCCCTGCTCCAGAACCTGCTGTCCCGCCACCGGGTCTCCGTCATGGGGAAGGACTTCTACTGCCCCATCCCCCAGGACTCCCACTCGCACAGCTTCCGCTCGGCCATGTTCCTGGAGATCGTCATCTCCCTGTGCCTGTACTTCCTGCGGAGCTACTACTCGGCCCACGTGGCGGCCGGCGCCGAGGACCTGGCGGGGAACCGGGCCATGCAGCTGACCAGCGTGGAGGTGCTGACGCTGCTGTTCTCGGAGCTGTCCAAGGTGACCGGAGGCTCCGCCAAAGGGTTCGCCAGCTTCATCAGCGACGTGCTGTCCAAGTGCAAGGTGGGTGTCACCTATCCCGCAGAGGTCAGGAGTCAGCTTCCTGCTTTTACTGGAGAGGGGGAGGGCTGGGGGGGGGAGTTCCCTGAGTGCTTTAGCACGACAGTCCTCTTATGGTCCATTTGCCTGTAATGGATTTTAAGATCATTACTGTGTTCACGAAGCTTCTGGGAAACTCTCCCTCTCATGAGCTAATGTACACCGGCTCACTGGGACGATAGGCATGAATGTGTATGTGGCTAAGTGTATTCTTGTGAAGGTGTATCCATATATATCATATATGCCATTTAGCTTTTATCCAAAGCGACTTACATTGAAGTGAATGCATGAATTATTTCAGTATATACAGTATGTTCCCAGCGGAAATCGAACCCCAGTTCGAGAGCCAGGTGGATGACGCCCACTGTTGACATGGTGTGTGTGTGTGTGTGTGTGTGTGTGTGTGTGTGTGTGTGTGTCTCCTCCAGGTCCAGAAGGTGGTGCTCCACTGCCTCCTCTCCTCCATCTTCAGCGCCCAGAAGTGGCACGAGCAGCGGTCGTCCGGGGTCAACTCCTCCCAGGTGGAGGAGGGACTGTCGGAGGACAGCGTCATCAACCTGTCGGAGGACCAGATCGACGGCTGCAGCGCCGTGCAGTCCCAGCTGCTGCGCCTCCTCCAGAGCCTGGTGGTCCTGGAGCACAGGGTCCTCGTGCCCGCCGACGAGGCAGGGGAGGGGGGGGTCCCCGGGGGGGTGGGAGGAGGAGGAGTAGGGGGCGTCGGGGGTGCAGGAGCGGGCGGCGGCGGTGGTGCCGGGGCCGGGTTCGAGCTCCTGGGCGGGGAGGTGGAGCACGTGAACCCCCAGCAGCCAATGACGTCGCTGCAGTACCTCCACGGGCAGCCTATCACTGCGCAGGGGATGTTCCTGTGCGCGGTGATCCGGGCGCTGCACCAGCACCACGCCTGTAAGATGCACCCCCAGTGGATCGGGCTGATCACGGCCACCCTGCCCTACATGGGGAAGCTGCTGCGCAGGGTGGTGGCCTCGGTCACCCTGCAGCTCTGCCGTAACCTGGACAACCTGATCCAACAGTACCGCTACGAGACGGGCATCACCGACACCAGGTAGGAGAGAAGAAAAGCTGTTTATCTGACGCTTTTATCCGTTGCAGTGAGTGCATACATGTGTCAGTGTCTGGTTCCATTGGGAATAGAACCCACAATCTTATTTGGCTCTTATTTGGCTGAGAAACGGTGAGTCGAAAACAAACCTGTCCAATATTGAGGGTATGTTGTTGAGCAGACTAACAAAACTGTACTGTACTGTAGCTGGAGTCAAAGCTGAGTGTGCTGGAAAACATTGTCAGGGCGTAGGATATCGATGTCTGGGGCTCAATTGAATTTCCTCTCTTTTTCAGCTATAGAATCATGTAAAAGTAGTCTTTTGAATTGAATTGGGTTTTATTCATTACATACTGTATAAAGGAATAGAGAGGAAACCTCAAGCAACGGAAATTGATTCCTACAATATGATTTACAACGACAAGAGTTATTGTGGAATACCTATTAAATGCAATATTGGATTGGTGCTGCCCCAATGCTTTATAATTTTAATAATAATTTTCACATTTAGCAGACGCTTTTAATCCAAAGCGATTTACAATTACAAATTACAGGGACATTCCCCCTGGAGTAACTGAGGGCTAAGTGCCTTACTCAAGGGCACACTAGTAGTGGTGTGGTTTCAGGCGGGATTTGAACTCACAACCTTCTGATCACAAGTCCAACTCACTATCCACTAGACCACCACTACCCCTTCATACTCATGTCCATATCCATAAAGTAGATTTGCAGCTGAACTGTTTGATGAATAGATCAGGGTGGCCACAAGATGGCACTCTGGGTCCATATTTGTCCACCTTTGAGAAATACTTGATATAGATTTTGATTTGTATAATGGTATTTTTAAATCCTAATGACAAAATAGTTTTTATACCATTATTAATGTATTAATCCATAATTTCCCTCCTGTCTCCCCCAGGCCTCAGTGGATGGCTCTGTGCATCCCTCCAGACTTGATCCTGACAGTCCTAGAGGGAGTAACAGCCATCATCCACTACTGCCTGCTGGACCCTTCCTCACAGTACCACCAGGTGGGGGCGCTAGTCAGCTGCATTGGGTTCCTGCTAGTGGGACACATTTACACATACTGTATCTGGCTCTGCCTAGAGAGACTGTATCTGTCTCTGCCTAGAGAGACTGTATCTGTCTCTGCCTCGAGAGAGGTCTTTTTGTCTGTCTGTCCGTCCGTCCGTCCATGTTAAGTCCTTTACCCTCCCCCCATGTTCACCTGTGTGTGTGTGTCTCTCCTCTCTCCCAGCTCCAGGTGAGCGTGGACCAGAAGCACCTGTCTGAGGCCCGCTCCGGCATCCTGTCCATCCTCCACACCATCATGTCCTCCGTCACCCTGCTGTGGAGCGTCCTGTACCAGGCCGACAGCTCCGACCGGCCGACCGCCACCTGCGCCGCCTCCACCTCCAACATCAACCTGGGCTCCACCAAGGTAGCGCGGCCCCCCAAGCCCTGGGTCTGGGTTCTGAGTCTGGGTTCTGGCTCGGGTTCAGACACGTCGGCTCGAGACCTATCAAATGATTATTAAATCAAAGAAAGTGTGTCAGCATTATTGCCTCCTGAATTTCCCCTCGGGGATCAATAAAGTAAAATCTATCTATCCCTCTATCCCTCTATCTCTCTATCCCTCTATCTATCTAGCTCTATCTCTCTATCTCTCTATCCCTCTATCTATCTCTCTATCTCTATATCTCTCTATCTCTCTATCCCTCTATCTATCTCTATCTCTATCTCTATCTATCTCTCTCTCTCTCTCTCTCTCTATCTGTCTATCTGCCTGTCTGTCTGTCTATCTCTCTCTCTCTCTCTCTCTCTCTCTCTCTCTCTCTTCATCTATTTTTTCAATGCAAATGTCCAGACACTCAAAATCTAGACAGGCGTATCACATGTCTCGATCATCAAATCCAAGGAAAAATGAGGGATCAGAAAAGTGCTGATCTTTCACTTAGTCTTACTACGGCCTGGTCTCAGTGGACAAGGCTGAACCTTTCCCATCTTTTCTGAACTGCCCCCCCCCCCCCCCCCTCCCCACTGCAGAACCTCCGTCAGCAGATCCTGGAGCTCCTGGGGCCCATCTCCATGAACCACGGGGCTCACTTCATGGCCGCTATCGCCTACGTCTGGAACGAGAGGAAGCAGGTCAAGACCCCTGCCAGGAACAAGGTGAGGGCTTCCTTCACCCACCCAGAACCGACCCATATAGAATCCATATACTACCCATATACAACCCATATACAACCCACATCGAACCCATATACGTGTCTGTTACATTAACATACCCGGTGTCATCTGCAAGTCAACAGTAGGGGTTAGACTTTTCAGGCATGCTTACACACACTGTCTGTGTGTCTGTGTGTGTGTGTGTGTATGTGTGTGTGTGTGTGTGTGTGTGTGTGTATGTGTGTGTGTATGTGTGTGTGTGTGTGTGTGTGTGTGTGTGTCTGTCTGTGTCTCTGTGTGTGTGCCTGTGGTCTCCAGGTGATCCCCACGGCCAGTGAGGAGCAGCTGCTGCTGGTGGAGTTGGTGCGGTCCGTCAGTGCCATGCGGACCGAGACGGTGATGCAGACGGTCAAGGAGGTCCTCAAGCAGCCTCCCGCCATCGCCAAGGAGAAGGTGGGTCCTCTCTCCTCTCCTCCGCCGTCACTCGGAACACTCTGGAGTGTGGAGAAGCTCCTGAAAGCTTGTTTTTTGCGAATGTCAGCGCTTTATTTCCCTCGACGATAAGGTGCAGCGAGAGTAACAGCAGTGAGAGTGAAGCCGTTGTAACATCTCTGTTTTAATGGATAATCCTCTGCGCTTTATGAACTTAATTCCCCCGATTGAAGAACTTTGCTGCTCTCTACGGGCTGGAATACAAAAGAACCTGTCGTCATTCTGTCCCGCCTCAACAGCTCTCTCTCGCCTCAACAGCTCTCTCTCTCTCTCTCTCTCCCTCCCTCTCTCTCTCTCTCTCTCTCTCTCTCTCTCTCTCTGTCTCTATCTCTCTCTCTCTCTCTGTCTCTCTCTCTCTCTGTCTCTCTCTCTCCCTCTCTCTCTCTCTCTGTCTCTCTCTCTCCCTCCCCTCAACCTCATTCTCTCTCCCTCTCCCCTTAACCTCCCCCCCTCCCTCTCTTCATCTCTCCCCCCCCCCCCCCTCTCTCTCTCTCTCCCCTCAACCTCCCTCCCTCTCTCTCTCTCTCTCCCCCTCTCACCTCTCTCTCTCTCTCTCTCTCTCTCTACAGAAACATCTGTCTCTGGAGGTCTGCATGCTACAGTTCTTCTACGCCTACGTTCAGAGGTGAGACCAAGCATCCGTATTCTCTGGAATATAACGATTGGAATGGATACCCCTTTTTTCGATTAGTTGTTAAGTCAAAAGATATTATTAATTGATTGTTATGTCTTTAGTCTTAGTCTTGGATTCTATTTTGGGTTTGCTGCATTTGTCCTGTCTTAAGGCCAATGCACACAGCGTGCGATTTCTGTTGCACGGCAACATTCCATTTTGAAGTTTGAATGGAAGTCTATGAGAACATCGCATCCCAACACACACGGCCCCGATTTTAATCGCACGGCGAAAATTCGATTCCATTCATTTTGAATGGGACAAAGCACACGGCGTGCGAGTTAAGTCAAAATTTGACAGTGCGACAAAACTCGCACGCCGTGTGCTTTGTCCCATTCAAAATGAATGGAATCGAATTTTCGCCGTGCGTGTTGGGATGCGATGTTCTCATAGACTTCCATTCAAACTTCAAAATGGAATGTTGCCGTGCAACAGAAATCGCACGCTGTGTGCATTGGCCTTTAGTCCTGTCTTTTTTTTTTTGTTTTTTTTTTACTAAAACTTGCACTATTACTTTGTCACTTGTATTTACCAAATGTTATTGTATTGTATATTTGTTCTACTTGGAACATTTCAATAAACAGATTGTAAAAAAAAAAAGAAAAAAAAGAAGACAAGTCATGTTTAGCAAGTGTGTTTGCTGTTTCCCCTGTAGGATCCCAGTGTCCAGTCTGGTAGACAGCTGGCCCTCCCTGCTGGCTCTGCTGAAGGACTCTGTACAGCTGGGGCTGCCTGCTCCTGGACAGTTCCTCATACTGGGGTGAGTGTACACACGCACACGCACACGCACACACACACACACACACACACACACACACACACACACACACACACACACACACACACACGCACCCCATCTCAGTCAAACTCTTGTTTCTCTCACCTCTTTCCTTTTTACAGAATATGCTCTTCACACAGCACCTCCAGTAACCTTGTGTCTTTGTCCCTCAGAGTTCTGAATGAGTTCATCCTGAAGAACCCCAACCTGGAGAGTAAGAAGGACCAGCGGGAGCTGCAGGTGAGCCTGGCCCTCGCCTGCTAAACACACACTGTGTTCTCATCTTTAACCTGTGCTCATTCCATTGTTATGGGATTGTGATTCACTTTCTCTCACTATCTTCCTCTCTCTCTTCCACCCCACTCCACCTCACCCTCACCCCCACCCCTCCTCCCCTCTCCCTCCCTCCCTCCTCCCCTCCCTCTCTCCAGGATGTGACCCATAAGGTGGTGGAGGCCATCGGGACCATCGCCGGCTCCTCCCTGGAGCAGACCACCTGGCTGAGGAGGAACCTGGAGGTGAAGGCGTCGCCCCAGATCCAGGTGGAGGGGACCAGCCTGGAGACGGACGTAGAGGGTAGGAGGACCAGACCACCACAACGCCTCTGTGGACCAGCAGCCAGTGGGAATGGGCTTATTAGGAGAGCTGTTTGTCTGTGTGACTCTAGAGGGTTGCTTACTGTATGTTGCATGTTTGTATTCACGCACAGTGTGTGTGTGTGTGTGAGTGTGTAGGCCCCTGTGTGTCAGAATGCCTGCATGTGTGAAGTGGCTCTTACTAATGGTGTGTGTGTGTGTGTGTAGGCCAGTGTTTCCTCCAGGAATTTTTACAATGGTGGCGGGTGGCCGTGATTTTTTCGCGTGCGCGCGCATGAAACGCGCACCCGCGCTCAAATTAACGTTTTTTTTTTTTTTTTTTTTTTTTTCTAATCACAGCCAAAACTAGAGGATGGCCAAAAAAATAAAAAAAATAATATACAGAATATAAACTTGTGACTGACAGTCACATACACACACAAAGATCATCAGCTATAATATAATACGAAGTAGGCCTACATGAGCACAAAAGCGGCTAACGTTACTGATTAACTGTTTACTGTAGTGCAGAGAGATGGTAGTCGTAGGCGGCGTATCAAATGACAAAGCTAAACGTTTAATGAAGGACATGAACGATTGTCAACAACACACTCAAGCAGTAAATAGAACAGTCTAAACAACTTGGGTACTACGGACGGAACAATAGTCTCAACCTATAGTTCCGTGCGTGAATTATGTCAACCCACCACATTACAGAAGTAAAATCACAGTCAGATGGAGCATTCGGTAAACAGCTGAGTATCAGCTGAGTTAAAGAAAACAAACTCTTACCTTTGATGAGACCCACATGAGCCCTGTTTTCCCGTACTTCTCCCGTGTGTCTCTTATTGTCCAAATGTTCCCTGAATTTTAGCTGCATGTTTTTCCAGCATGTAATTCCGTTGTCAATAAAAAAATCGTCTCCCCTTCTTTTCCCCTTGACAATACTGTGTCGTTGCTAAAGTGACGGCACATAAGAATCCTTTTTTGACTTGCTAATGTCTGCTAACGTAGCACTTGAAACTGGCGCCGTTCTCTGGACTGCAGCTGCTCCCGCGTTAGCATTAGCATCCATCTTTTCTTCTCCCTTCTCACCGTCACGAGCTCAAATGACACTTGTCGGCCGATCTAACTCTTAACACTCACTTACAGGACTTCTGACACCATGTCGTGTTATTCTATTAAACATACACGTGAGTCCTTCTGTATTTCAATGTAAGTGTCTTTATTTTAACTCGCTCTGTAAGCTCTACAATACCGGTCTCTTGTTGTCTCGTCGTAACCTGCCCACCTGACCTGGGGGGTATTCCATCAACGTCGCTAAAGGAAAATCCTGGCTTATTTTTGATAACTCTCGCGAGACCTATCAGAATATGCCTGGATATTTGTAAGAACTCTCGCGAGATTTATCAGACTAAACCTGGATTTTCCCTTTAGCGATGTTGATGGAATACCCCCCGGATGTCACTACGGTGGCCTGTACACAATAACAATAATACCACAGTTCACATTTAGACCAATCAGGAGCCCTTGTGTCACGTCGTCAACTGAATGTCATTAATCTGATTTTGGAACAGCGGTTAGAGAGAGATGGGCGTGGATTTAGGTGCACTTTTAGTCAACATCCATTATAGCGCTGATCTAGGATCAGATATATTTTAATCAGCTAAAAAATTTTTTTTTTTTTTTTTTTGAGAATTTTTTTTTTTTTTTTTTTTTTTGGGACTGAATCAATTCGTGGCGGAGGAAATTCCATCGTGGCGGCCCGCCACGATGAAATGCATGTAGAGGAAACACTGTAGGCCCCTGTGTGTCAGAATGCCTGCATGTGTGAAGTGGCTCTTACTAATGGTGTGTGTGTGTGTTTCAGATCTAATCACAGTGGTGGAGGCGTCCAGCTTCACCCCGTCTGTGTACAGCGTTCACGCCCTCACACTGCTGGCCGAGGTAAAACACCCACAATGCCTCTCTGTCTGTCTGTGTGTCTGCCTGTCTGCCCGCTTTTCTTTCTGTCTGTCTTTCATGCCTTTGCAGCCTGTGCTCTCCCCACCTCGCAAACGCCTGTTTTAATGCTGCTTTAGCACACCCACACACACACACACACACACATACTACGAACACACACACACACACACACACACACACACACACACTACGAACACTCAACACACTAAACAACTGATTTACGATCAGCGCTCCCAAGCCGTGATCCAAACGTAATCTTTCTTAGCGAAGCAATAAATTGTTCCCGGCCCTTTGCTGTCTCAGTGGAACGTGCTAAGAGGCGTGAATGCACATACACTTAATCTCTCTCTGTACAATTGATTGGTGTGTAGTAGACCCCCACTCTCACCCCCCACTCTTACCCCCCACTCTCTCCCTACTGGTCTCACTGTTGGCTGCATGCTGCAAGCTGACACGTTTTATGCAATTACGTGTGTTGAAACTACAGGAAATGTCCACTATGGTGGCCTGTTGTGGCCATATCCAGGTGTGGCACTTGGGTGTAGGTTGTACCGGAGGGTGGTGAGTGTGTTGACTGACAGGTGAGTGTGTTGACTGACAGGTGCTGGCTCATCTCCTGGACATGGTGTTCTACAGCGATGAGAAGGAGAGGGTGATCCCCCTGCTGGTCAACATCATGCACTACGTCGTGCCCTACCTCCGCAACCACAGGTATGGACAAGGGTGTGTGTGTGTGTGTGTGTGTGTGTGTCTGTGTCTGTGTCTGTGTCTGTGTCTGTGTCTGTCTGTCTGTGTGTCTGTCTTTTCACGCTGCAGTTTCTTAGCCTAGGGCTGTCCTAGGCTAGCCCCAGAGCCAACTCACACTTGTGCACCAAAGCCACTGAAATAACCATTAGCGATGCAAGGTGGATAATTAGCTAAGGGAGGTCTTAGCCCTAGGCTAAGCACATTGTGGAGATAATGTGTGTGTGTGTGTGTGTGTGTGTTGCCAAGGTTGGGGTGAGCTTGAATGTCAATTCACCCAGTACAGGGAATGAATTGAAAAATTAATCAGGGCTGTTTCATGAATAATGAATAATTGAGGGAATGCTAAGCTTTGAATTGATCTTGGTGTGTGCCCTCTCCCCTCTCCCCTCTCCCCTCTCCCCTCTCCCCTCTCCCCTGGCAGTGCCCACAACGCCCCTAGCTACCGGGCGTGTATCCAGCTGCTGAGCAGCCTCAGTGGGTACCAGTACACCCGCCGTGCCTGGAAGAAGGAGGCCTTCGATCTCTTCATGGACCACACATTCTTCCAGATGGACTCCTCCTGTGTCAGCCAGTGAGTTGGCCTCATTAGTGACCCTGTGGGTGGCCGTGTGTGCGTGTGTGCGTGTGCGTGTGCGTGTGTGTGTGTGCGTGTGTGTGTGTGTGTGTGTGCGCGCGTCCGTGCGTGTTTTTTTTTTGTCTCCCATGGAATGTGACCTTATGTTGACCCCCTCCCCTCTGTGTGTTGTCCAGTTGGAGGGCCATCATCGATCACTTGATGACGCACGACAAGACCACTTTCAGAGACCTTATGAGTGAGTAGGATCCTGCCGCCTGCAGTATAGATGACACATAGATGACACTGTCTGGTCTCATGCGGTGTTGGCTGTGTTATGTCAGCTGTAAATACCACGGTGGTATACCGTCGTAGCGACAGTCTCACATTGCCAGACTCTAGTGACGCATTCCTCTCCTTTTTACCTCCTAATCTTGCATTTGCTCGGCTTACGAGAAACAGTGTGGAGATGGAAACTGTAAGCCGTAGCTGATGTGTGTGTGTGTGTGTGTATGTGTGTATGTGTGTGTGTGTGTGTGTGTGTGTGTGTGTGCGTGCGCTTGTGTGTGCGCGTTTGTCTTTCTGTCTCTGTGTGTGTGTTTGTGCTCGTTTGTCTGTCTGTCTGTGTGTGTGTGTGTGTGTGTGTGTGTGTGTGTGCTTGCATGCTTGTGTGTGCGCACGCGTGCTTGTGTGTGTGTGTGTGTGCGTATGCGCCCCCCTCCTCCCAGCTCGCGTGGCGGTGGCTCAAAGCAGCTCTCTGAACCTGTTCACCAACCGTGACGCAGAGCTGGAGCAGAGGGCCATGCTGCTGAAACGCCTGGCCTTCACCATCTACAGCAGCGAGGTGGACCAGTACCAGAAATACCTGCCCGACATACAGGGTGAACAACCCTAACACCCTAACCCTAACCCTAACCCTAACCCTAACCCTAACCCACACCACGCAGTCAATACACACAGAAGAAAGCAGGCATGACTGCACAGACGTACGCAGACACACACACACACACACACACACACACACACACACACACACACACACTAATCATACAGTACACTAATCTCGCAGGGCAGATTTAACATGCTCGGAGTATAAGCCTTCGCAATATTTTTAGACACTTGTCTGGCCTAGCAGGATTACACACATACACACACACACACACACACACACACAAGCATGCAAGCACACACACACACACACACCGATGGAGTGTTTACCATGAAAGTGTGTGTTTTTCCACACCGCCAGCGGGCAGACGGTTCACCCTCTCTCTCTGCTGTGTGTGTGTGTGTGTGTGTGTGTGTGTGTGTGTGTGTGTGTGTGTGTGTGTGTGTTCAGAGCGCCTGGTGGAGAGTCTGCGTCTCCCGGCGGTGCCCATCCTCCACGCCCAGGTGTTCCTGTTCTTCAGGGTCCTGCTGCTGCGCATGTCCCCCCAACACCTCACCTCCCTGTGGCCCACCATGATCACTGAGCTGGTGAGAACCACCCAGGACTGCTACCTCAGGGCTCCCTGCTTCCTTGTGTCTTTTTCTGTCTGTCTGTCTGTCTGTCTGTGTCTGTCTGTGTCTGTTTGTGTCTGTGTGTGTGTGTGTGTGTGTGTGTGTGTCTGTGTGTGTGTGTGTGTGTGTGTGTCTGTGTCTGTGTCTGTGTCTGTGTGTCTGTGTCTGTCTGTGTCTGTGTGTGTGTGTGTCTGTCTGTGTATCTGTCTGTGTGTGTCTGTGTGTGTGTCTGTGTCTGTGTGTTTGTGTGTCTGTCTGTGTATCTGTCTGTGTATCTGTGTGTGTGTGTGTGTGTCTGTGTATCTGTCTGTGTGTGTGTCTGTGTGTGTGTGTGTGTGTGTGTCTGTGTCTGTGTCTGTGTCTGTGTCTGTGTGTGTGTGTGTGTGTGTATATGTCTGTGTATCTGTCTGTGTATCTGTCTGTGTGTCTGTGTGTGTGAGAGAGAGTTAGAAAGAGATACAGACACACAAAAGCAAGCCGAGCATTCACCTTCAAAACTGATCCTATTGCATCATTTACACGGTGTGCGTGTCCCCTTCTCCTTGTTTCTTAATCACGTGTCCGTCACCCTCAGGTTCAGGTCTTCCTACTCATGGAGCAGGAGCTCACAGCCGACGAGGACATATCAAGGTAACTGGCCTTGGCAAACTGTAAACAGCTCAACATATACAGCACCAGAACATCTAGAGATAACCTTTTCCAATATCTTCCCAATGATCACTCTCTGTTTTGATAGTCCGAAAAAAAAACTTTTCTCCCGCTTTGGATACGCTTAAGTCTGTTATCTTTTCTATTCCTCTTCTCCCACCTGTAGGACTTCAGGGCCGTCCGTGGCGGGCATGGAGACCATCTACTCGGGAGGGAACGGCTTCTCCACCTCCTACAACAGCCAGCGCTGGCTCAACCTCTACCTGTCGGCCTGCAAGCTGCTGGACCTGGCCCTGGCGCTGCCCTCGGAGAGCCTGCCTCAGTTCCAGATGTACGTAGACACTTGGTGGGGGGGGGGATAAAGTCTCCATACACCGTTTTATAGGACTTTGATTCTCGCATTCAGATGATTTTTGTGATCAGAACCAACAGGGGAGGTGATTTTAAATGCTTAAAATGATGAGCTGTCAGCCAGTCGGTCTGAACTGATATGAGCGAGAACCGGAGAAGTTCCTGTTATTTCAAAAGCGTGCATGGTTCATATCGGAACACAACGAGCATCAGGCCCTCCGCAAGAACCGATGCTGCCTGAGAACTTATTTTACCGTCCACTTTGTTGAGTGAACAGTCTCGTCATTAAATTAGACAAATACACACTACTACTGACCACTTATGGATGGATGGACGGATGGATGGATGGATGGATTGATGGATGAATGGAAAGACCTAAATAAAAGATGGAAAGATGGATAAATCGAAAGACCTAAATCTCGCGACCTAAAATGTTAATGTTTTTTTGCTTTGCATTCTTAATGGGTCCATCTCCTGTCCCAGGTACCGCTGGGCGTTCATCCCCGAGGCGTCGGACGACTCGGGCCTGGAGGTGAGGCGCCAGGGGACCCACCAGAGGGAGTTCAAACCCTACGTGGTGCGACTGGCCAAGCTGCTGAGGAAACGAGCCAAGGTACTCCTGTCCTCTCCTCTCCTAATGACCCATATGAACAGATGTTCCCAATCTGCACGAATTACAGTCGACAACAACAACCCATACCTACAGTTACACAACCTACAGCTGTCTCACCCACTGCCATACCAATACCCTTTACATTTATTAAAGTGTTTTTGTAAGAGGTTTTCGAGGATTATATCCAAGCACAACTCAATAACTATTAACATTCTGTTATTGGGGTGGTTTGTCAGCTGCCAGTTAATGGCACCGTCAGTTGTTGACGGTATTGTTCCTCTCCTCTCCTCACTCCCTCCCTCTCCCTCCCTCTCCTCTCCCCTTTTCTCCCCTCCCCTCCTCTCCCCTCCTCTCCTCCCCCCTCCTCTCCTCTCCCCTCCTCTCCTCTCCTCTCCCCTCCTCTCCTCTCCTCTCCTCTCCTCTCCTCTCCTCTCCTCTCCTCTCCTCTCCTCCCCCCTCCCCTCCTCTCCCCTCCTCTCCTCTCCTCCCCTCCTCTCCTCCCCCCTCCCCTCTTCTCCCCTCCTCTCCTCTCCTCTCCCCTCCTCTCCTCTCCTCTCCTCTCCCCTCTTCTCCCCTCCTCTCGTCTCCTCTCCCCTCCTCTCCTCTCCTCTCCTCCCCCCTCCCCTCTTCTCCCCTCCTCTCCCCTCCTCCCCTCTCCTCTCCTCTCCCCTCTTCTCCTCTCCTCTCCCCTCCTCTCCTCTCCTCTCCTCTCCTCTCCTCTCCTCTCCTCCCCCCTCCCCTCCTCTCCCCTCCTCTCCCCTCCCCTCCTCTCCTCTCCTCTCCTCTCCTCTCCTCTCCTCTCCTCTCCCCTCCTCTCCTCTCCTCTCCCCATCTCTCCTCCCTCCTACAGAAGAACCCAGAGGAGGACTGCTCCAGCCGTACTCTGTCCTGGGAGCCGGGTCACCTCCTCCTGACCCTGTACGTGATCCGCAGCATGGAGCAGCTCCTCCCCTTCTTCAACCTGCTCAGCTCAACCTTCAACAGCAAGGCCAGCAGCCGCTCGGGCTCCGCCCACAACCCCGCCCCCAACGACGCCCCGGGCTTCCCCAGCAAGGACGGCAAGCTGGAGAGTCAAAAAGTGTTCTGGAGCCGCGCGCGGCAGAACATCGAGGAGATGGTGGAGAAAGACTTTCTGGAAGGAGTCATCAAGACGTGAACGACAGATGGGGAAGGGGGTCATCATCGATAAACTATAAACGAACACTTGTGAAAAAACCTCACCGTGTACATGAACATATAAGGGATATCCGTGAGAACTAAACGATGAAAAATCAAGTTTGTACATTTTATTGTTTTTGTATTTATAATATCTGTATTTTACTTTTCAAAGGCTATTCTATTTAATTTTAATTATTTGTATATACAGGGCAGCTGTGATGACTGACTTTGACATTCGTGAGTGTGTGCCCGCTCTCTGGGCCAATGTGAAAATGCTGTGCCATTCCATATCGTTGTGACTTACTAAATTAAAGACTTATCATCAGAGTTACATCCTGTGTCTGGCTCCTCATGTCCTGTTCTTCATGAGGGGGTTTCATTTTCACTTTGTCATGTACCACGATTACAAATGCAGTTGGATTGATGATTGATTGATGGATTGATGGATTGATTGACTAGACAGATGTCAGAACTGTTTTAGATAGAAGATCACTAACTATAGATAACAAAGCTTTTAACATTTAGGTATGGTAGGCTCTTGCTATTACAAGAAATAGTCATCCTTTGTGATGAAATGCCTTACAACCAATGTAAAGATGACCGAATGACCCATCATTCATAGAGGAAGAGGAAGATGGTGTCTCCACCACCACAAGCTGAAACACACATCAGCTTCATCATCATCATCATCATCACGATAATCATTACCAGAGGTAGTTTTGGCTGGGATATAATCAGCCAGAACTATAAACTGGTCACATGAACCCACAGCAGCCCTACAGACTGGGTGATATCCACATTCATCTCCAATTCTTCTTACTATCCGAGGTAGCCTACTCATGCGTGTCTCTCCCTATCAGCCGCCTGGTTGGCTTCTCTCCTCCCCTTTAAGAGCTGAGCTCGCCGTGAACGTAGTAGGGACTAGGGATGCTGCTGCCACTGGCTTCATACTAGTGACGTGTCACCTGACTCAGGCTAGGGGGGGAGGAGTGAGATCATGAGATGCCAAATAAATAAATAAACAAATAAACAAGGGAACACAAATCTACCGAAACGCCACCATCCACCTCCGTTTCAAGCATCGCTGGTGGGTACGGACGGTGGCGCAGGGCAGGGAGGAAAGGAACGCCACTGTGTTGGATGGGGATGAACAGTGCGACGCGATCCATCCCAAGGCGACATTCTCCGTTAGGACACGACGGGCTCCGTGGAGAGGAGGATTAATCCCTGAGCTGGAAGAGAGGAGGACATCAACGGGTCATCATCCGGAGCGAGCAGCCGTCATTTTATAATAAGCAGGCTTTAATAAGACAGCGCGTTACAGTAAGGAATATGGATACTATTGAATGACGACTTATTTCAATGAACACATAATCTACGTTGTTTTCATAAAAAAAAAGAAATGCCAGTGTAAAAGAACGGGATTTTTTTATTATTAGCATGATATCGGCCTCAAGCCAAGGTTTGAGGAGCGCTTTGGTTGCGGCGCGTAATACTACTATCCGTTATAAAAAGGCCTACGTGAATGATACATTATAGGATATGATATAGTATGCTAACTATGCTTTATTTTGAAGGTTATGCAATAACCCTACGGTAGGCTTGTCACAAATCAATTGGACACGGCGAGGAACAAACAGCGCAACCGCACTTGTCCGTTTTTTACCTATCAAAGCAAACGCGCCGTAATCAACCTCCTGTCATTGCAATTCCATGCTGGGGAACCTACATCATTTTTTGGGTAAATCTAGGCTGAGTGTTGTTTTTTTTGTCCGTTCTTCTATTTTCCCCAGTGGATTTTTAGTTGCAGTCTGGAATACCTCGGCCGGCTGTTCTTTGGGGAGGACCATATTTGACGGTTGATTCGTGAGGTTTGACGGTTGACTCGTGAGGTTTGACGGTTGACTCGTGAGGTTTGACGGCACGCCGGTGAGAAGATGTCGGGCCAGACGCTGACGGACCGCATCGCCGCGGCACAGTACAGTTTGACAGGGTCCGAGGTGGCCCGGGCTGTCTGCAAATCCACCACTCATGAGCAGACTGCGCCCAAGAAAAAACACTTGGAGTGTGAGTATTTAACCTCCCCACCACACCCATCCCCCCTCCATCACTTCATCCCTCCACACCTTACAGGTACTAGGGCTAGGCCATGCTTGGTCTCTCTCTCTCTCTCTCTCTCTCTCTCTCTCTCTCTCTCTCTCTCTCTCTCTCTCTCTCTCTCTCTCTCTACACACACACACACACACACACACACACACACACACACACACACACACACACACACACACACACACACATAGAGATGCAGCAAAAAGCAAATGCTGGACATTATTCGATGACATACAATCATCTGAAATAATGACTCGGTTTAAAAGGAATGAAGTGGCTTCACCAAGACCTCCTCCAAGACTTTACTGACGAGGCAGCCTGCATGCTGCTGTGCTCTGGAGAGCACCGAGGCTGAAGTAGTCAACTCTGAGACCAGACACAGCGGACACACACTCTCTATCTCTCCCTCTCTCCCTCACTCTCTCGGGTTCAGACATGCTGAATAATGGATCCTTGCTCCAGTGCTGGTGAATCCATAATTCAGAGGGTCAAATGTTGAGTTGTTAAAGTCCTATATGACTAACACAGACCCGAGGAGACCTGGAGAGAGGGCAGGAGGACCTGGAGAGGAAGTGGGGAAGGACAGGAGGAACTGGGGAGGGACAGGAGGACCTGGGGAGGGACATGAGGACCTGAGGAGAGACAGGAGGAAGTGGTGGGTTTTTGTACAGTCAGCCTACTGTATAGTCTTGATGAGGAGGCTGGATTAAAGAGCCATTTATTCAGTCGCATGTCTTTTTTTGGCAATGACAGTCTCGTAATCCCATGTGCTTCACACTAATCTTATCAAACATCTGGAGGTTAACCCTGAATTTATGTCTTGTATTTGAAACATACTGGATGTATGTAAGTGTTTGGGATGTTATCTTTGGTACCCATGCTCCAGGTGAGTGGAATAATACCAATGCAAATACTCTACCACACATTGCTCCTGATGGCAGATGGTACTTACTCTCCCTAAGGTCTGTGGATGATCCCTAAGGAGTATTCCTGAATCCTGGGACCAGTCTTTGATAACTAGACCTAGACTGAGCTGCTGGATACGTGGAGAGCCCCAGTGTTGCCAGTGAACCCAGTACCATAGTCTCTCTGCCTCTCCAAGTAACTCACTATGAAAACCAGAGAGAGAGAGAAAGAGAGAGGCGTGGTCCTCACGCAGTCCACTAACTCCACAGGGAGAGATCAATCAATCCCACCCCAGACATCCTGGCTTCAGACCAAAGCATATTTAAGTGTGTCCGCTTAATCATCGGCCAGGCCCCGACACCACGCCCAACGATGTGTCAGCAAATCTTTTGACATCTCAGAAAGTGCTGATTCAGCGTCCTCAATGCCCCCCCTCCCCCCTCCCCTTATACTGACCAGCCCCCTCGCTGAGTGTCCCCAGAGTCACAGTGATGTCCCCTAGTACCCACCCAGCCACACTGCTCCCTGCTGGAGCTCCATGGGACTAAACCCCACCGGCTCATCTGAATGCACAGGCCGGGGCAGGATATGGCCACATCAGTTCATTTTTAGTGGGGGTGTCCATGTTGGGCAAACTGTCTGATTGGATCAGAACATAATGAATACAGCGACTCTCAGACTCACCATGCAATCAATCCATCCATCAATCAATCAATCAATCAATCAATCAATTAATGGCTGACTAGGCTGTTTAGGTCTGAAATAGATAACAAGTGTTGATAACACTTCGGTTTAGGGAACATGTATTAGGTACTCATTTGTAGCTTATAAAGGATTGCTTTCTACACACACACACACACACACACACACACAAACACACACACACACACACACACACACACACACACACACACACACACACACACACAAACACACACTTCCACACCCATACAGCGATGTTATTGGGCGCAAGGTCAGCCTTGAGGTTTGGAAGGCTAGCCAGTAAACGCTAGCCAGTAAAAGATGTGAGAGCCAATGATTGGAGAGTTGCTGAAATCACATCTAACTGGCCAGCAGCGACCCACCTGACTAATAACAGAGGAATAAGAAAACAGTAACACTGGACAAAAAACCTAATAAATGGCCAGCGATGCCTAATAACGACTAAATTAGCACCTTATGAAACAGTTATAGACTACAAATGAGTGCCCAATAAGTGTTGCCTATACTAGTGCCAAGTCAAGTGTCACCCACGTGTTCTTACAACTGTATAATTCAAACTGGAGCGAAATAGGACACTAAGCAGCAGTGTTTTGTTTGGACTCATCCTGTAAATAGCCTTGCTGTTTTATTGTTCAATTCCTTCCATGACGTGCACCAAAGCACAACTGTACTTGTCATTAATTTTGTCTGGATAAAGAAGAATGTGATTCCAGGCAGCCAAGACAACCACTAGTGCACTTGTAGTTTGTCTGAATAAAGAGTGGCCGTGACTCCAGCCAAAGCCATTCTCTAGAAATAGAAAGAGGATATCGATCCGTGCCAAAGGAGAGAACCCTATCTTGTCTCCCATTGCACCTTTTTTCCTTCGAGGTTTCTTCTGTGTGCCCTGGTACGTTGCCATGGCGATGGGGGAGTGTGATGTCAAGCAGCCGGGGTTGTATTGTGAGTGTGAGCTCTCAGAGAGAGAGAGAGGGAGGGAGGGAGGGGGGGTTGGGGGAGATGTCCAACACCCACTGGACAAGGGCTTGCACCACACTAGACAAACTCAAAGTGTAGCCTGACACCGGAGTGTGTGAGTGTGTCGCGTGTATGCGGTTGAACCAGATCACCTGGCTTTGTGTGAGTTATGCACATACGACAGATGTACAGTATACATGTATGGGCTTGATAGTGTCGCACGAAAAAAAACAGAGAGATGTCAACGAACGATCACCATCTTAGCTCGGATTGGGAGTCTGAAAAATCCAAAAGCGTGTCTTTAACCTCTCTAAGATCAAGCATTAACAGGCCGCTCTTTAACCGACGTTTGACAGCGGCTGTTTGTATCGCTTTCGGGAGAAGAGGCTCCGGGAATCTTAGAGCTGCACTGCTTGTGTGTGTGAATGCCAAGTGACCGTGCCTGCCAAGTTCCTTTGGAGGAGAGGAGGGGAAGGGATGGAGAGCAGGAGTGAGAGAGAGGAGGAGGAGGAGGAGGAGGAGGAGGGGGGGAATGAGGAGGGATAGAGAGGCGTTTGTATATAGGCACTATGGATTAAGACCCTGCAGCTGTGTGTCGATGCCACTGATGGGGGGCAGCTGGCCTGCCTTCCTAGCCACTTAGCCACCTCATGACTCTGCTGGGTGACTTGTGACGGCGGCCATCTTGGACTTCTGGCTTCCATCGAGTATTTGGGTCCCTCTTTTTTGGTTGGAGAAAGGGATGTTTTTTTTTTTTTTTTTTTACGACAATAAGAAATGATACAAAAAAGAGAAAGTGTGAGGATTGTGCTGCAGTGAGTAAAAGGAGAGAGGGAGGAAGAGAGAGAGAGAGAGATAGAGTGGTAAGGGGATTGGCAAGACACCTGTGCATGTGCTGCAGTGGTGATGTCACAATGGGCAATCCTGAGATCCCAGAATGCCTCTGTGCAGGGTACAGGGGTCAACCAATAGCAGCGGTTGGCAGGGGTGTGGTGTGAATGTGGGCCAGGGCCAGGAGGGGAAGGGATGGAGAGCAGGAGTGAGAGAGAGGAGGAGGAGGAGGAGGAGGAGGAGGGGGGGAATGAGGAGGGATAGAGAGGCGTTTGTATATAGGCACTATGGATTAAGACCCTGCAGCTGTGTGTCGATGCCACTGATGGGGGGCAGCTGGCCTGCCTTCCTAGCCACTTAGCCACCTCATGACTCTGCTGGGTGACTTGTGACGGCGGCCATCTTGGACTTCTGGCTTCCATCGAGTATTTGGGTCCCTCTTTTTTGGTTGGAGAAAGGGATGTTTTTTTTTTTTTTTTTTTACGACAATAAGAAATGATACAAAAAAGAGAAAGGGATGGTTTTCTGTCTGACTTCATAGGTTAAGGGACTTATAGAAGGATGTGCAGGGCAGCCTTAGCCTAGAGGAGAGGAAGAAGCTAGGGAGGGAGAGAAAGAGTGAGAGAGGAAGAGAGAGAAAGAAAGAGATGGGAGGGGGGGGGGGAGTTGGAGGTAGTCAGCCCAGAGGGAGTGTATGTATGAATTAACGTATTGCCAGACCTCAGCCGCCATCTTTTCCCACTGCAACTCACACTCCTACACACACACACACACACACACACACACACACACACACTGCTACGAGCCTGTAGTCCTGGCCCTACCACTACTACTGTTGTCTGAGCAATGAGCATGAGTCATGGCTGTCAACACACACACACACACACACACACACACACACACACAAACAGACCCACACTCACACACACAGACACACACATAAACACGCCCCCCCCACACACACACACACACACATGCACACACACACACCAATACACAAGTGTCTATTGCATTAATTATCACCTGGCTGCGATGCTAAATTAGCAATCATTCCAATTAACAGGCTCCCTAACAGGAGCTGCATGTGTATGCTCATGGCTGGGGGGGGGGGCTGGGGGGGGGCCCCGGAGGGAGAGGGATGGTGAGAGGTGACAGATATAAACAGTGTATTCAGGCCCTCTGGGCTGTTAATAACACAGTGACTCACAAGCAGTGTGTTCACATGGTAGTGTCAGTCTGGAGGTTGGCTGATGCCTTGTGCCCAGTGTTTCTGTGTAATGATGGGCACTGTAGTAATATGCGATAGAATTCTATGCCGTCGGGTATGTATTTGTGTACGTATGTATGTATGTGTGCGTGTGTGTGCTTGTGTGCGTGTGTGTGCTTGTGTGCGTGCGTGTGTGTGTATGTATGCGCGTTAGTGTTTGCATGTAGATTTGTGTGTCTATCTGTCATTATAACTTGACAATATTACGGTTGGAGAAGGGTAGAGAGTGCAGTCTGTTGTGTTCTGTGTGTGTGTGTGGGTATGGGTGACTCCCATTACTCTGTTACATGGGATAGCTGTGCTGGTGGTACACTGTGTACACTGCCTGTCATGTACCATGAAACAAGCTGGTATCACTGGCTCTGAGCCAAATGCAATTTATTTATAACCCCCCCGCCCTATCAGATTATAGAGGAGGGATTTGGGGATCTGCCGCCGTCACATCGCTCCAGCATTTTAACTGAAGCCCTATCAACTGTTTTAATGGAGATCTGCTTCAGGTTCAATGGAACACAACCACCGTAAGACTGTTAATAAGTATCTGCACTATTTGACCCATGCAGTTCACACAGTTCTCATTTATTTGTATATTTGTGTAGACCTTGTGTTTTTATCCTTCTTTCCCTCTTCTCGTCGCTGCTCTCTCTTCCTCCCCCTCCATCTCTTCCCCCCATCCTCCCTCCTCCCCTCCCCCCCACCACCCCCTCCACACCCCTGTCCCCACTCTCCCAGTACACAATAGCCAAGAATGAAATGATGCAGTGTGAGGATTGTGCTGCAGTGAGTAAAAGGAGAGAGGGAGGAAGAGAGAGAGAGAGAGAGAGAGATAGAGTGGTAAGGGGATTGGCAAGACACCTGTGCATGTGCTGCAGTGGTGATGTCACAATGGGCAATCCTGAGATCCCAGAATGCCTCTGTGCAGGGTACAGGGGTCAACCAATAGCAGCGGTTGGCAGGGGTGTGGTGTGAATGTGGGCCAGGGCCAGGATTGGACGGCCCTCTACACTTCCTGATCACCAGAGCCCTCGTTACTCGAAGGATCCCCTTCTCCCCTCTGTCTCTCCACTCATCTGTCCCTCCCACTCTCTCTGTCTGTCCTCTTCTCCATTCCTCCCTTCTCTCTCTGCCCATCCTCTCCTCTATCCCTCCACTCTCTCTCTGCCCATCCTCTCCTCTATCCCTCCACTCTCTCTCTGCCCATCCTCTCCTCTATCCCTCCACTCTCTCTCTGCCTATCCTCTCCTCTATCCCTCCACTCTCTCTCTGCCCATCCTCTCTTCCATCCCCCCCTCTGTCTGTCCTCTCCTCCATCTCTCCATCTCTCTATCTGTCCTATCCTCCATCCCTCCCCCTATCTCTGCCTGTCATCTCCTCTATCCCTCCATCTATCTGTCCTCTCCTACACCCCCCCCCCCCCTCTCTCTCTCTCACTCACTCTTGTCGAGGTCAGGATGCCCTTGAGTCTACTGTGGTAGAACAATACACGCCCTCTTCTCAAACTAGTCATTCTCTTCCTCTCTCTTCTACCCCTCTGATCCACCACCACCACCAACAGAAAGACCAGTCCTGTTACACATATAAGAAATCCTGTGTGCCTGTGTGTCACTTCCTGCCCTGTGGGGGGGCTCTGAGATTGGTCCAGGGCCACATAGTATATATGCCATTTAATATATGCCGTTTAGCTTTTATCCAAAGCGACTGACGTTGCAGTGAGTGCATACATTTGTCAGTATATATGGTCCCAGAGGGAATCCAACCCACAAGCTAAGCGTTGTTTACTCCGTGCTCTACCAACTGAGCCACATCTGTGTCCACAGATCACTCTGCTCCGTCCTCATAGCAACAGCAGCCCGGTGTGGTAGCAACACCCGTCGATGATCAGGCGGAGGGTTAACAGTCCTGTGGGTGTTGTTCGGGTGTCTCTCCCTCCTGTGTGTGAGGGCTCCTTGGAGACGCCCAGCCCAGCGCTCAGCGCTCGAGTGATGGACGTCAGTGTGTCTGTGTCTGTACACCGGCCGGGGGGGCTATCAATAATGCAGGGAGGCTTGTGTTGCCTGTTTAATCATCCCGCCCTCTCTGCCGGGAACCCCCTCCCCAGGCAGACACAGCACTCAGGGGAGGATAACATGCCCCCCCCCCCCCCCCCCCCCCCCCATCCCATCCACACAGCCTCTTTCTCCCAGGGAGGAACTGTCTCCCACGGGTGGGGGTGGAGGTGGAGAGACATGGTTGTGAAGGAAGAGAGGAGACGTCTGATTTAGGGGCACTCGGAAAAGATGGGGAGGACTGATTGACAGTGGGCGTGCAGGGACTGGAGATAAAGTGAAGTGGTGTTGGCTGGACAGGGAGATAGGGGGAGACGGATGATTGGGAGGAGGAGCGGGAGGAGACTGGAAGTGGGGTATTCTGTGATGTAGGAGTGGAGGGACGTAGTCTCAGAATAGGCAGGGTGGTGTGCCTGATGCCTGATGGTAGAGATAATGGGGAGAGGAACAGATTTCTCCTTGGAGGTTCTCCACAGTGCCTTCTCTCTCTCTCTCTCTCTCTCTCTCTCTCT
>NC_137680.1:13005211-13020211 GCF_963989245.1 Nansenia antarctica | reverse complement strand
AGCTGGTTCAGTGTCTTGGCAGAACAGTGACAGAGATGTATTATACAGCGCAAGGACTGACTTCTCCCAGTGGCCTGATCACCTCTCATCCTTTTCCCTATTCCCCACTTTGCTAAATAAGAGCTATTAGAACTACACCTATTCATATATCGAGTAAAGAGACTCTGCCTCTCTCTCTGTCTCTGTCTCTCTCTCTCTCTCTCTCTCTCTCTCTCTCTCTCTCTCTCTTCTCTCTCTCTCTCTCTCTCTGATTTATCTCATAAATCACCCATTCGCTATTAGAGAACTGTCACAGAATCCTGAGGAGAGGTCGCGTACTGCAGTAAACACTCTCAACAGAGTTGATTTATTGTGTATGAGAGAGAGAGACAGACCAGCTTGAGATTCCCCTCACTCTCCGTCTGTCTGTCTCCTCAGACGATGGCATCTGCCAGTGTGTGTGTGTGTGTGTGTGTGTGTGTGTGTGTGTGTGTGTGTGTGTGTGTGTGTGTGGGTGGGTGGGAGGGTCAGTGGGAGGGAGGGTGGTTGGCCGGGTTGGTGCGTGGGTGGATGGGTGATTGTGTCTGTCTGTCTCAGACGATGGCATCAGTCAGTGTGTGTGTGTGTGTGTGTGTGTGTGTGTGTGTGTGTGGGAGGGTCAGTGGGTGGATGGGTGATTGTGTCTGTCTGCTCTCCTTTCCTCCTCCTTTCCTCTCCTCTGTCCTCCGTCCTCCCTTTATACTGTGCCAGTGTGAGCAGGGACAGCAAGGACACGATGAGGAGGCCAGTCAATGTCAGCTCAGTTCAGACACCAGTAAGATCGGCTTGCTTTTGCCTCGTCGAAGTGACATCAAATACATACCTCCATGTTTGACGTGACAAGAATAGTCATTCAGTACGACAGCGGAGGCTGGTAGAGGAAGAAACCGGAGGATGCATGGAACGGAATGAGGATTTCCACACATTTACAATGAGCCTGTCCTCCGATTTCTCCCTCCCACCAGCCTCCTCTGCTGTATAACTAAAGCACAGGATAGGCTCTCTACTTTAATGTGTCCATGTGGTTTTGTTATTTTTTTATTATTATGACATTGCACTGCTAATTGCACTGCTATTTGATTGTTGCATTGTTGAGGAGTTGCTTACCTTAAAGCATTTCATTACATGATATCTTGTATATTGTATTAGATTAGATTATATTCAACTTTATTGTCATTGCAGAGTACAAGTACCAGACACCGAAATGCCTATAAATATAAGTATAAATATAGTATGCCGTATAAATGACCATTCAAATTTAATTTGATCTGATTTGATTTGAACCCTTTAACCCTGCAGCTGAAGAACTTCGTAAGATTTGAGGATGCCATTCCCCAATGTTAGTGTTATGTTGACCGATAACCTTAATCCCCCCTCCCCTCTTCCCCCAGACCTGGTCCTGGCCACGCAGGAGTCCAACGTCAACATCCCCTCCATGGCCGACACACTGTTTGAGCGGGCGGGCAACGCCAGCTGGGTGGTGGTCTTCAAGGCCCTGGTCACCACACACCACATGATGGTGCAGGGCAACGAGGTGAGTCACACTGGGACTACAGGACAGCACTCTTAGGACTACAGGTCACATGAGGCCTGCGGTGTGGTTAGCTGGCATCAGGTTAGCTGGGATCGAAATGGCTTTTGTGGGTCAGTTTACGACTCTCTCAATATAATTGGACCTGCTGTGGTCTGTCTTTGTTCACGGAGAGAGCTCTCTAGAGGGCTGATTAAGGTTTAAGGCAGATGAGTCTGGTTGTCATGGAGTGGGTGAGTCTGGTTGTCATGGAGTGGATGAGTCTGGTTGTCATGGAGTGGATGAGGGTGTATCTGAGGATGGTCAAAGAGCTGTAGGAGACACAAATTATACCCATTATACATACCTTATACATATACTACAGTATACATATGGGAATACAATGGGATGAACATAATGGTTGTGTCTATTCATCCATTCATCCAGTCATTGATTCGTCCTCCATCTTGTTTTATGGGGGTCACTGAGGTCAACCCGTGCCAATGCCGGTACAGATAAGCAGATGGGAACACTGTCTAAACACAGCTGACTGTTACATCCTGGAGAGCTGCTCCACCACCACACTGACACAATGGAGGGAGGAGAACCAGATGTCAGAGAGAGAGAGAGAGAGAGAGGAGAGAGAGAGGGCAGAGAGAGAACAGAGGGAGCAAAAGAGAGAGAGGAGAGAGCGAGGGGGTAGAGAGAGAGAGAGAGAGGAAGAGAGAGAGAAGAGGCAGATGCAGAGAGATCACACAGAGCAGACAGAGAGATGCCCTGATAAGCAGATAATCAAATCCCATGCCGTCTTTACAGTAGGAATCAATGGGAGAGGACATTGGGACTTATGTTGCCGTTGGTAACACAGGGCTGTTGCGGCTATTTGATGAGGTCTCTTCATCAAAACGCATCCTCCCTCTACTAATCTCAACCCAGTAGGGGCTGAGTGAGTGTCCGTGTGTGTCCGTGTGTGTGTGTGTGTGTGTGTGTGTGTGTTGTGGCAGCCATTGGAACCGGCTGGGCAACGCACACACCCAAATCAGAGAACGACACACAGGCCGGGGGACGTTGCAGCCTCTGCGGGGCGTATTTAATAAAACAAGAAGATAAACGGTATCATCCGGTATAACCAAGGTTCTTCCTCGTCTCGAGGGCAAAGGAGAGTGAGGCCCGGGTATTGATTCTCTGGGCTCGTGGGCAGCAGCTGTCTCCCATCTTGCGGTCTCCCGCCGGGCCCACTCGTCTGGCCACTCCCAGCCGTTACTGGGGAGACTGAACAGAACACGGTTACGTCAAATGGTATTATGCTATTGCCAGTATCCGGCGCTCACCGGCGCTCACCCATCTCTTGGCTTCTGTCTCTCACCCGTCTCTTTCGCGTCCCGCGCTCTCTCTCTTCTGGGTTTCTCCCGGCTCCTCTTCCATGAGGCACAGGTGCGCCGGTTTAGGTTAGTGAGTGGGGGTGCTCTTCCCTCGGCCATCCGCCTGATTGCTCAACGCGGGCCAGCTGGGCTCAGAGAGGATATCTCCCCACTATGACGCGGTCGTGCCGGCCGCTGACCGTGGTGCTGAAGGCCTTTATTTCCCCGTCTGGGCCAGGGGATTGCCATAGTGTGTGTGTGTGTGTGTGTGTGTGTGTGTGTGTGCCAGTGACATGCAGTGAGGACAATGGTTGGGGAGGCACTGGCTAGTCAGAGCCAGATTTACACACATATGAACCCGATAGAGGTAGCTTCAATTCACCATTCAATTGGCAGGTTGCACAATAGTATTGGCGAGCGTATGTTTCATATTTCATATCAGCTTTGCACATGGATAAAGGTAACACACGCATGCAGGTAACTTACGTATTCGATTCACGTTTTATAGGCAAATGCAGTTCCACTATTCATACTCATTTAACACAAATTAAAATATATATTCCATGGTCTTACTTGTAATGATAATGAAGTATATATCCTAAAAGCCATATCTATGTTCCCGCGACAGTGCTATGGCTAGCTATGCGCTGACAGCCAGGGAGTTGCAGTACCATTCTATTTGAAACAAGTGTTATTTTCTGTCACTTCGTTTGAAGTAGGTCCTTAAGCTCAGGCATTGGTCTTCCATTGTTCATCACTCCCTGTTTTGATGGAAAGTCCAATTCTGAGACATTTTAACTTTAATTATAATACTTTCCATTTTCCGGGCTGCGTGCCCGTGCGTGTGTATGCATGCGTGTGCGTGTGTGTGTGTGTGTGTGTGTGTGTGTGTGTGTTTGGCTTATGAATTATAGCCCCTCTCCATGTATTTCCCTAGACCCCTGTGTGTGTGTGTGTGTGTGTGTGTGTGTGTGTGTGTGTGTGTGTGTGTGTGTGTGTGTGTGTGTGTGTGTGTAGAGGGAGGTGTGTAGGGATTAACTCAGCGTCTGCTGTGAGGCGGCTGGTGAGGGACTGTGAGACAGAGAGAGACAGAGAGCGTGTAGTGTGAACAGCATGTTGTCTGGCGGAGGGACGAGGGGAAGGACACTATCATTCTCCAGGGAGGTTCTCTCATTCTCTCCTAATTAAACTGGCAATGGACTTCTGAAACAAAAGCTTTTTTAAACGAGCATACATGAACATTTATTTGTCTGTGTGTGTGGGGTGGGGGGTGTACGTGCGGGTGTGTGAGAGAGACCGAGAGAGAGAGAGAGAGAGAGAGAGAGAGAGAGAGAGAGAGAGAGAGAGAGAGAGAGAGAGAGAGAGAGTGAGAGAGAGAGAGAGAGTGACAGAAAGAGAGAAAAGTATAATATAATAATAATAACTTTATTTGTATAGCGCTTTTCCTGCAAACGTTGCAGCTCAAAGTGCTTGAATCATTATATAATCTTAATTTAATTATTTTGTAATTTAAATGCAATATTAAAAGGATGGGTTTTTAGAATCTTAATTTAATTATTTAGTCATTTGAAGGCAATATTAAAAAGATGGGTTTTTAGTCTTGACTTGAACATATTTGCTGAGGTTGAAGTATGCTGCCTCCTGTTATGCAGAAAGCTGTTAGTGGTTATGAGGTTATGATCACACTTCTTATGATGATGTCACACTTCCTATGATTATATCACACTTCTTATGATGATATCACACTTCTGAAATACCTCCTGTTTCCTCTGCACTGCAACCGTGTACCGTGTGTGTTTGTAATACCAAACAGACCCTTTGAAATACCTTGAAAAAATCAGGTCTCTGCTGTTTAATTTTTGACTCATTCCTTTGAAGATAAAGATCTTAAAAGCAGCATTACATTATGTATGAGCGAGCTTGTGTGGGTGCGTTTGTGTTTGTGTACACAGTATATACTGTGTGTGTGTGCCTGTGCGTGTGTGCGTGTGTGTGCATGTATCTGTGTCACATTATAACTGCCCTTCAGAAGATGCGTTTTTTTCTTTTGTTGAGCTTACCTTATCTTGTTTTTACAGTACCTACTAGAGAGAGAGAGAGAGTACGTATACCTTCTGACCCTCCTGACCCTCCTGACCCGTGTCTATTTTCTTCCCCCTCAGAGGTTCATCCAGTTCCTGGCCTCTAGAAACACCCTCTTCAACCTCAGTAACTTCCTGGACAAAACTGGTTCCCATGGTGAGTAGTAGCTCCTCCCCCCCCCCCACTGGCGTCTCTCTCCGGTGTCTTAACTAACCTGCTCTGATGGTGAGTCAAGCTGTCACCCACGGTGATTATGTCTCCGTGGTAATGAGCATGGGCTCCTCTGGCACTGTAGAAAAGCGTCCTCTGTGGGATGTTTGGCAGTTGAAAGACATCAAGGTGACATTGTGCCTGTCTGGTGTTTCTGTCTCCCCCCTCCCCCCCTCCCCTCAGGCTACGACATGTCCACCTTTATCAGACGCTACAGTCGCTATCTCAACGAGAAGGCCTTCGCTTACAGACAGATGGCCTTCGACTTCGGCAGAGTGAAGAAGGGGTACGTCTCACAGTAAAAGCATACAGTACACAGTACAAAGCGTATATAAAATTGGGTATATTTAAAAAAGAGTATAAATATACCCAAACCTAAACCTCAGTTCTTCCTTTGTGAATTACAACCTCTCTATCTGAACTGCTTCATGTTTCCTACCTGTCTTTTATTGATAAAAAAAAAAAAAAACGATTTCCCTCTCCAAGTACAGCCGTCTCTAATGTATACAGCGTAGGCTACAACGTGATAGTTATCTGGACCTGTTGCCGTCCCCCTCCCTGCCTCCCAGCCTCCCTATCCCTCAGACAACGGCAGGCAGTATTTAAAGCCACCTGCGAGTCTCAAGGGTCCTCTTAGTAGGTGGGAGTGACTCATTTCCGGGTCCTGAGGCCAGGGATAGATTGTAGACGGTGGATGATGGCAAAGTGAGTGGGCTGGCTGTGGTCATGCCTGTACAAAACACAAAGCAGCAGTAGAGTACAGAAAGTGAACCGTTCTTCACACTCTGATTCAGACATCTCTGTTAGACGCTGGCAGGAAAGACATACGCAAGGTCCCACAGCAGCAGAGTCTGTGCCAGCCGGGCGGAATACAGAACAGCCCGGTGTGACTGTGTAGATAATGATGTCTGTGCTAGAGCTAGGGTGTGTGTACAGTCTGTAAGGTGTGTAGACAAGTAGACAAAATAAGTACTGTTCTATTCTGTTCTACCTATTCTATATGATCTCTCTCATGTCCTCCACTCCTCTATCCCCGTGTGCTAACTGTCTGTCTGTCTGTCTGTCTGTCTCAGGGCTGACGGGGTGATGAGGACGATGTCCGTAGAGAAGCTGTTAAAAGGCATGCCCACCCTGCAGAGCCAGTTAGACGCACTGCTGGAGTTTGAAGTGAGTACGCAACCCAAGACTCATCTCAACAATGTGACTCATCATTATCATGCTACCCAAGTTACCTGTGAACTACCTGAACAAGAGTGTCTCTCCTGAAAGCTTTGTAACACTAAAATCATCTTACATCCATACAGTACATAGCAGGCAACTTTGGAGGTAGAGAGGGCTCATTAAATTTAGATTACTGCCTCCAGAAGGATAGTCTATAAATAGTCTATAAAGCAGTAACCTAAAGTTGAACCATAACCAATATTTCCCAAAGGTCCATCCCCAAGACCTGACCAATGGAGTGATCAACGCAGCGTTCCTCCTGCTCTTCAAAGACCTGATCAAGTTATACGCTTGCTACAACGACGGCATCATCAATCTATTAGGCAAGTGTTATTTATACCGTTATGATACAGCCATATACTTCTGATTTACTTCTCTCTGTGTTTTAGCTGGACTATTGCCGGTTTATTCATTGACATGAAAATGAGTGTTTCTATGAGTGCTACAGCATGTTTACAGAGTCATGTTGTTGTTACAGTAAATGTAATACTGCACGATAATCCTAATAACAAGGAGGCTCAATGTTCAAATGATCGTCCATCGTCTTTGTTTCCAGAGAAGTTCTTCAAGATGAAGAGAAGCCAGTGTAAAGACGGCCTGGAGATCTACAAGAGGTTCCTGACACGGATGACCCGGGTGTCTGAGTTCTTCAAAATCGCTGAGGTAAAACACTCATCTTATCTTGACTATTTTTGTTAAATATTCATAACTCACTTCGGTATGAAAACGAGCATAGAATAGCCTAGTGTCAAAGACTCGATTGAAAAGTCGCCGTCTTCTTTTACAGACAGTGGGAATTGACAAAAACGACATCCCAGAGCTCACTCTGGTAAGTCCTGTTCACGTCTGAAGCACGTCCTGTTCATGTCCTCCATCTTCAGTCAGCTGATACCCTTCCTCCTAAATATCCAGTACGTAGTAACGTGGCATGTCGTTGTTGTTGTTGTGGTGCTCTCTTAACTTGCTGTTGCATGATGTGTTTCGGGGGCATAGAATAGCCTACGACTCTTTGGAAACTCTCTGCTCTAGCTGTCTCCACCAATCATACTATGACTTCATTGTATGGATTTGGAAGCCAGTGGCCAATCACTGGTCATTGTACTATCTGGGATTATAGTTCCGAAATGACACCCACGCAGCAGTGAGCAAACTGGAGTTGATTGCTTGACTGCTTCATTTTTCCCATCCTGGAAGGGGCGTATCCCATGGATCCATTCTGTCACCCATCCAGACAATGAGCTCTTCTCCCTTGGTGATTGACAGCTACTGTGCCCCCTCCCCTCTCTTCTTACTTGCAGAGGTGCAACTTGATCTTACAGGCTGAGAGTGTGAGTAGTGTGTGTATATAGCTAGCTTTGGGAAGCTGACAGGCAAACAGTAGGAAAAGAATGGGAGTCTTTTTAGCGCACACCTGCGCACACAGCAGACTATTCTCTGCTTAAGCTGGATGTGACTGAAGGAACAGATTGGACTAGTGACAACGCTTGCTAGAGCTATTACGCTGCCAAGATCTGAAGATCTGAACCACCACAGATGGTTTTAGCTCGACGATTGCATCTTAGTCCGCTGAATGTTACTATAGAGTTTCCACAGCATCTAGAATCACCTGGAAGGGACATTTAAGTGGCTTTAACAGCGATGTGCCTCATGTCAGGATGCAGTGATACCAGTCATGTGATCTGGTTCTAGTGTTGTGGAGGCTCTATAGACAAAGCAGGGGTTATTCCCTCTGGTGGCAAAGGAGGGTGGTGTGGATGACTTGGATGCACTGAGAGCATGTAATGATGACCCTGTGGACCGGAGGTCTCCTAACTCCGCCCCTGCATGGAGAGCTATTGGATGTGTGCAGGCCTTTGATCTAACCCATCTCTAACACAGCTGATTCAGTCCATTATGGTCCAAATCAAATCATTCAAATCAAACTTTATTTATATATCTGACATGTCATACAATGCTCTTTAAGGAAAATAAATAACAACAAAGAGAAGGAAAATACTGCCGTCCAGACTGAATAAGTAGATACCAAAACAGCTGTGTCCGGGCAGGGCTGGAACTAAAGTCTGCACTGGCTTGTGCTCGTACTCCAGGACCAGAGATGAGAACTCTGGTGTGACTTTATCTTAGCGCTGGGCTGGTGCAGAGGGGCGTGGCCATGCTGCAGAGAGGTGCATGATTGATTTGATCCACGGCCAATTGCAGGGGTCGGCTCTGCAGCAGCACGGTGGAGGTTGTTGACAGTGAAGTGTCTGGTTTGGCCGACCTACTGCCATGCTATGGCAATGCTTAGTGGTGGTGGGAAGGGCAGAGGAATGATATGCTTCATTAGGGGGGCATTAAGTTGACCAGAGATTCCTTGACCAGAGATGTGTCTAGATTCCACCTTTCTAAATCCCTATGGAAAATAATGAAAGAGCTCCCTTTACTGGGCTAACTCGGTATATTGTATGTTAACCCCCATGTGTGCTATTAATGTATCTTATTTTCTGTATAGAAAAAAACCCTTCTCTCTATTACTACATGAGTTGACAACAATAGTAGTTTAATTGTTGAGAATACAGCACTGTAGAACAACAATGCTCTAGGTATTATGAATGGTACTATTATGTGCGTGGGAGAGAAAGATAACAGGTCTATCTGTGTAAGTGTGTGAGAGTCTGTCTGTGTAAGTGTGTGAGAGTCTGTCTGTGTAAGTGTGTGAGAGTCTGTCTGTGTAAGTGTGTGAGAGTCTGTCTGTGTAAGTGTAAGTGTGTGAGAGTCTGTCTGTGTAAGTGTGTGGGAGTCTGTCTGTGTAAGTGTGTGAGAGTCTGTCTGTGTAAGTGTGTGAGAGTCTGTCTGTGTAAGTGTGTGAGAGTCTGTCTGTGTAAGTGTGTGAGAGTCTGTCTGTGTAAGTGTGTGAGAGTCTGTCTGTGTAAGTGTAAGTGTGTGAGAGTCTGACTGTGTAAGTGTGTGGGAGTCTGTCTGTGTAAGTGTGTGAGAGTCTGTCTGTGTAAGTGTGTGAGAGTCTGTCTGTGTAAGTGTGTGAGAGTCTGTCTGTCTAAGTGTGTGAGAGTCTGTCTGTGTAAGTGTGTGAGAGTCTGTCTGTCTAAGTGTGTGAGAGTCTGTGTGTGTAAGTGTGTGAGAGTCTGTCTGTGTAAGTGTGTGAGAGTCTGTCTGTGTAAGTGTAAGTGTGTGGGAGTCTGTCTGTGTAAGTGTAAGTGTGTGAGAGTCTGTCTATGTAAGTGTGTGAGAGTCTGTCTGTGTAAGTGTGTGGGAGTCTGTGTAAGTGTGTGGGAGTGTGTGGCACTCCCTGGCAAGGCGGTCCCGACCCACTAGAGTGAGTTATTGGCCACTTAGTGCCCGTGTTTTAGGATGCAGAGAACGGTGACAGTGACAAAACTGTGACAGTGTCACTCCACCATCAATTATAATGAATACTTCTCGTCCAATAGTCCAGTAAGTCATTAATCACTATGAAACCACCTGAAGGCTTAGATACGACCTTGACTCTCTAAATATTAGAATTAAGTTCAGTTGGAGACAAGGAGAAAACCTCCATCCTCTGAGTTCAACAGAGCTCATATCTCTCTCTTATCCCTGGTTGTACCTGACAGCGCTGGCCTTTGAAAAAAAATAAACATCAGTTCTTGATCTGACCTTTATAGTGAACAACAGTTAGACAGGTACCATGTGATTGAAAAAATCAGGTGTAGTGCTGAGGCACAAATGTGTACATTTCAAGCCTGCAAACTGCGACACTTTAAATGAATGTGCAATAACACTATGTGCAATATGACAACCCTAGTCGTCTTATCTGTACAGTATAGTATAGTGGATAGTGTACATAGCCTTTATTTATGTAAACCAGCTCCTTTCCCTTCTTGTTTTTTTAGTTTTTTTTTTTCTTTCCTAGCACCAGGGGAGCCACCCCTCCCAAATTTCGTTGTTTGGTACCTGTACTATAGCAATGACAATAAAGACCATTCATTCATTCATTCATTCATTCATTCATCAATGGTGGTTGATCTCGACAATCCTACCGTGCTGTAATCCCAAAGAGGCAATAGCAGTGGAACAACATGAGGAGGAAGAAGGATGCTATACCAACAGCCTCTTTTGTTCTCTGTTATTATCTGTGAGTTTCAACTACCGTATCACATCTCTGAACGTCTTCATAGAGCTGTTTATGTATCTGACAGGACGGACGTCCCTCGTTGGTTTTCAGAGCTGTATTATGTAGCTTTAGGAGATGCAGAAAAGTGCCATTAATTCAGTCATTATTTTCATTTGAATTTCCTCAGAGGCGATGCTTCAGAATAATTACTGGAACACTGCTGCCAACTATGTGGACCTTGTCGAGACGTTCTGTCCCATAATATTCCCTGGACATCTTGCCCATCTGAGTCATTGAGAATGACTTGAATTAATCTGTTCCAGGTTTCTCATATCAGGCGCGTCTTGAGGACACCTACGCACCACCGCGAGGACCCTGTTGTGTCTGAGCATGGCATATTAGTTGTTAGGAGTGATGGACCTGTCTCTCTGGTGGCAGCTCTGTGACAATAAATCCTCCGCCAGTCTGTTCTGTGGTGGAGTGGGCAGACACGCGCGCATGCGCACACACACACACACACACACACACACACACATACACACACAGTAATAACCACTATGTTGGACCGGGTATACTGAGCACAACCTAGGTAGAGAACGACACAGACACCAGGGAACAGTCCAGCCTCACCAGCGTATTTAATCAAAAGAATGATGAACTCAACAAGAGTTAAAGTTCAACTTAGGCTCTTAGGGCCCTATTATGCACTTCTTAACTTGCCGTCTTAAGTCTTAATTAAGACGCACCGCCAGGTTAAGACCTACCGCCACCCTTATTATGCGCTTCATACGCGCTACTGCTATTATGCAGGTGTCGCTAGGCGCCCACACATAAGACGTAAGACTCCCGTGCATATATTACTCATTGTGGGAGTGTTCATATGTTAATGAAGTGCGCTAGGCGCCCCTGCTATTATGCGATCTGACTTTGCGCCTAGTGCTAAGAAGTGGTTTGAAAAGTTCTTAGGCGCTAGACGGTCGGCGCGCATGCACAAACCGCGGAGGCGCGCTCGTGTTTCAAAACGTGCATGAAGTCTAGCGCCTATGAACTGCATAATAGCATAGCGCTTATGACTTAACGCAGCCGGTTCTTAAAGGGAATGGCACCTGGCACGCTGATTGGGTTGATTGAGAAGACGCCCAAAACACACCCATGACTAATTTCTGGGCTTAGCGCCGGGTCTTAGGCGCCCACTACCGCACGCATAATAGCAAAGTGGCCTTGACCACGCCTCCACGTCTTAAGTTTAGATCTACCGCCTCGTTACATTTTTACATTTACATTTTTGGCATTTAGCAGACGCCTTATTCCAAAGCGACTTACAATCAATACATTTGAATACTAAGCATGTGAATCAGCAATCCACCATTCGTTGCAGGAAGAGTAATCTAGCTCGGGCCTGGGGCCACTGATAGAAGAAAAAACCTTCTCCCTATCGCCTTCTACTAAAACAAATTTTTTTTTTTTTTCTGGAGAAACTGAGAAACAGTACAAGGGGGGCAATAGAAGTTCTTAGGGACACAGTAGAGGGGAAAGCGGGTGTCTTTAGGAGACGTAGTGGTGAGGGTCAGAAGATGTCTCAGGAGGAGCAGTTAAGATGTAACCTGAAGAGATGGGTCTTCAGTCTACGACGGAAGATGGGTAGTGACTCAGCCGTTCTGACGGCCGTGGGGAGCTCATTCCACCAGCGGGGAGCCAGTGTTGTGAAGAGACGTGATCGGGCAGCCCGACTGCTGTGTAGAGGAGGTGGGGCCAGTCGGCCAGCCGAGGTGGAGGAGCGGAGTGAGCGGGCAGGGGTTTGGGGGGTTACCATTTCCTCGTCTTATTGCTTAAGACTTATGAAGTGCATAATAGGGCCCTTAGTGTTTGTTCACTAAGGGTTCCATTGTATATAGTCCAAGTAAAAGCCTCGGCACGTCATAGGCCAGGGCAGGAGGGTTGACAGGGGTGGCTTTGTGGGCGTGGCTGGCAGGCTCCCCCCTATGGCTGCCAGGGGTGGGGGCGCTCGCTCTGTGTCTGTGTCTGTGTCTGTGTCTGTGTCTGTGTCTGGTGTCTGGCCGCTGAGCTGGTGTCAATACCCGGTACATTGTGGGGGTTACTACAACACGCACATGCACACGCACACTCATGCCTACTGAGAAGATGAGGGTTTATCAGGTCCTTGGTGACCCATAGGCCTCTCAGACTTCAGGCAACATTACTGCAAGTCGACTGCCAAGACTTTGAGTATGTCTTCCTAGGAAGTAGACCAGGGAAATGGAGCAGGGAAATGAGAGTGATTAATGAGGGAAGTGGTGTGTTTGTGTGTGTGTGTGTGTGTGTGTGTGAGAGAGAGGGACTTATATAGCTGGCCTATTTAGCGTTGAGCGCTTAATCGAGGCATGATTACCAAGCGCATGTATCATGGATGTGTTTGATGGTGCCGCCAAGTGTGGCAGTGATGTGCCTACAGACCTCCTCCTGCGTGCTGGAGCATGTCCCAATGCATTTTGGGAATCTGTGGCATGTTGTTTTAACACCAGCGAGCATGAGACTGTTTCCCTACAGTCATGTGATGAATGGACTGAGCTGCGACATGATTTTGCCCTTGTTTTTCATGTTCCCTCTGTTTTTCATGTTTCCCTCTGCCATGGCCCAATGTGACCATTCTGTGTGTCCGCTGTGTGTTTGACCTCCTGTGGTCCCTCCCCTCTTTCCTCGCAGTCTCCCTTTAACCTCTTTGATCAAGTGTGTGTGTGTGTGTGTGCGTGTTAAAGTGGTTTAGACTCGACACCACATGATGTGTGTGTCCTGAGTCTTCATCGTTCAGCTGAACATTCCCCTGACCTGTGTGTCTCTCCATGAACAATACAGCTCTGTCGACACTGGCAAAGACTTAGGCCCAAACATGTGTTTACCTACCCCTGAGTGATATAAACACTACGAATAAGAAAGCTTCAATCTCGTTTTTTGGAGTGAGGATCAGCTTCATTCTTTTGGAGTTCTGTTTACATTTCGGTCGACCCACCTGTCCTGAGTGCAGAGGTCACACCAACTTAGCATAATAAGCCCTGTGACCATCTCATGAATGTGTCTGTTCAACACGTCAGTACTATGTGGCTTCCCGACTGTTGCAGCGTGTATCTGTTCACTACTGCGGTCACGTGATCCTTCTCTTATGGATTCCGCAGGCCCCTGAGAGTCTTCTGGAGTCCCTGGAGACCCATCTGAACACCCTGGAGGGGAAGAAGCCGTAAGTACTACACTCAAACAGCTGCTGGCCTCAAACAGCTCCACCACACTCCAACACGACAAGCTCACCGGGTTCTGCATACTCCTTCTGTACGCTAGGCCTGTTTACCTCAGTCAAGCAGTATGTGTACACTTTTTTTCTTTTACCACACTCAAACAGCTGTTGAACTCAGGGGATACAGGGCTACTTTTCTAGATGTCTGTTTCCATTAGACTAGTTGTAGAATTTGTTTAGTCATATTGTCATATTTCATATCCTCCCAGAGGTACTGAGAGAATCCGTTTGAAGTCTTAGCAGATGTTCGTGATTAGCCTGCCTGCTAATGTGACATGTCATGTCCTCTGTTCTCTTTCAACTCAGGGATGAGGTGTAAGTATTCTGCTGTATCCGTCAGTCGATGGGGCAGGGGTGGGATGGGATGGCTCGATGTGTTGTTTTTGTTGTCTTGTACTGATAATGAATTATGGTTGTATAATTTTTCCAGCTGTTTTGTGACATTCACATGATGATTCTATTGAACTGACAGTTGAACGTTCCTTGTCGTGGATTCCACGGCTATGAAGTTCAAAGCGGAGTTCGATAGAATTGGCGTGAACCCTCAGCCTATGTGTGATTGTGCTGTATTTAATTTTGTGATTACGATTTTTGTCGTTTTTAATATGAACTTGTCAGGGCTGATTTCAGGGCTTACATACGGTTCATTATGCTAGTAGCTTGAACCTTGTCTCTTAGCCCTTTACAGTTCATATTAACCTCATTGTCCTAGAGTATGTTTACTGTCAATCAGGTTGGGGTCAATTCAAATTTCAATTCAATTCAATGCGACCCACCACCATAAAGCTTTTGATGCATGTTATTGCAAAACAATTGGGTTTGTTATGTGTGAGAAATCTGAATGAAAAGCTTTGTTGGAGGATCTGGACATTTGTTTTATTCAGTGTTGTGTAGAGAGTACCAAATCCAAAGCAGTCTGTTTTTTCAGAATTGAATTGACCCTAAATACTCCCTGTCAGCTAAACTGAAACAACTAAGTGGTCATTTAGCCTTCGCTTGGACATGACTGAGTGACAGTCATTATACTTCATGATGCACGGCATCTGACGGTGATTCTGGCATTAGTTTTAACTCTGGCTTGTTGTCCATTTTTACAGGTCACCAACCAAGGTGAGTAATGCACTCCTTTCCTTCTTACTCATTCATTCTCTCTCCTAATTACAATTTAAAAAGTCCTACTGTGGTCAACTGATGTTGATCTGCTGTGAGTTCAATCTCATGT
>NC_137680.1:12980211-13000211 GCF_963989245.1 Nansenia antarctica | reverse complement strand
GATGATGACTGTGATGATGATGATGATGATGATGATAATGATGAATCTTGCACAGTCCCTACATTTTAGATTATTTTTTATCGTTATCATAACTATCATGTTTCTCTTATGATTGATTTTGTTTCAAGAAATAGGCACTGAGGGAATCAAAAATTTTGACCACCCCTGAAAATGAAACATTTAACAAAATTTAAGAATCTATCAAAAGGTTCTTTTAGTTTTTTTACTATCACCCCCTGTGCAGACACAGGGTAGATCATCGATCTACATGGTATGTGGATGTCCTCCCTGGGGATATAAGACTTGATGTAGAGATCAGTAGTAATGTACCTCTGTGTGCTGGATTGATCCCTAGGCATCGATAAAGTAATCTGTTACCATCACTGATCAGCCATTAGATATTTAAACTGACAGCGAGGGGGCTCAACCTATTTGATTGTTACCCAGACGTATTAAAGCCCTACAGCCAGTCAAGGTTGGAGGGAGGTGTAGTAAGCAGGGGAACGTTCAGTAGGAGCAAACAAGAAGAAAACGTTTTAAAACGTGATAAAATGGTGGAGGTATTATCCATAGAGTTTGGGGCTCTCTGTGTCAATAATATCTTTGAACACAGATATCCATTTTCAGTTGCAAAACGTTTTGCTCCGTTGTACCCTTACTGAACACAACCCACTTCTTATGGTTACTCTGGCAACCGCGCGCCTAGCAACCCTTGCTCTTTTCACCTCCGACCTCTGACTGAATCTGTAGACATCAACAGCTGAAATTGTTATGCTTCATTACGCCTTTCACACAATTTCAGTTAGCCTTCGCCTTCTTCGCAATTAGCACTTTGCTTTGCATTACTTGCTTTGAACGCCTAAAGATGACCTTTTTTAAACAGAAAAGTTTTGCCTTCTCTGACTCTCTCCCCCTATTCCCTCTTAACACATCATGCTGTTTGCACTAACTGTAGACTGAACGTAACTGAATGTGTGTCCTTGTTTGTAGATATGTTTGATTCTATGCCTGAGCAAAGCCCAACCACAGAAACTACAGCTGAAGCTACTCCTAGCGTAGACCTATTTGGGGCAGGTACAGGAGTTGATTCCTTTCTTTCTGTGGAACACTCTTCATTTCCTTCAGGTGTCCTCCTCTACCATCTGTTTTACCACACGTCTTGGTTTGTCCCCATAGTGGTATGCGACTTGTGCATGTACCCACTTGCTTGATGACTATACACAATCCTATCACTGTTCTGGCTCTCTCTTTGCTATGCTAATGATCTCATATTATGCTCTTCCACCTCCTCCTTCTCCTCCTCCTTCTCCTCCTCCTCCTCTACCTCCTGTCTTCTTCTGTCTTCTCCTGGAAGACCTCCCCACTATCTCTCGTGGGCCCTCTCCTCTGCCTGAGGCCCACATGGACGCAGACCTCTTGTCTGGTGAGTTTATTCCTAGGCCCCTCCTAGATCTCATCTGACCTCACTTCCTGACCACAAGAAACCCACTTCCTGGTGGGTGGTGGTCCTCTGTGGCTCAGCTGGTAGAGAATGGCACTAACAACGCTTATGTTTTGGGTTTGTTTGTTTCCCACTGGGACCATATACTGACAATTGTCACTCACTGCAATGTAAGTCATTTGGATAAAAGCATCAGATAAATGGCATATATTAATATTATTATTAATATTATTATTATTATTATTATACTTCCTGTGTCTTCCACTCGTAGGGCTATGGCTCTGCTCTCTGTCAGTACCTCCACCTCAGACTAGACCTGGGGCTGTTTCTGTGTCCAGCAGTGTTTGTTTGCAGCAAACTTTTTATTTGTATTCATCCTTTATTTAAACAAGGAGATCCTATAGAGCCCTGTAGATAAAATAAACATCCAGATTTTCAGATCCAAAATCACACATTATTTAAACAAAATCAAAACAGAGCTGAAAACTGGAAAAAAGAATGGAAAAATTAAGGGAAAAAAGAAATTAATAACAACAAGGATATAAGAGCATAAGACATAAGACCTAGATTTAAAAAGCAATGTGTATAACAGACAAACGCAGTAGATAGGATTCACACAACAAAGGACCCAAAACTGTAAACTATTTTCAATGAATAAAAGAATCTCTCTCAATCTCTCTCTCTCTCTCTCTCTCTCTCTCTCTCTCTCTCTCTCTCTCTCTCTCTCTCTCTCTCTCTCTCTCTCTCTCTCTCTCTCTCTCTCCCTCTCCCTCTCTCTCTCTTTCTCTCCCTCTCTCTCTCTTTCTCTCTCTCTCTCTTTCTGTAGATGCATTCTCATCAGCTCCAGCTCCAGCTCCAGCTCCAGCTCTAGCTCCAGCCCCTGCTGTGTCTTCTCCAGTCAAGCTAGAGCCGACACCTGTCATGGACCTGCTGGGTGTGTACTGAACTACAAATCCCATCAGCCCCCTGGACATGTTCTGTACCTGATTTCCCCTTGACCTCCCCAAGTCCATGCCTCTGAGGATGGATGCTGCAGTATGACTTGCCATGGATTCAACTTTTTTAATGCCATTGTCATGTCATGTATCTTTTCTGTATGTGCCTTCTTTTTGCATTTCTCCTTTCTTAGCATTAGTTATTACAGAGAAGCTATTAAGTGTGAAGGATAATTGTATGTGGAGGGCTGTTCGTGTGTAAGTATCATAGCCATGGTGCATTGTGGTATATCATAATGAGGTTGACCTCCGAATGCGGATAGATCATGTGATAGGAGAGATGACGTGCTGGTGAAATGGTTGTGGTAGTAGATCTGGGGTGGTGGGTGATGGGCGGTGATCACACAGTTCTTTTGCTACCTTGAGGCACGGAAGTGTGTGTGTGTGGTTGTGTGTGTGTGTGTGTGTGTGTGCAGTGTGACCTGTCTCATACCCCCCCCTCCCTCTCTCAGTGAGCGGCCCATTGCTGACTAACCCCTCTCTGCCCTCCATGCTGCCTTCTGGATGACTGGTTTAACCCTGTAGACACGTTCAGTAGTCCTGGAATAGAGTCTCACTCTGCCCCTGGGGGCCCAGGAGATGACCTGTTGGGTGGTACGTACCCCCCCCCCCCACACACACACACACACACACACACACACACACACACACACACACACATACACACGCACATACACACCCGCACATACATGCACACAGAGCCACACTGTAAATACATATGCATATGCTGAACATTCTGCATCTCTAATCAAGTGAGATAACGTGAAGGAATAGAAATAAGCTTCGATATCCTACTAAACCCTCCTTTCCAATGTTCCCACCACTTCCAGGGTTGATGTCTCCCAGTCTGGCTCCTATGGTTGCCCCGGTCATGTCTCTAGCCCCAGCCCTGGTACCATCCTCAGCTCCAGTCCCAGTCCACAATGACCTGCTGGAGTCTAGCTTCGACACCTTGGGCTCCCTGCCCTCCCCCACACCCCCGACCCCGGTATCCCTCCTCTCAGCGGCACCAGTTGACCCAGCACCGTCTGCAGTGGCGCCCTCTGGTGGCTTTGACACGTCAGGTACGGTAGGAGGCGTCTCTACACACACCCAGTGTCTGAGCTGAGGGACTACCTCTGCCTCAATCAGCAGCATGACATTTACCTCCAGATATTTTTAAGAAAAATGAATAACATTCAAGTTAAAATCATGATGTTCTACTAACTAACACATTTTTCCTGTAACTAAGAGCATTTATCCTTATATTATACCTATACTATATCTAACCAGAATGTTACGAGGCTTCAATACTGCAGTGTATCTCATTCTCAGACGGCATTGTAATACAATACTTTTATGTGGAGCTCTCTGAGTAGCTGATGGTGGTATTCAGCGACATCCGAAACAGCACGTCTTTTCCGATGTGACGGTTTTTCCGACCCGCGGCCTTGTGCGCTGTCACACCATGGCAACACGCCGACACTGGCTGTTCGTGCAGTAACGCTCAGCAGGGGAGGCTGGTGGAGGTAGAAATCAGAGGACGGGGCTCATTGTAATGCATGGAACGGAATGAGGAATGTTTGATACCACACATACAGCATACCATGTTTCGATGCCATTCCTCCGCCATACATTACAATGAGCCCGTCCTCCGATTTCTACTCCCGCCAGCCTCCCCTGGTGCTTACCTACAGGCTAGTGTAGTGCAGTGTAGAGGCCTGGGCGGGCCTGGCCTGGTACAGTACTACCACCGCTGCTGCTGTGTGTTTGTGTTCTGCATGACTGCCGCTGACACGCCATGCTCCACCGCCGCTGTGCCCCCCTTATGTAACTGCGACCGCCGAGAGCACCACACTCACTCTCTGCTACTGCTGAAGGCTTAACTCCTCTATACGCCTTTCTTCCTCCCGCTCTCTCTCTTTCTATATCTCTCTATTCCTCACATGCACACGCTGATGCTTACTGTGCTATGCTCCTCCTCCTCCTCCTCCTCCTCCTCCTCCTCCTCCCACCTCTCCTCTTTACATGTTGACATCCCTTGTTCTTCGTCCCCATGGTGTCTGTGTCTTCCTGTACTCTCTCCATCTTTCTCCGTGTCTCGTTCTGTTTTTCCGCTGCCCTTCGACCGTCTCTCTCCTCACGTCCTCCCTCTGTCCTCCCCTCAACCCCTCCCCCGCCACACCCCCCTCCTCGTCTCTCCTTCACCTCTATCACTGCTGGGTCATTGCTTGCTTCTACTGTGTAATTGGTGAGTCCACTAGCTTTCTTCGCCCACAGTGCTTTGAGCTGTCGATGACACGATCCCCGTTTTTAGAAATGCATGTTTCGTCAATAGGTTTCAACTTTTGTCTCGTGTATGAGACGATGTCCTGTATGTCTTCTTTTTACCCTGTGCAATGTTATCTTATTTTCCCCTGAATGTCTATTGATTCTTTCCCCCAGGCCTGGCCTATGGGAACTAGCTTTTTTATACATTAGTATGCAATAGTATAGCTACATTTCAATGCATAGTAGTATACATATTAATATATTATGCATTTCAATCTCTAGTCTCTAGTATAAATATTATGATTATTATTTTAGTAGTATAAATATTATTTATACTACTGAATTTTCCGATACTTTAATGAGAGATACTCTTACTCAATTTGTGCCTGATTGATGCATGCAGTGTGCACACCAGAATATTGAATGATGTCATTGTGGATTTGTCTTACTGTACAGTACAGTATGTGATAATGTCAAATCTGCCCCCTCTTTGTTTAGATTAGGGATTACGAGGGTTTTAATCCCTCACTGTACAGGATGTCTCTAACATCCTACTCCTCCTGTTCCCACCCTCTCTCCAAGTGTTTGGTGGATTAGGGGACCTGCTGATGCCCGCAATAACACCCCAGAGCACAGGGGGCAGCACCACAGGCAGCACTGGCACCCCCGCCACCGGGACAGGAATGGCCGCCGCTCCCCCTGCCAAGCCCATGGTGGGAGACCTGGACTCATCACTGGCCAGCCTGGTGGGAAGTATGTACTGGTCAGAGCTGGAGAGCTTGACCTCATTCAGGTTCAGATGGCTGTCAGTGACTGTACACAGATGTCATGTTATTTGGGGCTGTTTTGACCACACTGAAATTGAGTTTGTCTTCTCTTTACAGATCTGGGGATGACTCAAAAAAAGTAAGTAGTTAAATACGAGATACAAGGATAAGTACCAGTATAAGACTGGCTGATTTCCTGATTTCCTGATTTCCTGATTTCCTGTCAGTGAATGAGCTGCTTGAACAGGTTGATCAACAGGTCTCTTTCTTTCAGTGTGTGAGAGAGAGCCTGGGTGCGTGTGTGTGTGTGTGTGTGTGTGTGTGTGTGTGTTTGCATGCATCCTAGATAACAACCAAAGTCATGCTGTATGTACCTACAGTCGTGTTACTTTGCCAATCCCTAACCCAACCCAGCTGATGTCACTGATGCCCTCTGTGTGATTGGTCGGCCTATCTGTCTGTCTCCCGTAGGGACCAGCAGTGGAATGAGAAGAAGCTGACAGGAGGAGCTAACTGGACCCCTCACGTAGCCACCTCTAGCTGGGGCGCTCCTGGACCTCAGCTGGTAGGAACTCTACCCACCTGACTCACAACCCACAACCCTCACGTGTTGTCACTCCCAATATGGGTATTATTTGTGAACAGTGGACTTGATGACATGACTGATTCTGTCTTTACTTCCTGCTTCTAGACTGGCTCCGCCCCTGGAGCTCCTGGAGCCCCTGGAGCCGCACCCCTAGGCGGAGCCATGATTCAACCTATGGGAGCTCAGCCTGGCTTTGGCATGGTGAGATACTGTTGCCCTGTTTGAATACTCGATGCCTCCTTCCCTCTCTCCCTCCTTCCCTCCCTCCCTCCTCCATTTCTCTGATCTGACATGACTGGATTAGTGACAAAAATACAATTGAGAGCTTGAGTGCTTTTACCAACCCAATAACATTAGATCAGTGAGTCCTATGGCAGCTTTTCATTGAGCAAAAACACCACAGAAGGGTCAGTATTGATCGGTCAACCCCCCCCACACACACACACACACACATACACAAACACACACACACATCCCACCTCTCTCCATCTGCCCCCAGCCCCCTGCAGCAGGACCTGGAGCCCCCATGATGCCCTCCATGATGATGGGCCAGCCCATGATGAGACCAGCCTTCGTTGGGGGAGCTGCAGCGCCAGGCGCACCGGTAACACACTCTGCACACACACACACACACACACACACACACACACACACACACACACACACACACACACACACACACACACACAAACACACACTAACACTAGAGTCAAGTCATATTCAGATGCATATACAGGGTAAACACATACAGTAGGCACACAAATACTCCTAATATACAGTATCTGTTTCACATTCTTTTTGAGTGATTCTCTGTCTCTGTTTCTCAGCTGTCTCCAGGACCTGCCAGTCAGCCTCCCAAAAAGCCCAAGGACCCCTTGGCAGACCTGGACCTCAAGGACTTCATATAATCCCCCAGGTGGGCGTTCAAGACTGGCCAAGAAGCCTTGATTTCTGTCCGTGTGAAAGAAAAACAAGCAGAGATCACTGGTGTTGTTGTTGTGTTCAATCGTCTTTCTCTCCCCATTCTTTTAGCAGTTTTTTCTTCTTCTGGAGCAGCCCCTCTGACCGCCTGGTGTCTGACTACATCCCAGGATACCAGAGACCCCCCCACACCCCCCCACCCCGCTGCCCCCCCCCCCCTCCTCAGCTACTCACCCATAAGACACCCCCGTCCTCCAACCCGCCTCACCCCCCCCACCCCCACCTCACAGCCCACCCCAGCCCCCTGTGTAATGTTGTAGCACAAACTGTGAACGTGAACCTTAGCTGAAAAAAAAAGTGTGTGCTTATCTAGATGTAACCCTTTGTCTAAACAAAACCCACAGAAAACCTTCGAAAAAAAAGTCTACAAAAGCAAACAAGAAGCTGAAGGAGTAGGTGATTTTAGATTATTTTTTCCAGTGTTAGCGTTTGAATTGGATGATGGACGTTTGTTGATCAACCGCAGCTCCACCCTCTTTGGCCCCGCCCAGGGCCTCCACCTCACTCCAGAGGGGGAGGGGCTTCACTCTACAACCACCCTGATTGGATGGAAGGGGGAAGGCGAAAGCAAATGGCCACCATTCATTTTGGAGAGAAATGTGTATTGTGTTGTTTGCAGAAGGTCTAACTTTGATGTATATATGAATTTCAGCGGCAAATCTGAGGATTTTGTCTCTATTCTGTATGTCTGTTGAAGAGCATATTGATGTGAATCTGATATCAAATTGTAAGAAGTCATGTGGTCATTATCTTATCTCTCCCCGTCATCATTTTGAACATATTTGGAAACAAATATAAATATATGATAAATATATAGAAACAACATGTACGCGGGCTCCTGAATCCTAAAAGACTATCCAGTGACATTTTTATGATATTCAGTGTATTTATTTTGTCTTTTTCATTCATCGCTTATTTTTCTATTTTTTCATATTCGGGGCGTCCTGTCCACCATTATTTATACGTTGTCTCTCATTTGGAATTGTTTGTGAATGTGCTGATAACATTTGAGGATATTATTTTTTTTATCAGCAAATTATATCTTTCTGTTTTATTTTTTAGAGAAAATTGTTATACAGTATTTGAGTTATTCCTATGATTGCAAGATAATGGTCCAAAAGAGCATATCAGAAATCACATCTTGCCAATGACCCACTCCTCAATACAGAGGTACAGTCAGACAGTCTTTTCCCATATCATTTATCAAGCAACTGTACAGTGGTCTACCTGGTATCACCGACACTCTCCTTCTGGATCTCTCACTGTATGATTTTCAGAATTGCTTGTGCTTTATAACATTTATATCATTATTATCACCAGGTTACGATTGGTACAGTCTATGATACATTTTATGTAGTGTTATTTTTGTATTTTAGGAAAAAAAACGACCATTCCACTCCCATCCCCCCACATTTTGCAATACATGTTCCTTTTCTGTCATCGCTCCCCCTCTTGTGAGTGAATCAGTGATGTTGTACAGTATGTGGTCACGCAGGCAGAGAGTCTGTGTGTCCTAGACCCAGAGGAAGTCACTGTTGAACAGTGTTACCTCCATAGAACTACAATCTCATTCTCATATGGAATTCTCATTCTAGTTCTATGGTTCCCTCTGTGTCTCTAGGCAGCTGTGTAGATCAGTGGAACCAGTTAGTCCTGTGCTGTACGTACACCCCAGATATAAAGGATACTCAGTCTGTGTGTTGTGTCATTGCAAGTGACCGTTTTCGACAAATTGTTGTGAAAAAATGATGGATAGAAAATGGGAGAAAATACTTTTTCATGATTGAGTTCAAATGTTTTTTTGTTTGTTTGTTTTTCAGTTTTTTTATTTATTTATTTACAATGCCCCTCCTCAGTGCATGTAAACCCTTTGAGATGCAATAAACTCAATGACGGAAAGAATCGCCCATGAAAAGTACCTTGTTCCTTCTTCTTGGATAGACTTCTTATATGGTCTGATCATTCCTAGTCAAATGTAACTTTTTTACATTTTAACATTCCAGAGGGATGGGAGCATCTGCTAAATGACTCAAATGTAAAGTGTAAACAACAGAGTAGCATCGATAATGTTTCAGTCGAGGGGGTTTAGACACAATTACGTCAAATATTCCGTGTGGCTATCTTTCTTACAGACACAGATAAGGTACAGTTGGTTGATTTATATTGTGTTCATTTTAACAATCCTTTGTCATGTTGTGCGTTTGTGAATCATACAGAACCAGAAGTCTGTTCTGACCAGTTTATTTAGCATGGTTGCTATATCAAATCTCAGATACAATCTGAGATCTTAACATCACAACAATCTTGTTCACTCTTTAGTTTCTCTATGAGACTTTCATCCCTGGTGTACAGTACATGTAATTTACTCATAAATACACACAAAGTTGTAATGTTGGTTTAATTGTGGTTTTGTTTTCAATCAAAAATGAAAAGTTATTCATTTCATGTATTTGGTCATCAATAGCAAATTAATATAAATTGTGGCACATAATAAACAAGGTTAATCAACATAAACATTTTAGACTTAACATCGTTATCACGTAACATTATGACATTCGATGTCACGACTACCCTTATTAGAATTACACAAACTTTAATAACGTTCTGAATGTGCTCTGTCTCATGAAATCCATTGTGACCGAGCCTCACATTAAATACATAGTTACAGTACCAGGCTATCAAAATATATTCTGATAGGTCTCCCCAAAGTGTACAATTAAGTAGTTTCCTATTAAATTAGCACCAAGTTTCTGGATGAACAATCAGGGGAGGCTGGTGGAGGCAGAAATCACAGGACAGGCTCATTGTAAATGCATGGCATGGATTGTTTTACAATGCATTACAATGAGCCCATCCTTCGATTTCTACCACCACCAGCCTCCCCTGGCACCAATATAGTTTATGTGCCTGACAATGAATCCACATTTCACTGCAGCGCTAGAGTAAAACATAAAGAACAGAGGGTAAGAATCAAAGCAACCGTGTTTTATCAAGGATCCCTATGGAACCTTTCACTATGTAGTCATAGAAACATCTTATTATTATTTATAAAAGAAAGGTAGTTTTACAAAAGGGGCATAAAAGCACATTAAAAGATCTAGATATACAAGATTTCAGACATCAGCACGTTTCTTTAGAAAATGTTTATTTAAAAAAAAGTCCTCTCAATATATCTAAATGTTAATTTCTCCAAAAAATATGTCTTTTTTTCTGGGTCGTTCACTAAAGCCAATGCAAACTTGCTTAGTCCCTTTTATAAAAAAAAAAATGGAGGACACAGCAAAATGTGACAAGTGTATCCTCATTAAAGCCAGGCAGGATTATATGACAAAATAAGCATTGCTCACCTGAAACAGCTGAATATACACAATGTTGTATGCAAATCTGTCTAAACTAAAAACCTCTCACAAGTAGAGTAGAAAAAGCAAAAAAAAAAAAAAACAGACCTAGTATCTGGAAATATATAATCATGATATTCATACATTTCTAAGAATGTTTGCTTTTAATAATTAAATAAATTAGAAGAGCACTGAACGACCATAATTCTCTGTATCTGTTGACGAGTAGTTCCTGTTATCAACAGTGAGTCTGTATGGCCATGTGTGTGTGTGTGTGCTATGGACGCTGTGAAGGGACTAGGTGACAGACAGAGGCCAGTCTGTGAGAGGCACTGGAGAAAGGAGGGAAGAGGAAAGGCAGTCAGGTGGGCCCCTGGTTGGAGATGGAATAGGGGTTTGGGCGGGGGTTGTTGTTGTGTGTGTTTGTGTTTGTGTGTGTGTGTATGTGTGTGTGTGTGTGTGCGTGTCTTCGCAGGTGTGTGTGTCTTGTGGTTGTATGTGTATGTACACACTGTGTGTGCTCAGACATCACGGCACTCGCTGGACTCCCCGTGGACCCAGTGGCAGATCTGGGCGTACTTGAGGGGCGTAATCCTCACCGCCACGTTGTAATCCTGCTGCGCCCCGTTGCCGTTCACGTCCACCCACTGGTGTCCCGAGAACACCCCGATGATCTTCCTCTTCCACTTCTTCTTGTCAGGCTCTTTGAGGCGGATGTAGACCCCTGAGCCGCTAGAACCGGGCTTGGCGTCGCAGCGCTGGTAGAGCAGGTCCTTGGACTCCTCAGAGACGGAGCAGAACCGGTACACCAGGTTGCCGGGCCGGTCGTCGTCGAAGCCTGAGAAGTGGATCCTCCCGGCAGGTAGTTTCTTGATGGAGGGGACGACGCCCAGATCCATATGACGGACCTTCTGAGCCTTCTTCAGCTCCAGCACGGCGTAGTCATAATCTGCGGCCACGCCCGCGGCCACGCCCTTGAACCAGCCCTTGGGCACCTGGGTCTGCTTCACCCGGGTCCACCTGAACGACGGCTTCTCTGCCTCGGCGCTGCGGCGACTCCGGCTTTTCCTCCCTTTCCCTTTGCCTCGCCTGTCTTTCCCTTTCCCTCCTTTCTCTTCGTCCTCATCCTGGTCGTCTTCCTTGTTTTCTCCGTCTCCTGTCTTCCTCTTCCCTTTGCCCCGTCCTCCTTTCCCCTTGCCTCCTTTCCCCCGCCGGGACTTCTCCTTCAGGATCCCCACGCGGAGCTTCTGCGCTCCGTTGACGTAGTCCTGTCCGTCGTGGATGCAGTGGGCGGCAGTCAGCACGTGTTTGGGGGACACCAGGACGCCGGAACACCCCGTGGAGATCTTCACCGTGGTGGAGAAGGGATACTTGGTGGAGAACTGTTTGTCTGCGATGGTGAAGCGCGTGTCCATGCCGTAGACCTCCCGCTTGCTGCGAGATGGTGAGGAAGAAGATGAGGAGTTCCCAGGCCAGGCTGGGACTTCGTTGACGGAGATAGAGGTCAAAGTGCGCGTTCCGTTCTCGTAGACCGTCTCGTAGGACAGGAACTCCTCTAGGTCGGAGAGGGAGGGTTCAGGGAGGCGGCTCTGGCACTCGATCCCGCAGGTCCCGCTGATCTCCCCCTGGGGCTGGGCTGTGAATCTGGGGTTGCTGAGGGCCACGGTCCGCCTGTTCCTCACCACCGGAACCTTCCACTGCGGCCAGGTGTAGTCATCGTCACCGGGGGTCTCCGGGGCTGTGGCTGCCACGCCGTATCCCACCACCACGGCAAGCAGCGTCACTGAGAACAGGAGACACAGGGGAACGGGGCCCATTGCACTGACGGGCCTGTCTCTACGAGAGACAACAGAGAGAAAGAGAGAGTCAGGAATGGTGGAGAACACCAAGACGAAGGGGTCAAATACAAGGCCCTATACACATTATACTGCTCTGGAACAAAAGGAGAGAGAGTCTGCGATGGTTGAGGACACAGAGTGTTAAACGCAAACATATACCGACATACAGAACAGTGTATAGCATAAATATACTGCATTTGAGAGGCAGGTTTTCAACTCAGGCCTCCCATGTCGATGACACAAGCTTCTACCATTAGACCAGGAAGGCATCCTCAAGGGCTGAGTGTGATACTTGAGTTTACATGGCTCAAGTAGGGCTACATCATCATGGGACCTTGATTCCTAATCACCTCCGCTACATTCAGTAGTCAGTGCTTCTCCAAAGCCTTTGACTATAGGCTAAATGCTATAAATGACTCTTTTGCAGTTGTACAGAAACGCTCAACTGATATGCTGGTAATGTTGAGTTCCCTGCAAAGACTCCAATAAGCTCAACCTAGAAGCAATTCATGTACAGTGCCAAAACCAAAAGCCCTCTGAAATACATTATCTTATAATTCAGTCCCACCTTTGTCTTTCTTGTCACATTTCCCATCTGGGATAGCATTGTATTTAGAGTAGCAGTTGTATTCGTCTGAATGGGGTGAAATCCTCAAAGGAAATCCAGCTCCAGCCAGGTCCACAGGGGGGCAATGTAGACCACAGTAATAGAGAGAGACCTGTCCAGGATCAGATCTATCTGGCTGATTTTGACTGGTATAGGGGGAATCAGCCAGCTCGATCTGATCCTGGATAGCAAATAAGAATCCGGATCATTCTGATCCAGATGAAACGTTTTGAACAACTGGGCCCAAATGATCAAGTATGGCCAAGTTTTGGAGTGAAGCAGCCTGTGACTAATGCTTACAGAGACGCCTTATCTCCTCTCTCTCAGCAACACACTTATTGTTTACTAGCACTGTTGTTTATGCCTGTTTTTCATCAATATAGTCATATGTTCCTAATTCTCCATCAAAACAGTCCGAACTCCAATTTCCAAATTCATTGTATCATAGTATCTTCAGCATGGATGTGATTACGCACATCTTAAAGAACCTCTACACTCATAGCGGTATTTCATTGGATGGACATCCAAACTGTGTGGTTGAGGGGAGATTGATGACGACCGGGGCCGACTGGAGGCAGTGGTCTGTGGGGAGGAGATCAGGGAAGAACCTTGGCCTGTGGTTCCGGGTGCTCCGAGACGGAGGCTTGGAGGTTTGCCACATGGTAGGCCTTCAGCTGTCATTAATGACCACATCTGGTTTCACAAGTTCTACGCTGCTTCAGTCTGCCCACAGTGTGTCTTCGGCCACGCATGACATCACATAAAAAGACGTTGTGGCCAAACCATAGAATGCTACGTGTGACTGTGCTAATGAGGCTGATAGCAGGGGAGGACATTTAACATTCCAGCTTTTTATTTATTTATTGAACAGACCAGATGACTTCACCACAGAGCAAAGCAATGGTGCTTTGTCAGCAGCTGCGGTGATGCAGTCACACAGCCTTGCTAAGACTAACAGAGAAAGTAATTTGTGCTGTTGATTAGGGGTCTAATGTAGCAGTAGTGCAAATGCAGGAGCAATTTCAAACGGGAGTTGTAGAAGAGAAATGAAGGGAAGAAAAGCCAGTGTAAGCAAATTATTACGTTCCTCTCCCCCTGTTTCAAGAGGCCAAATGGCCTGTGACAGACTGCCTCACATCTGTGGCTCCAGCTGGAGGCCAACCCTGAGAGGGAGGGAGGAGAGGAGGAGGAAGAGGAGGAGGAAGAGGAGGAGGGGGATTGGGTGGGTGGGGTGGGACTACAAGGAGTGGCCGGGGCCTGTTGCAATGCCTCGCATTCCCCTCAAATTAGATACCAGCACACGGCGAAATCTGAGAAGCTGTTGGCTGTGACAGATCTACTGAGGAAGACAAAAGGGATCGTTCTTTTAGAGGAGGTGGTGCTTGCTGCTGCATCGCCAAGCGCAGGGGATCTAACCCTCTGACCCTATTCTGATATACTGTCAATGATCAGGCTAGAGTCAGATTCAGACAATGTTTATTGTCGTCCCTTCATAACAGTGAACTACCATGTCCCTCCAATGAGACTTGTTGAATGACTGTTGGATCAGGATGTCACATGACCATGACCCAGTATCCTCCATAAATCATCATGTTCTCAAAGAGACTCAATCTGTATTCATTCTAATCTCCCTCCCTCTCCCTCACTTGTGGAAAGGATAGCCGTGAAGGCAAAGGACACGACTCATCATCCCCATTAGTATGTAAGGAATTCAACCTAATTTCTTTTGGCAAACCCTAAGAAATCTTAACCTTAAATCATACGGAACAGAGTGGAAACTGACAGGTTGCCAGTATAAATGGGTTGAAGAAAGCCAAAACATCATTTAACTGAACGATTTTCCATTACAGTATAATCTCTCTCAAGCGCCATCCATTCCCTTTATATTCAACATCGAGGTCAGAGGAATCCCTCGGATCAGCATCCGAGGTGCACGGAAGTATCACCACCAGAGGGCCCTGTAGAGTAATGTTTCTCTCTTCTGAATTCCATGTCTCGAGGCCATATTAATCTAATTGCAAGTATACAAGCAAGCATCTATTGGAAGGCATGATTTAATCCTAAACTTTACCTATTGTTTATTTTCAATAAACTGCAGAGTTCCTCCTTATATGGTATCATTATCATTCAAATAGAGTTTTGGAAACCGAGACTTCCTTTCATTCGTTTTTGGACATAATTCCGAGTTCATTCAGGAGAAATATCCTATCATATGGTCTTAAGGGGAAGATTTCGATGCAATATTCCTGCAAGCACAGATGTCCTCTGGGTCCTAATCTCGTTCCAGACACCACCTAAAGAACTTTTGAAATTCTGCCATAAAATGCAACATTTATTAGATTATCACAAAATATACTCTTGAAATTGGGAACGAAATACCGGCAAAAGAGGCAAAACAAGATACAACAAATAATTGAGGAAAAAAGGATGTATATCAAGTATAATTAAAAAATCAATGTTGTAAAACATTTTTTGGATTGCAAGTACATTACAACGCTATTGCAAAATTGATAAAGACTAATTGAAAACGAATTAAAGACGCCCAGCAAATTAAGGAATTAGGCTACATTTTCTCATGTTAAGATACTAAAAGTATAATATTCAATCCATATTGTTGTATCAATAACGGTTTCAATAATGAACAATTGATTCATGGTAAACAAACGAACTTATAAGTAATGTAACATTGTAGGAAATACAAAGCCATTGAATAAAGACTGAAAAGAGATCTCCATCAATAAGTGTTTCAGTTATGATTTTACAGTTGTAATCCAGGCCACCAAAACCCATCAAAATAGATTTAAAAAAAGGCATAGCATCAGACTCGAATGGAAGTTCATTGTCCAAGTGGCTTCATCAATCAATTGTAAAGTGAATTGATAGAGAGAAAAAAAGTGCCATACCTGCTTGCATTCGATTGATGGTTCTGACAAATCCGCAATGTATTGTTTGTTTTTTATTCAAATAAGATCCACCTTTCTTGCAAAAAAGAAACTGCTATTGCATCCCAGACGTCTTCTTATCAGTGAAAGAAAGTTCCCTTCTCCTCATCGCATTTGCACCAAAGAGGCTGAGCGGAGTCGTAGCCGGAGCGCTCCTTGCGGGCTGCACTTGATGCCGGGGGAGGGAGGGGGGCAGAAAAGTCTGAAAAGAGTTTTTTCTCTTGCGACAAAGCCGTTCACATCCAGGGGAGGGACTCAGGGACCGGCCCGGTTTAGTTAGCGGGCTATGCAGTGCAAGACAAGTCATCAGGACTCGGTGCGCTCATTGAGGCGACTGTTGCAGTTTATAAAAGAAATAATTTAACATTTCAGTGTAATTTGTGCCACCGATTCAAAGGGGCTTTCTTTCATCAACCAGGAATGAAATTAGTTCCACGGAACTCACAATGGCCCGGGGGAGAGCATTCTCATTATCGGTAGTCTGAACGTCCACATCTGCTGCACTTGTCTATGTGCCCGCTGAAGTGGTAAACACGCGGGCAGGGGGTCTGTGCACTATAGCGTCATGCGGTGGCACATGCAGAGAGCATTATCCACGGAGATACGCAGAGAACAGTACAGAAACTGTTCACTGTTCGGCGGGATGTAAAGGCAGATGGATGCTCATGGTATGCACACTGCACCCTGTCTATGTGGAGCTCACTAATCCAGCCGATTGCTCATCTATCATGCAGAAACTAAAGGAGAAGTCAACTCCTGCCTGCACTAGTTGGTCCTCAAGTGGAACAAAGCCCATCAACATAAATGACCTAATGTTGAGGACCTCAACATTAGGTCATTTATGTTGATGGACTTGGTTGAGCCATAGTTGTCAGCCATACTAGTCTTAACAATAAACCCAGAGTGAAATACATGTTTTGATGAAATTCAGAAATCCATTACGCTGAATAATATGTCACATTATTTGCTAAGAGATTGAGGATGTCTGATGATAAGCCTTTGACAATGTGATGATGAGCTGTCAACATGCTCCTGTCTGTGGAGGTGTGTTGGATTAGTTGGACAAGTCAGCACATTACTGGTCCTGTCTGACAGGCATGTGAGGTCGCAGCCAATGGGAAGAGACAGGGCCTCTGGCTGACGGGAATGAATGCATGGGGCGACTGACGGAGTCCAAATGAGCCAAGAAAAGAGAGATGGAAAGAATGTGTGTAATGAAGGGAGGGGAAAAAAAGCAAGACAGAGAGAGAGAGAGAGAGCGAGAGAGAGAGAGAGAGAGAGAGAGAGAGAGAGAGAGAGAGAGAGAGAGAGAGAGAGAGAGAGAGAGAGAGAGAGGAAGTGTGATAATGCACATCTGGCCAAGTTGGATTAAAGCATGTCATTTTGGATTAGAGAATGGATCCTCCTGTCACTCACCTTGGTGTACAGTTACAAATCTACTGACTGGTTTATTATACCTTCGGGGCTTTGATTGGATAGACATCTGCCCCAGTTTCTTGCGTGTGTGTGTGTGTGTGTGAGAGAGAGAGAGTGATTGTGTGTGTGTGTGTGTGTGTGTGCGAGTGATTGTGTACGTGTGTGGATGTGTGTGTGGATGCTTCAGTGTGAACTCGTAAACCACACACACACACACACACACACACACACACACACACACACACACACACACACACAATAGCCATACCTTTCTAAAGCAGGTCAGGTGAACGCAAACCGCAATGGATACCTTTTCATCCGCTCAGGTTCTACTGGGCGTACAGCTCCAACCACCTCCCTCTGGCCGCGTGTGTCACCGCAGTGATCAGTCAGAGGCGCGGCGGCCCCAACCCGCACACGATAACAAACCTGTGACCGTTGTCATAGCAACCGTGTCAGTTGGAGACAAAGAGACACAGTTTACTGTTCCTGTTTTGAGTTAAGCTCGGGGTCAGAGGTCACGAATGTGGTGCGAGAAGCCAGCAGAGAGAGAGCCGCCTTATGTTCACAGAGCCCATGGCCCTTAGCTACAGGGTCCAAATGGAAAAGCAGTGAGTGATATTTCTGGTTATGGTATGGGGGTATGCGAGGCAGGCCCAGGGAGGATAGAGGGGCTTTTGTGTGGCGGAACACCCTCACAGGATGTCCTCCTTTCTGGGTTCTGGAGTGCCAGGGTCGGGGGAGTTTGGCTTTTTAGGCTTTTTTAAGGGGGTGGTGGAGGGGGCTGCTTAACACTAGAACAGCCGTGTCTATTTGACCTACTATAAGAGCCGCCTCTGGGGTCAAATGACCGTAGTCTTTACAATGGGAATCGGTTACCTACACACAAAGACCACTAGTTGGCGCGTCTTGTAAATTAGCCTGCCTACTACACAGAAAAAACTGCAAAATAGCAGTAATAATAAAATGTAAGTATACTGGGTGGTAGAACGCACATATCTAGGAAAAGTCCTGAAAGGAGGGTCCTGAAATTTGATTGAGTGCAAAGATATACATTTTATATGTAGTATCTCATGTGTAGGACTAAACTTTTAAGATGTGTTAAAACCAGTGTCTCTTTCCCTTTTTTATTTCTTATTTCAAGAGATGCTGCTCTGAAAATGTTTTTTACTGTAATGTTTTTTACTGCACAATACTGTATATCAGAGGGCCTTCAAAGCACAGATCATACTGTTCAGATATGACATACAGGGAACAGATTTACACCCTAAACAACAACAAAAAGACCAAACAAAGATGACTCAGAGGAGATCTGCTTAAACGAAGATTCATGACCTCATGGTACAGTATTATGGAGTTATGGCCTATGGTTTATCTCGTCAGCTTGACATATTTAGGGAGCACAATGACAGCACACTATATCTTGTCAAAGAGATGTATAGTAACTTAAGATGTGTATAGTCTCAGAGGACATCTATATTTACTGTACATTCACAAGTTAACAGACACAGACTGTAATTTGTTGATTTTAATTGTTTTTATTGTTTTAGGTTTCCAAGTGCCAACTGAACATCTGGCCAGGGACTACGGACTTAAACTAGCCTTATTGGCTAACTCCGGCATATTGCATTTGTGTCTCATATGTATTTTAATATGCACTGTCCCTGTGAAATAAACAATAAACTAAACTAAACTAAACTACACCTACAACTGAATGCGTTTAGGGATGTTTATTGAAAGGTATGAACAGAAAATGTCAGAGTGCAGGATGGGTGGGTGGAGCCCAGCATCGCTTCTCCCAGGTGTGAACACCGGACAGGGACAGCCGATCAGGAGACCGGGAGCTTGCCTAGCAACAAAAACAAGCCACCAGGCCAAGAACCAGAAGCGATTACAGCATTACAGCAAACAGCAACCACTAAGGTGTAGCATGCACCAGCAAAACACACCCGTCAGAATCAGAATCAAAATCAGAATCAAGTTTATTGTTACATCCCAATAAACAAGCATAAGCAAGTAAAATTCTTAGGATTTGGTTCCTCGACATTGCAGCAGCAAGAGCAAAATAGCAATATCATAATAGAAATGTAATAGTATATATAATAACAGGAATAACAAAAAGAATAGAAATGGAATAATATACAGACAGTGGGATTTACAGATGGACAGGTAACACAGGTGTATATATAGACACCCTAGGTAATTGGGGGTGGAGTAGAGGCGAGTTAAGGTGTACCTGGACTCAATTCAGTTCATGAACTCAATTTAAAGGGCAGCCAGCTTCTCTAGGTAGACCGACCGTACTAATAATGACCCAGCCTTCACTTCCACAAGCTTTATTTTGACAACTGTTTGGTCATTAGCAGAGCGTCACAGTCAACACTGACTCCCATTGATTAGAAAGGCCTCTCTACCTCGCTATCCACTTCCCTTCGTAACCTCTCTCTCACACACACACACACACACACACACACATACACACACACACACACACACACAAACATACACATACACACACGCTGGCAGGCACACACACACACACACACACACACACACACACACACACACACACACACACACACAGTTATGGGACGGTGGTGAAAGGTCTCACTTAGATCTATATACAGTATGTAACCTCTTTTTAATTGTAAATATTTGGGTAAAAAGGTTAGCGTGCCAAGTTTCACCGTGGAAACTGTAGCAATATTGATGAAAGGCTGACAGAACACACATTCACATGTGCTTATGAAGCACGCACAGACACACACAAACACATAGACACAACACAGACACACACACACAAACACACACACACAAACACACACACACACACACACAC
>NC_137680.1:12952711-12967711 GCF_963989245.1 Nansenia antarctica | reverse complement strand
ATGCGCGTACACTTGTGTAATATAGCTGTGACAGAAAATTAGGTCACATTTTTGGATCCAGGTGTGCCCTACCAGATGGTGTTGAGTGATGATTTTTTTCTGCACTTAGATGAATGCAGCAGGCTGTTGGCTGAGTGGAGTTAGGCTCCTTTGTGCGTTACAATTACCTACCATGGTCTGTGGTCTGTTGTTGTGCAAATACAGAGGGGTCACCATATTAGGTTCAGTCAAACTATGGAAAAACCAAGGGCTCTAAATCTACCTCTATCTAATCTATCGAACTCATTCTAGACTAATCCCCCTGGCGGCAATGATGAACTATTGGGCTACATTTGATTAAAGCACAAGCCTTGAGCCTGAATCTGTTTGCCTGTATGCTCTTGACTGAGAAGAACGGAGCTACTACTCAGTGGTAGAGAAGTAGAGAGGTTGGCTTTTGTTCAGAGAGGTCAGGTCGGAGGCCCTCTCTCAGCTCTGAACCCCCGGTCTAGTAAACTGTTTGTTTACACCCCAGTTTACACCCAGTGCTCTGAATGACCTGGTTTGTACTCGAGAACTACTGTTTAGAAGTCTTTGAGAGTCTCCAATTGCACTCCCTAAGTGGTGAAACTTGATTGGTCCACAGCATTGAATGTTAGGCTACAGTGTGTTTATGTCAGTGAAATTGAATTTGTAACGTGGCCTCTGAAGTAAGAAAATTGGCCCCTCAGTGTGAAATGTACAATTGTCATGGGACAATATGTGCCTGTTAGGAATCGATAGTTGGAAAAAACAAAAAACATTTTAAAGTAGGCTAATTCATTGGTTTGAATGTTGGCATTATTGAATACATGATTGTGGAATGTTAATTTGAGTGTAATACACACATTCTCAAGCCCATTTTTACTCCATTCTAGATGTGGTCACTCGAGCTATGCTATACAGTAGACCCCATGTCTGGCCTATCCAGTCTGTTTCTATGCTCGTCTGTCTCTGTGCTGTAGTATTGTGAGGAGTGTGAACAGTGAATGTTACCAGAGCCGCTGGTCTTTTCATGTTTTATGATGAGGTTTTCCATGCGACTTCCTTCCTTGTCTCCCGCCGTAATGAGCTTGAGCGAGTGTGTGTTATTGCTTTGTTTTTGAGAAGACTAGGAGTTTAATGAGATGAATTAAGAGGAACCGCTTTCATTTGGAAGTCATTGGGTTTGAGACTGAGCTCAGCAGTATTTAGAGAATCTCTTTCTCTGGGAAACATGGGCTTCATCTGGAATAGTTCAAAGTAGGCTAAGTGATTTGAAAGAGAGGGGCCGTAAGTGCCCAAACCATTTTCTGGGTGACTTATGCGTCTGAGCTTATTTATTTTTCTATCAGGAGGGCTAAAACCACAACCATTCTGCCCAACAGCAGTGGCGCTAGAGCAGTGGGTGCACATGCATTGAGGTAGCCTTCTTTTTGGCTTCCACTTTTGTACGATCTACAGATACCTACCGTATATACATGTACGTTCAGGCAAAACACACCTCAAACACAAGCACCCGCAAACACACGATTGCACAGGTAAGAGTAACCTTTTCATGCCAGGCGTGGAGCCCGAGGTGAACCATCCACCGTCAACCCTCTCTATGAACTAGCGTGAGGAAATTAGAGGAGAAGGTAGGAAATGACTCCTAAAGCGTGTTGTGCTGCCCTGCACAGGCAGGCTTCTGTCGGCCCACCAGTGGCACATTGTAGGCCTCTCCCCTGGTCCAGCAGCGCCCTGGGGAGGTGTGTTTACCTCCCCTCACCTGGCCCACTTCTGCCTGCCCTCCAACAAGAGCCAGTCACAGGACTCACAGGACAACACACTAATTGATGCTGAGGGACGGAGAGTGCTGAAAGCAGCTTGTCCTCACATCTAGAAGGGAGTCGATTTCGTTCGTAAAAAAAAAAAAAAAAAAGAACCTCTCCATCCTACCCCCAACCCTCACTCACTCGCTCTCTCTCTCTCTCTCTCTCTCTCCCCACACCCCCTCCTCCTTCTTCGCTCAACACTCGCTCCCCCTCTCCTCTCCAAAAGGTGGAACAGGATATTATAGGTGTGTTTTGTGCGTGCACCACGCAATAAAGAACTAAAGTGGGCCAGTGAGGTGGAGAAAGGGGTCTCTGTGGGTTTCGGGGGGGGGGGGGTTTGAGAGGAAGAGAGAGAGAGAGAGAGAGAGCTGACTTGGCCACAGACGTTCCTCTGTCTCTCTGGTTGATCATGCATTAATGAGCCGTCTGTCTGTGTGAATCCCACCCAGCCCACACTGGATCCCTCTGACGCTCGGCCCAGCCTAATCTGCCCGGCCTGGCTACTGACCTCCATGAAAAGCAACAACAACAACAACAACCGAAGCACTCTTAGTCTGACTACCCGATCCGAGATGGTGTTTCACCTCAAAACACAGAGAGGTTGCTAGCCAAGCAGTACAGAGCGCAGGCAGGTGACCAACAGATGCCCATTCACTGGGCCTATAGGTGTAGGCTGTACCGAGCGCGGTCACGGTAGGGTATAGGAGAGCACACGGACGGCCACTCTGCCCCCTAGTGGGACCACGCTGCGCTAACATCCGTGACTCGCGATAATTGATGGCGATTTAAACAGCACTTTTCCAAACAGTAGTCAGGCAGTGATAGGCTACCTCAGTCCCAAGGGGTGGCTGTCCTGCTGGTTTTTGTTCTTTCCTTCCAATCAGTATTTAATTCTAATTTAGATCCCAGGAGTGAGGTGTGTTTACTTTCCAATGAAACAACAGGGAGAAATGAGAACCAGCGGGGTGGCGGGCCCCCCATCGAGGCCTGGACTTGCCTTTCTATCCCTGGTGGTGCCATGGAACCACTTTGCAAGGGCAGTTATCTGAAATCTCCTGAGGTTAACAAACATGCCTCTCTTCAGAATAGCCCAATAATAGATTGATGACTCATGGATGCCATGGATTGCAACACAATTTCACCAAATGAATGCTTCATTCCAGGAGCAATGGTTCAAACTGGGCTGGATGTACTGTCCAAGAACATTTCCAAGAAAATGTAATGATTAACCCAGATAAAGCGATAATACACAGAAAAAGCTAGAAGATAAAAGCTAGAATTATACAACATTTCAGCTAAAAACAGAACCAGGTTGTGTCCACGACAGCAAATGGATGTCCCATTTGTAACCACAGGCTCCACATCCATGAAGAATCTTTTTCCTTGGCCAATGTACAGCAACACTGTATCTGATTGGGCGGTGAAGCTGTGCTTGTATGCCAACTGGCGGACCTTGATAAAGGAGTTGGATTATCATCACTCTCTTAACAACTGGAAGTCATCAAACTGACTCTCTCTGAATGTGCTCTGGTTGGTTTGGCTGAGACACTCATCGAGTTTCTGATTGAAGGATTAGTGGTGAGAATGGACGGAACCATAATGTCATCCAGTCTATGCTATGCTACAGTGTTTGGACAACGGTGTAATGCAATGCATCTCTCATGTGGTAAAAAAGATGTAATCGGACCCTTGAGAGACTTGCCTACAGCCGAGCCCTGAGAATGTACATGTCTCCCGAAGAATTAGTGAATATTTGTTATTCGTTGAAATTATTGTGTCTGCAGATACAGTCCTTACTTTTTATTCTTGGACAAACCAACTTACGGGCTACTGTAGGCTAGGCTTGTGAAGTATCATATAAAGCAGTGCCTTATTACCCTTGTGTAATAACATAAACTGCTCCACTCCACTGATGTAATAATACAAAATCGCTCAACTCCATCGTGTAATGACCTCTTTACTATGTCACAACATGGATTACGCTGTTGTACACGGGTACTGTATAGGTTCTTGTGAAGTATATAACCAGCCAGAGCCCTTTCCATTGGCATGTGGACAGACATAACTACAGTCGCGATGACTGGTGATGGTCAGGTGCAGTCTGGTGTTGGTGAGCAGTCAGATTACAGGGCCTCTGTTTAACAGATGAGTGGAGACGGGACAAACGCTGCTCTGTTCAGGCGCTCCTCGGGTCAGACGCTCCTGTCAGTCCCCCTCACTAGGAGGTCCGCCGCGCTCTCTGGGACTACCCGTGTGATGTCACAGGTGGCCCAGGTGTGGCTGGGGTTCTCCAGGTGTGGCGGCGGGCCACACGCATCGCTGGCGGCCAGACATTCCGTTGATGGACTGGAGTGGAGCGGCCAGACAGGGAAATTTGCCCAGCACCCCCCATTCCCCTCCAATAACTCACCCCCCTGTGACACCTGCCAAACCAGGCAGGCAGGCAGACAGACAGACAGACAGGCAGGCACACACACACACGCACACACACACACACACACACACACACACACACACACACACTGGCATGCAGACAGGCTGGCATACACACACACACACAAACACACACACACACACACACACACACTACTGGCATGCAGGCCGCAGATCTTAATCTGCCAGCACATTCTGGTCTAGTGTTTTCTGGGACAGTCAGGCGGGTGTAAACGACCCAGCCTGATGGTTGTTCAGGCTTTGTGTTTTCTGTAAGACAGTTCTTTTTCAGCTCCAAACAATGGAGAAGCTATTAGACTGGTCCCAGTCTGAAAGAGAGAGACAGTCAGGGCCTCATCGCCTGCCTATAAAGATGTCTCTGACAACCCACCTCTCTCTCTCTCTCTCTCTCTCTCTCTCTCTCTCTCTCTCTCTCTCTCTCTCTCTCTCTCTCTCTCTCTCTCTCTCTCTCTCTCTCTCTCTCTCTCTCTCCCTCTTTCTCTCCATGCCTTTCTTTCTTTCCTTCTTTCCTGACCTTGTTTCCTCAATGCAGCTTTTGTGTGTCGTGTTTTGAAAGGAAAAGTCTTACAATGACCTGACAGAAATTCGGGTCTAGGTGGAGAAAGAAAATTGGGACGACATGAGATATTCTGTGCTTACAGCTTCGACCAATATGGTACATTATTATAACATACTGTATAAGGCCATATTGGAATACAAAGGAACATTATATTTCCATGCTCATTATGCTGTACGAGTTTAGCATGGAGGTGTATGTCTTGTCCTTGGATTTGAGTGTCAGCCACCTATAGAAAGTGGGTCAATGACGAATAAGGCTTCTAAAAAGTTATTTTTTAAAACTTTGTTCAAAATACATTAAAAAAAAATTTGGGAGTATGTGACAATGTGCTTAAACATGCCGCATTTGTTAATTTGTTTAAATATTTTTTTTTACTGTATTTCTAACTTAATTGCTCAAAAACGGTCAGGTGGCGCAACCAATTATTTGTAAAAGTATTTATATTTTCCTATTATTTATTTATTAAGTGAAATCTTTGTCATGTATCCAGGGTTTCCGTTAGAAAAATTTGCCGCCGGACATCGTGTCCGGGAAGATTTCGATTTACCGGACAAACGTGAATTATTCCGGTCATATTAAAATATTATAAACATTTTTTTTTTCAAAATCATATTTTTTTTTCTTCAAATCTAATATAGCTGTTTGTCGCGGTGATTACTGTTGTGTAGCGGCCTATATATGCCATTTAATGTCTATTTCTCATCCGATACGATTAGATGCGAGCTATATAATATATAATAATATAACATGATTCGCATGCGCGCTATGCCATTATGTCCAGCGCTGAACGGGCGCCTCACTGGGAACTGAACAGACAGCATCGATCAATGAACGGACTCCACATTACGTTAACTGAAGTTTGTTAAATTGTTTGGGATTAATGTGAGTTTTCTATTTTCTCTTTCCAGTTTTACCCTTTTTTTTTAATCAATAAAACAACGTCATTTCTATAACCAGGGGGGTGTTCCATCGACGTCGCTGGAGGAAAGTCTGGGCTTGTTTTGACAAGTCTCGCGAGATCTATCAAGATATGCCTGGATCTTTTTAAGAGTCTCGCGGGACTTGGCGAAGTAGGCCTAGGTTTTCCTTTGGCGACGTTGATGGAACACCCCCCAGGTCTCGCTGGTTGGGAAGGCATTTCGTTTAGCTGCCTGTCAAATCATACTTAGGGGATAGCCCTGTAAGCTCATACGGGTCTGTATGTCGTCCTGAAGACCGGCTGTTAGATCATATCGCTGAAGTTTGTCTCCATCTTAGTGTAAATGTTGTCCGTTTCGTTTGTTATCCTTGTTATTGTGCGATAAAGTTAAGGCTTTCCGCTTCGGGCCACCATTTTCAGCTGGGCACCGGACACACACACACTCGTGCACGCGCGGCACTGCCCGAGAGAGAAGGACCCCCCCCCTTTGGTTAGCCTATAGGCTGGCTGGAGGGGGCGGGTCCTTCTCTCTCGGGCAGTGTTGTGTGTGTGTGTTTGGTGCTCAGCTGAGAATGGTGGCCCGAAGCCAATTTGAATACAAAATGTGAACTTTAGCGAATTGTATTCAAATTGTGCTTAGAGGGAATTATTTTCACCGGACATTTTGTCCGACGAGTTTTCAATTTGTCGGACTTCAACAACTTTTACCGGACAAAGTCCGGGAATTACCGGTTAATGGAAACCCTGCATGTATCTATTATCTATATCTATCTATATCTATTAGACTAAATAAATAAATAATAATCATTGTTTTTGGGCTGCTTTTTCCTTCACCTATAGTGGCATCTAAAATGATTAAAATTAAAGACATTATAATCGTGAAATGTTTAAAAGTGTTAATATATATTTAAGTAGACACAAATACACATTTTAGAGCATCTTGGAGCTTTAAATAACATTATTTATTCCATATAGTGGCATTAATTGTGGTTGCGCCAACTGACATACCGGTTGCACCACCTGACTTTTGCCACTGATTTCAAATTAAACAGGCTTCTACTTGGACACCGGCATTAGCTTTGACCTATGCTAGCAATATCATACAAATCATTTTAAAACAGAATAGTAGTTTTATGATAAAATAAAATTTTCCTACTGTAGTTTTACATTGGTTGTACCACCTGACATGGAAAATATACCCTCCTACCTCTGAGGTGAAACTATCTATTTTTATCAATATTTGAGACCGCTCTACAAATCGTTTCACTCAGCCACAGATGTCAGACAGGGTCCTCTGGATGATGAAACATTTGGCTGATGCAATAGTCTCTTGATTTCAAAATAAAAGTCCCATGTTTACGGTTGTGCCACCCTGACATTTGAGGATTTTTTTTTACGGGACATAAGTTCCTCAATTATCTCAATAGCTTTAAAACTATTGTTATTTGTAAATGTGTGTTTATTTGAAAGGTTTCAAACATAAAATCATGCCACAGTATTTTATATTGAATACATTATTATTAAAATACCACTTTTAACAGTGTTCTTAATCTGTTCCTTTGTTGAGACGGTTGCGCCACCTGACATTTTGGGGGTTTGAGATGCTAAAACACAAAGTAATCCATATTATTAGAATGTACTGACAATACATTCAAACTAACCATGTTGTATAGAATAAAATCATATATGACTTGAATTGATGAATCTATTTTTTTTTTTGGAACATAGTTTTTATTTCAGTTTCAGCAACTTGTACAATCATGTCATGTTTTGTCTACAATTTTTTCCATTCTTTTAGCTGTACACATATTAATCTATTTTTAAATGGAAATAATATACATGACACAAAAATATGCACGTCACGTCATTGACCCTATACAGGACAGGTTGTCTGGGGAATATAGTCGAGGGGCAGGGTTTGAGGTTATACGATTTCACACAGTTCCTAGGGGACTTTGACCACTACGGCTGGAAGTGTAACTGCATAATTAAATGGGCCTTCACTTTCTAGGAAATGGTTATCAATACACATTGTGTATCCAGTACCCAGACACCCTCTCACTAGATTACCACCTCCATGCACAAAAACACTATGATCTGGATTGCTGCCAGAGACCAGAGAATTAGGCTTGCTAATGATCCATTTACAGATGCAACACTGCTTTCTTTTTCCCCCTGCATTGACCGTGAGCTATGGGTGTGGTTTTACTGTTGACAGTGTTATGGCACTTCCCTATTGTAATGAAAAAGGTGTTTACTTAGCCTGGTCATGGAACATGGTCCTTTCTTCTTTTTGTCCTTTGCTTCTTTTTGTTCTTTCCTGTGTTTTTGAAACCTGGTCTGTATGGGAGATTGTGAGCGGAAGCAGGGACACGGGATGGACAGTTTAGTGACCCCTTTCATTGGTCCAATGTCCACACAATATTCATTGATGCTGAACTTCTGTTGCATCCCATTGTAACTGGAAGGTTTCATCAATTCATTCATTCAGTCATTCAAATGAAGAAAGTAGCAGACCAAAGACCTTTATCTACAGTATGAAGTAGCTTATACAAAACCCTGCCTAGTGCTTGAATAGGAGGCTGAATACAGAAAGGCTGTGACTCATCATAGGGTTCTGATACTACTTGTTTGACATACAATTCAAAATCACCACTCATCACCTGTCTAGTCTATCTATTATCAAGGTTATGTTCATGGATAATACACTTCAGTTTCACGCGACCCGCTCCCCCCCCCCCCTATTGTGGAACTATTGTTGCCAACGATTTAACCAATTTGGCAACACATGAAAAGTATGTGTAGCACTAACCACCAGTTTTCTGAAGTCAATTCGTCTCGCTGCTTCTCCCTTTAACTCTGTCGTGACTACAGCTGAGTTTAGTTGTTATTTTGAGATGTCAGCTCAACAGGGATTAGCTTCAGCCGCATTTACTTAGTACCAGAAAGCTAGCCATGGAGTTAGCTGTGGAGTATAGCCAGTGGTTGAGTCATACTTACCTCATACAGTATCTCAATACCTTGTGTAGTAGCTTATATTGTACTTCTTAAATGTGTCTGAATTCCTTTGGGATGTACAGTAGGCCTAGTATTCTTAGGGAGAGGAAGGTGTTTGATAACCTCCCCAAGGGAGAGTGACTGCCCCCTTTTAGGTCAGCTGTGAGAGTATGAGACTTGGAATTTTAATCCAGGGTGACAGTGCTGCCTGTTAGCATCAATGGCCCTGTACAGTGCTTGTGCATGCCGGTCTACGTGTATCAGGCCAGACTGTTTTTGGAACTGGGCTAATGAGTGCTGAAGAGGTACTGGCCTAAAGTATGCCGATGTTTAGCCCAAATAGCCCAAAGGCTTCAGAGTTGCTGATTTGTTTAGAGACTTTGGACCTCTGCCCGGCAACTCTCCCGGGCTCCCAAGGGACCCAGAACAGAGAGGGCATGAAAAGGCTGTCTCAAGAGAAGACCACGGAGGAGGAGGGAGAAGGAGGAGGGGAGGTCTGCGTTTGAAAAGATCTAGGCCCTACAGTACATCCCACACCCTGGCGTGGCCACGGCCACCCCCCCTTTAAGTCAACAGCGGCTAGGGGTCTTTTCAAGGCTGTTTAACCAACAAGCGCGTCTATACATTCACAAGGTGACACCTCCTGATTTACAGCATCCCGTAGCTCGTATTTGCTCGGGAGGATGAAGAATCCGAGACGCTCCTCTTAGTCAAACTTGGAGCTGCCGTTCGGAGTTCGACAGGATGCTCGACTGGATGGCAGCTCATACCTGTACTGTAGGGGTGGTATTTTCAGGGGGCTGGGGAGGGGAGGGTTGTGTGTGTGTGTGTGTGTGTGTGTGTGTGTGTGTGTGTGTGTAAGATGACTCAGTCAGGAGATGCAAATAGATGTTGTTCCGTTCACTCTAATTGTGTTTTTGGCCCAGAGATGGCCGATGGTATGCCATCTGGACCAGTACGTCTGTGTGATGACTTCACCCGTGTTTACACTGCCTTTTGATGAAGCGTCCCAACGGGGCCACTGATTGGAGAGGACAGTAACCGCCGGTCACGGTCACTTACGGTCAGTCCAATCAGAGGTCCATCTCAGTCTGCCAGGCAGACGCCACAACCGGCTTTGACACAACGGCCTTTAAATGACACCAGTCAACAATGAAGCCAATATACAGACAGGAGAGGAATTAGTGAGGCAGACTGTCAAAGGCTACTCATCCATGTGGAGACCAAATCTGCTACATCATCCGTGGTCTGTTGTGAGGCAACCTCGTTGAGACTAGGCTTTCCTAGTTCACAGAGCCTGGGCAAATCCTTTGCAGTAAATAGCTACAAAAGGGGTGGAAACATGTTCCAGTTCAATCCTCCAAAATACCTCCAAAAGAGGTGTGTTAGAACACAATTGTTTGCTTTGTGTGTCAGCAGGTGACATTGTACTATATTCTACTGTAAACTTGCCTTGAACAAATATTATCTTTGAAAGGTTTCAGCGCTCTCCACAACTTGTGTGCATGCCCTTTCTTAGAGTAGAAACAAGTAGAGTACAGAAGGGTAGAGTAAAATAGAGCTTGCAGTAGAGCCCCTCTCCTCCGTAACCAATCAGCACATCACGTCTTCACTCTGGCCTTATTCTGCTCTGGTAGGACTGTGTCAAGTCTCTCTCTCTCTCTCTCTCTCTCTCTCTCTCTCTCTCTCCTCTCCTCTCTCTCTCTCTCTCTCTCTCTCTCTCTCTCTCTCTCTCTCTCTCTCTCTCTCTCTCTCTCTCTCTCTCTCTCTCTCTCTCTCCTCTCTCTCTCCCTCTCTCTCTCCTCTCTCTCTCTCTCTCTCTCTCTCTCTCTCTCTCTCTCTCTCTCTCTCTCTCTCTCTCTCTCTCTCTCTCTCTCTCTCTCTCTCTCTCTCTCTCTCTCTCTCTCTCTCTCCTCTCTCTCTCTCTCTCATCTCTCTCTCTCTCTCTCTCTCTCACCAGCTAAGTTATTACCATAAAGCGACAACATGTTTTAAGGTCTGATGATGAACAGATTCGGATTAGTCTGATTAATGATAGTTGTTCTCTAAACAAAGATGTCAGATGAACACATCTTAAGCCTATCTGATTCAGATTTGTCTTGTCTTGTCGTGGATAGAAAAATGTAAATACAAAAAACTGATTTGTTGAGGCCAACCAGTCTTCTAGACACATCCCAGGCAGGTAGTAGGATCGCTGAGAGAGAGAGGGACATGAGCTGATGTGTGATTCTCACCACAGAGAGGGAGGGATGGATTTAAGGGGCTTTGTCACCAGGGCAGGCCCCCCTATCCCCTTTCTGCCCTTCCTCCTCTCTGGACGTATTCCCCTCTGTCATGTCTGTCACTCAGCTCAGGGAAGGCTGGTGGGAGGGCTCATTGTGAATCCTACAGTGCTACAAGTTCTCCCTCGCTCCACCGGTAGAGAACTGAAGAAATGGAAGATAATTGTGCTCTCCTATTAATGGGAACCACATCCTAATTTTGTTGGTCTTGGCAAACCACCTCATTTAGCTCATTCAAGTCTGAAAATAAGTACTTGCCTTAATGGAGTGTGACCGTTCCATCTTCGTCATTTTTCTTTGTAATTATCCATCCAGCCTAATGACACAAAATAACTCACACAGTGCAAAACACGGGAGTGGGCTACATTTCTGGGAGCCATATTGGACCGTACAGTGACTGTCCTGTTTGCTATACTAATTATTAACATTAACAACGTCTGGTTTGTTTGTCTTCACATTCTTGCTCGGCAGATTTCCCAACACCCAAGACATTTAAAGAATAAAAAAGTATGAGTGCAAACAATTTAGGGTTAGGGTTAGTATTGGAAATGGGCTATACATTACTCAAACTGCACAGTGTGAATAACCATTCCATTGGAGCTGTAAATTAATGTAAATCTCTGTTTAGATAGATATTTGTCCTCTGGGCAAGCTTTGCATATTCCTGAAAAGTCAAAGATAAGTGTCCGCGTCTGGTGTGTGTTTATCATCATGAGCAACATGAACAGTAAAGTCCAAGATAACCGACAATTTGTGGGTGTGGGTGTGGGTGTGTGTGTGTGTGTGTGTACGTTTGTGGTGTGTGTTTATCTTCTTTAGCAACATGGATATTGAGCGAGCCTAACTCTCTCCCTTGAGAGTCCTCAACACAGAAACAAGAAACAAATCACGGGACATGGCCGCCCTGCCTACCTTCATTTACAGTATCTATAGACGTCCAATTGTTCAAATGACTCCACGGCCCCACAGCCCCAGTGAGCCTTCACTGGGGTTGTAAGCCTGGTTTTATACCTTCAGCCTCGGCCCTGTAGTTTTATGTCTGGCACTGGTTGACCTGTCTCCCCTACGGAGCCTACGGTAGGTCTGCTACTCTACAGTGGGTCTGGAGAGACATTAAGAGGACAGACTCATTCTAATGCATGGAATGGAATCAGGAATTAACTCAAACAAACCATTCCTCATTTAATTCCATGCGTTACAAGTGAGCCTCTGATTTCTACCTCCACCACCCTCCTCTGCTGCACAGTAGGTCTACTTTGCAGCTCTGTAAATACAATGCTAATGTTCAGGCTACATCTTCTTGACGGTCCTTCCTAAAGACCTCTTCATACCCACTACCCACCTATACAGTTTTTCTACTGTAAATCCCCCAAAAAAGAAAAAGAAAAAAGGAATTATTCCTTCTCCTAGCATTGTGACTGCCAATGTTCCCCTGGCCCTAGCGTAGATTTGTTTTTGTTTCATGATGACTGATGTATAGATGATTCACTTACTTAGACAAATGTATTTATTGTAAGTCGCTTTGGATAAAGGCGTCTGCTAAAGATCTAACATGTAAATGGAAGCTCTGCCAGGATCATTGGGCTCAGTGTGCGGTCCTGTCACTGTGAGCTGGGCCTGTGCTGCCTTGGGGACCCCCCTGTGACCTGGCCCTGTGTGTCCTCATCTGTACTGATGAGAAGAGGTGCTGGAACTGGAGCTGTGTATGTGTGCACGTGCGATGCTTTTCTGTCAGTCGCCTCTGCTTAACACACCGTGTGGGATATAGTCTAAGGAGAGAGAGAGAGAATGGGGGGGGGGGGGGGCAGTTGAGGGGCTTGACAATCCCTCGCTTCGACCTATTCATTATCATTTAATGTGTTTTGGCCTAGATGTCTGCCGGCTGTTATTTCAATTAAGTAAGCACTTTAAACGTTTTAAAGAATGAATAGCTTCTCTAAGTGTGGCCCTATTCAGTTGTAATCTGATCCTTCACCTGTTCCCCAAGTCTCCCCATACACACCCTGGTCGGTTTTGTCATTGATGAAAAAGAAAAAACACACACAAGAAACACAAAAATGCCAGCTTTCTCTTTCATGTATGTGCTTTATGGCTTTTTTCGTCAACGTTGGCTGTTGGCCTTAAGTTTGTTACAGGAGATTCATTATGGCCAGATGTAATGGAATTTCCACCAGCGAGGGGAGAAGGGAGTTCCCCTTTTATACGTAGCTCAAGGTGTGACTGTGGTGTTTCAAGGCTCCCCTGAGTGGACCAAATGGATCCTTGTGTGTACGTGTGTGTGCGCGACTGTGCCACCGCGCTCTGCAGCCTTTTTCCACTACACGCCGTACACTTACACCTGCAGTCAAAAGCTATAAACCACACACTCATTCAGCCTCTGTTTAGAAACGAGATCGTTTAAGTCATCCCCTTCCTTGGGCCATTCAGTCAGAAGCACTTTACAGCCTCTGGGGGGGCCATTCACGAAATGTTCTGGCTTGTTCTGAACACATTATAAGGGACTAGTTACTGCAGCTTGTTTGTGTTCCAGCCTCGTCTTTGGTTTGGGAGCGTCTTGATGGTGACAGGTTGAAAGGAAAGTGTCAAAGGAGTGATTTTTTTTGTGGGAGAAGAGAACAGGGGGTTTGGTTTCCGGTAACCATGGCAGCCACCGTGTTGTCAACACAACATTACTCATATGAGGCAGGGGTCAAGGGTGAGTGTCATGATTATTTGACGTGTTTAGAGTTATGAGGAGAGGTGTTCATCGTGTGTGTGTGTGTGTGTGTGTGTTAGGGGTGGGCATCGACGATCGATAATTGATCGATAATTGATCGATAAGGATCTTGGTCGATCACAAAATAAAACATTTGGTCGATCACAAACAAAAAAAAAAAAACTTTTTTTTTTGTGATCGACCAAATGTTTTATTTTGTGATCGACCAAGATCCTTATCGATCAATTATCGATCGTCGATGCCCACCCCTAGTGTGTGTGTGTGTCGGGGGGGGGGGGGGGGGACGACACGTGTCTCCACAGAAAAGTATAGGATAGACATAGTCATGCGGGAGAGAGCAATTAAGAGTGGCTCAATAGCCAACGTAACCTCTGTTATAATGCCGACCAGCATGACGGAGAAAGTGGACCTCAGTGCAGGTGTATTGGCCTTCCTGTGTCTCACTTTACAGTTGAGTTACATGCTCTAATCTTCTAGAGGTTTTGACAGCACAGATTTGGACATTCTCGATGGTGAATGTACTCGTTTTCAAGCCTTTGACACTGTGTCTATTGCGTTCAACTGTGTGTCGTTAGAAACACCCTGACAGGCTGACAGCGAGCGACTCTGTTATGTTTGTCTCCAAACATGTGTTGTCCGTGTGTCTCACGTGTGGCTGCCTGGTCTCTTAGTAATCAGATGCGGTTTCCTGCCCTGCCTTTTACAGGAACCCCTGATTGAGCTGTTTTGTTTTTTATTTTAAACCAGAGAGACACACATTCCATTTCACATGCATTGCCGTTCTCCTTACAATCTCCTAAACATTGGGGTTAGATTGGGGATCCAAGTTGCCTTAGTGGGCACTGTTCTGTTAGTACAGTGGGGTGAAGGAGGTCTACTGGCTGCTTGGGGGAGATGCTGTCCTCACTCCTGTCCTCACAGTTACTGTTACTCACTCCTAAAAGCATGTGGTCCTACAGGCAATCAACAACAGATTGTGTGTGTGTGTGTGTGTGTGCATGCTTGTGTGTGTGTGTGTGCATGCTTGTGTGTGTGTGTGTGTGTGTGTGTGTGCGCGCGCGTGTGTGTGCGTGTGTGCATGCTTGTATGTGTGTGTTTGTGTGTGTGCGTGTGTGTGCGTGTGAACAGAAATGTGCTCTGCGATAAGAGAGAGTGTACAGTTAAGACGATGCATTAGCCTCCAGCCGTCGCCAGCCATTTCCCCTTGATTGACGATGCCTGTTCTGTAGATTGGAACCTATATGGGGGTGTAGGATGGCCCG
>NC_137680.1:12940211-12950211 GCF_963989245.1 Nansenia antarctica | reverse complement strand
CAAAGGGGCGGCGGGGGGGGGATTGTAGTACCGCCAGGCCCGGGGAGGCGACTGCTGGACCCGACTGTGAACGCTGGCTCACACAGTCACCCGGCCCAGAGACCTGCCTGGTCACTTCTGGTGCCAGTTCTGTCTTTGTGAGCTGCACAAAAACAGACCCAGCTCTCTCTCTCTCTCTCTCTCTCAGTGGGACTCTCTGGACTCCTAATCCCGTCTGTGATAACTCTGCTCGCCCCATGTCCACAGAACGCCCCCCCCCCCCTCCTCCCCAGCCCCCTTGCCTAGCTCCAGGCCGGCCTCCAGGCCAGCTCTCAGCCCCACTGTTTTCACAGCGTCTAGACACACATGCCACGATTAATAAAACAAAAGGATGATGTGCTGCGCTGCTGGACAATAAGGAAGCAGTGAAGTGTGTGTTTCTGCTCTCTTCTTCGTTGATTCTGCAACCACTGACTGGGCAGACTTTGCAGCCTCTAGAGCAGAGAGTGTTGTTTAGGTGTGTGTGTGTGTGTGTACGCGGGCGTGTAGTTGTGCATGTGGGTGTGCGTGTGCGTGTGGGTTTGCGTGCGGGTGTGCATGCGTACGGGAGTGCGTGTGGTCTGTGTGTGGGTGTGTGTGCTCGCACACACAATGAACGAGTGGTTTGTATGAGTGGAGTGGTTTGTATCCATGCATGCGCTTGTGTCTCTGTGTTTATCAATATTGGATTTAAAGTGTGTGGGAACAAGAAGTGTGTGAGTCAGTCTCTCCCTCAGCTGTTGCCGAGTGGTTAACCCCAGCACAGGTCACGGAAACAGATGCAAACAGCTAAAGATACTTCCTATCACAGCTTGTTTCAACTTTGTTTCTGCTGACTCTCAATATTAGTCATCTTTGGAACCCTCTCTGGTTTTTCTAAATGTGCTAACCTTGCATTTTCAGGCATCTTTATTCAAGCGGAATACTGTTGTCCATATGGAGAGTTCTCCAGACAATATTACCCTTCATTCTTCATTCATCATTCATTCAGCTGTCTTGATGAGAAAGCAAACTCTTATTATTTGGTCTGGTCATTTGTGCCAGTCCAAATACAACCAATAAGATGTTAAAGGTCCAGCAGGTAGTTTTGTGTGTTACTTCCATCACTGGCCACACTTTATATCTGTATATATATGTTCTAATAGCATCAAACATGATGCATCAAATAATCTATATGTTCTAATAGCATCAAACATGAAATTGTCACGCAAAGGCCAGTATTTTATCGACACCAGATAAAAATTAAAAAGAAGCTTTGTTCGGACTAATACAGCACTCTTCACTGAACGTACTTCATTATGTCATCTCATTCCTCAATGGCTACCGATTTGTCAAGGCCATTTTAAGACGATTTTAAAGCTAAAAACAGACAGACTTGAGCTTTAAAGGCCTTCCCTGACTTGTACTGCATGGCGTGTGTGGTGTCGGTTCGAGGAGTGTGTGCGTGCGATAATGTAGAAAATGTGGCAGTAATAGGTGGGTGTTGCTGATGGCTGGTGGCAGACAGGGTTTACTGGAATAGGCCTAGCCTTCCTTCACTCCCTGTTTGGTCAGCTGGAGCGGGAGAGCTCTAGTCTTGAGTTCTGCACTGGGAATCCAAGCCAGCCAAGCCTGTGGAGTCTCTTACAGTGCATGCCTGGCAGGGGAGGCCGGTGTGAGGTAGGAATCGGAGGACGGGGCTCATTGTAATGCACGGAACGGAATGTGGAATGGTATGAAACATGTGTGTTCGACTCCTACCTTCCTCCGACTTCTACCTCCCGCAGCCTCCACTAACGCCAGGTCAGCTAAAAGCCTCAGCGTACTCAGAACCTGCCAGACTGTCACAACCCACTTGTCCTCAGTCATGTGATGATCTGATGTGCAAGGAGCCTTTTTGTGTAGACAAGTCCAGGGGCTCTCTGCCCTATGGGGGAACTACAGTAACCTGAATTAAAGTAACCCCCTTCATTTAGACCGTTGACAGATCTTCTTGAGTGTGTAGTGTACAGTACAACTGCTCCATACTGCTGAGGCCAGCGGGGTGGGGGTGGGGGGGGGGGGGTGACAGGGGGGTCAGGCTCAGTGTTCCTACTGTAATAAACGAAACATACTCTACTCCACCACCACTCTTCATTCAGACTCAGTAAAGAGCCATTTTGATACGGTTGATGGTTCTGCTGTACCCCACACAGCTAGGGGGAGGCACTGGAGACACAGAAGGGTCAGCTTGGCACTCTACACACTGACCTGGACTGTCAACACCGTGCCCATGTAGCGAGGGAACACTTCCATGGAGCCTCAGGGGGGGTCCGCTCAACACTCTACACCCTGGGCTGGACTGTCAACACCATGCCCATGTACAGAAGCTCATGGAGGGGAGATGTCGGTGGGGACAGAAGAAGGGGGTCAGCTCAGTGCTCTGAGTAAACTGACATTTTCCACCTCATAATCCATTCAGACACATTGAAGCTCTTGAATGTGTGTACTGCCCATATACAGCTGAGGGGGTCATCTGTGGATGACCAATCCCTCTCTCCCTCCCTCCCAGCTCCCTGGAGGAGCGGTGCTTTCTGAACACACACTCACACGGCAGTGAGGCTGTTTATGTGGCCCTCTGTCAGTAGAAGGCCTTGGGTCTTTGTCTCTGTGGCTCGGGTAACAGACTGGGCCTGAATTAGGGAAAGGGTCTGGATGGGCGAAAGTGTCTGTGTCATGCCTGGCCAAGGTCTCTCACAATGGGGTTCTTTCCTCCCAGAGAAGAGAGTCTTCCACCAGGCCTGCAGCAGCCCTGGGGAGAGAGGGAGAGAGGTGAGGAGGGAGAGAGAGAGAGAAAGAGGGAGAGGGACACACTTCCCCCTGTGGAAGACTAGCTCCCTATCTGTAGATCTCCCAGGCTGCTGCATGACATCACACCCCTGGTTGTTATGGTGGAGGGAGGGCTGTAAGGTATTGAGTTGGATAGGTGGACCCAGGTGCAGTGCATATAATGAGGTAGACAAAGCGGTAGACAATGAGGTAAACAAAGCGATTCAAATAATACAAGTTTCTTTACTTCAAGGTTTTGGTTCTGGTTACAAACACAGGATACAAAACATGAACTTGACACGAAAGCCAAATGGGAGAAAGCAACGTCTCCAAAACAGAAACAGTCGGTAAGTAAAGGCAGTGGGCAGAGGACAATCTGAAAACAAAGAAAAGAGAAAACAACGTCTCATTACTCAGACTCGAAATACCAAAGGCTTACTTCTCTCAGGTGAACGTACAAACGGTGCACACACTGTGAAGACTGGGTCGGGGGTGCAGGGGAGTGAGGGCATGAGAAGGCGTCGGTGAGCGTCAAACACAGGTGCAGGTAATAAGTCCATAATGAGTGAGTGAGACGGCACAGTGGGCAGCCAGAGGGAGACACCTAGGGGTCGCACTGGGAAATGCGACCCCCACCCGTAAAACAGAGAGCGTGCAGGAGCGAAGGTTGCGGTCGTGTTTCATGTGTCTTTGATGTGTGCGAGGGGGGGGTGTAATGTACTGTATGTGTCTGTACTGTATGAGTGAGTGTGTACATATACAAATGACAGTGTTGTTGAGTTAACCTTGAGCTTTTCAGCACAAAAAATTCTGACAATGTTAGAAAGCTTAGCTAAGTAAGAAAAAGGAGTGGAAAAAACAAATTGTCAGTTAATGTAGCGAATCGTGATAAGAGCTTTCCAATCGGCCGGAGATTGCCAAGTGATGCTGAAGTATTTAACTCTTTAGGGATGGAGGACCCACAAAATGATAGTGGTAAGCTGTCACTCTCCTCCCTGACCTTTCCGAGGCCTCTATTAGGAGGGAGGTGTGTGTGTGTGTGTGTGTGTGTGTGTGTGTGTTTGTGTGTGCGTGTGCGTGTGCGTGCGCGTGCACTTGTGACAGATGGAGATTACAAGGTTGAGGCAGCAGAAAGGTCTGTGGTGGAGTTCTTGAACCCTATACCTCTAGTCTAAACTGAAAAAACCCAAACACTCTCTCTTTGAACTTCCTGGGAAGAACGAAAGGCTTTTTATCAGTTAAGTAAAGACTGGAGACTTTCATCTTTTCGTGTTTCAGCCATCTGGTCGGCTAATTACCGGTTTCCTTTGGAGTGTGTGTCTTTTTTGGGCGGGCATAGCAGTGGCCCGAAACCAAAGAGTGGCACTGCCCCATGGGAAGATGACAGGTCTGGTTGCTTACTGCTGCTCCTGGAACATGGAACCTGCGGGCGCCGCACGTGTTGGCACAGGGCAAGGGCACGTCTGATGTGGTCAGGCGCATGTGGAAGCGTTCTAGTTTACACCACCAAGCCCAGCCCAGGCCACCCCAGGCCAGCCCAGCCCATGGCTCCCTAAGGGGAGGGAGCAAGTCGTGCACCATTACTTCAAAACCAGCAGGCAAGCAAACAAACAAGGGGGATCTGTGTATATGCATGTCCCCTTGAGTGTGTGTGTGTGTGTGTGTGTGTGTGTGTGTGTGCGTGTGTGTGCATGCGTGTGTGTGTGTGTGTGTGATCGTTACTAGTAGATCCTTATCCTGGCTTATGTTTGTTGTTCGTTATGTTTGAGCACAAACATTCATCCACAAAGAGCTGATGAATCTGTTCATTCAGGGATAATGAAAACCTCATCATTCACCCGTTTCATATTAGAATCTATAATCTTGGTATTGTTTCTTTTTCTTTGAAAGACCCAATATAGATTGGCTGACCAGAATTCAACCCCAGCTGAATAGTCAGCTCAGGAGAGCGCGTGTGCTGATGTGTAGACATGTGTTCCCATTTATTTATTTATTTTGAGTAAACAATCCCTGCTTCATGAAATCTCCCTCAAAATAACATGGAAATGTGTGTTTGACCCATGCCATCTCTCTCGCCAAAGTCCTTACTCAGCACCTCCTCTCAATCCCTCTTATCTCATCTCCCTCCATATGTTTACTCTTGGTTTCTTTCTTTCTTGACTGACTGACTGACTGACTGACTGACTGGCTTCAGTTACTGACTGACTGACTGGCTTCAGTTACTGACTGACTGACTGACTTTAGTCACTGATTGACTGACTGGCTTCAGTTACTGACTGACTGACTGACTGGCTTCAGTTACTGACTGACTTGACTGGGCAGGGTAGGAGGGGGTGACGCATGCCAGAGGACTGCCAAATCCATCCGCCGGTTCCCACGGTAACCCCTGCCAGAGGGCTGCAGACTGTGTTGCTCTTTCTGGCCTTCCAAGCATACTGTGGAACACAAACAAACACACACACACACACACACACACACACACACACACACACACAGAGACACACAAGTCCTTACCCAGCCATCCATGACCCCAATCAGAAGGGCCCTTCCGTACCCAGTGTACCCGCCCTGTCCGGCCAGGCTAGTTGCTCCATTGTCGGGGGACGTTAATTGGGTCTGTTGGGCTTGGTTCCATGGATGGTCTCCATTTCACATTATGACACTGGGAGTCTTTGAGCGCCCACAGGATCTGTGGGAGTCATTATTCTTAATGAGTTGGAGGCGCGCTCAGAGGTCGTGGTTCCTCTCACTCACTCAAAGAGGGCCTGATATTTACCACACAGGGCATGGGCACGTGTACCACACACACACACACACACACACACACACACACACACACACACACACACACACACTCACAGACATGCACAAGCACCCGACTGTCTCAGGGCAGTTTTTCTTTTTTGGGGGGGGAGGTTTGTTTTTGTGTGCGTCCGTGCGTGCGTGAGAGAATGTCCATGCCCAGCCGTGTGCTCCTCCACGCGTATCTGAAGCTTGATCTCATGTCATGGCACCATACTCCGTTTAGCGTGCCTCGATGTGTTTTTAAGGCCTTCATTCATTCCCCAATCCAGAGGCTACTCTCGTCTTTTTTTTTTTATATGGCTGTTGGTCAGCGACAGCAGACAGCTAGAGCAGGCCTGTATAACGGCCCAGTGGAGAACCCAGACCTCTGAGGAGAGGCAGCGTATGACGTCAACCACTGGCTCTTAAGAAAAATAGGGTTCCGATTCCTGAGGAAGGTAGTAATTCAAAGCTGGCTCTAGTCTATAGATGTCTGTTCCTGTCTATTTGAGATCATTTAAGTACAGGCTGAGTCAAGCCCTGGAGAAAGACACGACAGACGCAACGAGAAGGACCGGAGCTGCCGTGATTGGAATATAACAACCAATGTTCTTACCGCAGTAATAGTGAAAGGAATTGTACTGTGTCATCATTACAATTAGGCCTACATTCATGGAAGTGAGTTTGAGTGAGTGAGTGAGTGAGTGAGTGTGGCTGTGCGCGCGCGCGTGTGTGTGCGCGTGCGTCCGCAAGTGTGCATGTGTCCGCAAGTGTGTGAATGTGTCCCCCAAGTGTGTGTGTGTGTGTGTGTGTGTGTTTGTTTGCATGCCTGCATGAGTGTGTGTCTGTTTCTGTGGGTGTGCACTGTGCACATTCCTGTATGTGTGTTTAGCATAAGATGCATCTGATGCCAGAGGATGGCACATGAAAGCATCACTAACATTTCCACATGTCCAGCGTGGTCCTGCCGCAAGAGCGGTGGTGGTTGATCTACTGTACTGTACATACATCATAATAAAGACAGTATGGAAGACCACAGTGATGCATGAATGGGATAAGCTGTGGCCTGTGTATTGAAAGTGCTGATGGCCTCAGGACAGAAACAGAGAGAAGTGGTGATGTAGAATTCAGGGTCAATGAATCCCATGAGTCATGTGATTGAGATTTGGTCACTGTTGCAAATGAGGTGGTTAGGAAAACATTTGGGCTGCTCTTCAGCTGTGCTGAAGGGTGTGTGTGTGTGTGTGTGTGTGTTTTTTGTATGTCGTTTGCTCTCTGTGTGCGTGTGTTACGTTTGTGTGTGTGTGTGTATGAGCACATTTTGTTTGCTGTTTGCTCTTTGTGGTCTGTGTGTGTGTGTGTGGCCCAGTCATCAGCCTCTCATTCGGCAAAACAAATGCTCTGTCATTTTAAAATAATATATGCCAATATTTAAAGAAAATGTGTCCTGTGGTCAGACGACGTCACGAACACCACATTTTTATTGCCTTCTATGCTGTATGTTTTTATACTTCTCTTTTGCACTGTGCTCATTTAATCAAACACTTAAAAACCTCTTAACAAAACCAGATATAAAAGCGTCAGTTTCTCGAAAAACACTCTCTATATTTCGGCCAAGCACTCATGGGATGCCTTCCAGAACCTTCCAGAACCGAGAAGTTGTACCACAGCTGTGGTTCTGTCCCAGGATGAGAGTAACAGTAGCTGGCTTGTTGATGATGGACACGGTTCAGCTGACTTGTCTTTTATGAGAAGAACAAGCACAGCCAGATTGTCTGTCTCACACAGTCTCTCCCAGTCTCACACAGTCTCTCCCCGTTTCTCCCTGTCTCCCCCAGTTTCTCGCAGTCTCTCCCAGTCTCACAGAGTCTCTCCCAGTTTCTCACAGTCTCTCCCAGTCTCACACAGTCTCTCCCAGTCTCTCCCAGTCTCACACAGTCTCTCCCAGTTTCTCACAGTCTCTCCCAGTCTCACACAGTCTCTCCCAGTCTCTCCCAGTCTCACACAGTCTCTCCCAGTTTCTCACAGTCTCTCACAGTCTCATGGAGTCTCCCCCAGCCTCACACAGTCTCTCACAGTCTCTCGCAGTCTCACACAGTCTCTCCCAGTCAGGCTCTCCCAGTCTAACGCAGTCTCTCCCAGTCTGTCTCTCCCAGTCCCTTGCAGTCTCTTGCAGTCTCACACAGTCTCTCCCAGTCAGTTTCTCCCAGTCTCTCCCAGTCAATCTCTCCTAGTCTCACCCTCACTGATCCCTCTGTGAAACATTTACATTGCATGGAGGGCCCATATTGATATCTCAATTCTGATGACAGGGCCGGATTTATTATAATTCTAACGTTTTAAGCTTGCCTCACATTCACATTTCAATTCCCTCTAATAAGACATTCTAACCCAGTGTCTGGAGCCAGAGAAGGGTCTAGTATTAAGATATATATGCTTTTGACCCATATCTATCTTCATAGTCTAGCCTCTTGCCACGTGTTATTGGCAGGTTCAAAGGCTGAGTGTGTGAGGTCACAACCCTGACGTTAAACATGTGTGTGTTTATCCGGATCCTCTACGTCTATGGGCGGGGGTCACGGTAAAGGTCGAGGGTGTTGGCTGAGCAGGCAGGCTCCGACAGGGTCTGGCCCCACAGCTCTGCGTGTGTTGTGACAGAGTTGTACACATCACGCCAGTGTGTCAGTAGACAGTGGCCCCCTCGAAACACCCATCCACCAATGGGTTTAATCTCTGAGGAGAGACCCCCACCCAAAGCAAACAGTGAGTCAGGAATCTATACTACTCACTCAAGTACAGCATTCTTGCACAGGAAGGATGAAGATGTGCGTGTTTCGAGCCTGAATCTGAAGGCCGTAGTTGGGTTGTGGAGGAGACATTGTAAGTAGGTAATGAGAGAGGCCTATTTGGGGTTTTCCGTTATAAAGCACTGCTGTCTTTGGATGATGCCGTGGGCTTGAAATATATGCATACCATTCCACAGACACCCTCTCTAGAGAGTCCATCCGTTCTAATAAAGAATGTTACAGCCGAAACAACATCAAAAACACACCATCCAAGCAAAACAAATAAAAATGCTGGGGTGTGGAGCTCAGAGCACAGGGCAAGGTTAAGCACATCCTTTCTCTTTCACTAGTCTTTTTAGAGGTTAGCCAAAGTGGCCTTGATAATGTGGTGTGTGGGATGACGGTGCAACAGCTGTCCTTGTCTCTCTGTGCTTCTCCTGTAATAGTGGTCCGTGGTGTAGAGTCTAACATCTGTCCTGTGTGTGTGTGTCTGTGTGTCTGTGTCTGTGTGTGCGTCTGTGTCTGTGTGTGCGCGTGTGTCTGTGTCTGTGTGTGTGTGCATGTGTCTGTGCGTGTGCGTGTGTGTGTGCGCGCAGGGCATGGCTTTTTCCATGGAGGAGCGCCTCCAGCTGGGGATCCATGGCCTGCTGCCCCCCTGCTTCATTAGCCAGGACGTCCAGCTGCTCAGGGTCCTCAAGAACTATGACATCAAGAAGGACGACCTGGACCGGTGAGGCTGACACACACACACACACACACACACACACACACACACACACACACACTCACGAACACCTGCAGACACACACACACACACACACACACACAGACACACACAGACACTCACAAACACCTGCAGACACACACACAGACACACCCACAGACACATACACACACACCTGCAGACACTCACAAACACACACACAGAAGTGCATACACACACACACACACACCTGCAGACACTCACAAACACACACACAGAAGTGCATACACACACACACACACACACACACACACACACACACACACACACAGGGATCCCAGGGAGAGCCCAGCCGCAGTCCTCAGGCAGAGAGAGAGAGAGATCATACATCTGGAAGCCTTGAAAGAAAGTGAGAGGATTACTGATCGCTCCTCTGAGCTCCTCATGTATCCCCATAAAGCCCGACTGTTTACTGAACAAATCTCTGCTGCTTTTTACTCTCATCTCCTTTTCTCCTATTCGTCCTTGTCCTCCTCCGATCCTCCTCCTCACCGCGGCACATGCAGTACCACATCCGCTGTAGGAGAGCATTTGATATCATCTCCTCTCACTTATTTCATTAGAGGAGTTAAAGGGCCTTGTATTCTGTAATGTAAATGACTCATCCTCGCATCTGAGTCTAGACACTTTGATCAGTTCACTCAGACAGTAGATACTCTACCATATGCCTTTAGTTAGATCTTTTGAAGTCATATCACTGAAGTTAACCTGTTGTATCTGTGAATCATGCTGTGAATTATGGACTGAGTGGCCATTCTCCCTCTTTAAAACTCCCTCGACATCCATGTATCTTCTCTTCTTTTAGTCTCACCGACATGTAATGTAAGCCCTGGACCGCACACTGCCAAGATCGGGAGATGAG
>NC_137680.1:12922711-12935211 GCF_963989245.1 Nansenia antarctica | reverse complement strand
AGACCCTTGGGATTCTCAGACAGACTTGGTCCACATCCAGGCCTCTCCGCCTTGCTAACCAAGCCCAGGGAGGGGGTGGTTCTTATGCCCTGGAGTCTGCATTGACTGTGTATCGATCATCATCAGAGTACTCTTTCTATGGTTGACAGATCACTCAGGATGGATTCAGCACTCTCTATTTCATGTAGCTGTGTCGTGTACTTGCATGTTCGTGGACGTGCATGTTTGTGAGTGTGCATGTTTGTGAGTGTGCATGATCGTGTGTGTCTGCCTTTGTTTGTGTCGTTGTGTCTGCGTGTGTGTGTGTGTGTGTGTGCGTGTGTGTGTGTGTGCGCCAGTGTGTGTGTGTGTGTGTGAGCAGATGTCTAGACCACCGGCGTGGCAGTAGGAACAGACAGAGATTAGGGAGCTAATCGCTGGCTCTCAGGTATAAAGAGCACAGTGTGGGAGTCAGCCCTCTCTGCCCTGCCCAGGGTTACTGCCTGTAATCTGCCTAAACACAACCAATACTGGGGCTCCAAACCTGGGGCCAAAGGTCAAGCGCCATTAAGTGTCAAAACAGAGCCGATTCACTGATCTTTGGATAGGCTAGTGGCAGGCGGGGTAGATAAAGAAAGGAGCGCATTCACAACACTCAGAGATCACTGCATCTGGATAGTGTAGTCAGACCCCCCCTATGCTCAAGTGTTAACAGTGGATCTTTAGTCTTTGGACAAAGTCAGCAGCCTGTCAGCCTGTCCTCTCTCTCACTGGGTGTCTGTTTACACACTAAGTACACTAACAAGTGTTTATGTGAAATGTGAAAGTGTGATATGTGTATGTGATACACGATCAGTTTACCAGACAGAAAGGAACTGATCATTGGCCATGACTGTGTGTACTCAACACAACAGACTGGTTGTATATCGAGAGCCGTGAAACCTAAGCCATGCTCTCAGGACATGTCAAATGCTTGTAACCGATCCGTCTTGTTAATAAAGATAGATTATCGTAGTTATCCCCTTAGTGGTTTCTGAGACAGGGGTCAGGGGTCGACGGGCTCTGGACTACTGCAGCACTCTGTCAGGAGCTGAAAATCAGACGCAGACATTCTAGAACTCTCCAGAGAGGCCCCTAAGGGAAATGTCAGGGTGTTCCTCTCTTTTACATAGGTCAGGACTTATTACCGGCTTGGCTTATGGCCAATATATCCAGTATGGAATGTTTAATCAGATACATTATATGTTATGAAACACATCCATTTTACTGCTGCAATCCAATCAAATCTCTCCAGTCATGTTGTAGTTTTGGGGCCCAGTAGTCTTGTGGCACTTTCGTGTGTGTGTGTGTGTGTGTGTGTGTGTGTGTGTGTGTGTATGTGCGCGTGCGCGTGTGCGACCATTAATGTGAGGTAGCCCATCGAGCTGTGCAGAATGAAAAAGCTTGCAACCTCAATCATCTCAATAATGGATAGAGCTTAACATAATTAGACCTGCTCCGTCTCGAGGAGAGTCTTTGATTAAACCAGTGGGCGAGGTACGAACGGAAGGCCAATGATGTCGTAATGACAGGCAAGGTGGATGAAGCTGCCGCTTGCCACCCTGCCACCTCCGTAGGGCCACATGTGTTTGATGAAGTGTTGCAGCCCCTGGGGTATGGGAGAGGGTATTAGAGGTTTAAGAAGTCTGGCCCACACACTGTGTTAGATGCGTTTAAGAGGAGAGGAGTCATTTAGATCGAGGCAGGGTAAGTAGATGATTTGCCACTAGGATGTTTATTCCACAGCTAGGGCAATGAACTGGGAGAACTCTTCTTTGTAAGCTGGAAAAAGTAACTACATTACCACTTCACCAGATCCTGTTTAGTTTGAAAGTGTTTTTTCTCATGCGACTCCATCACCCTGATAAATGAAGGGTTTGTCCATTTCAGACCTTTTTCGGGTGCAGTTTCGGTGCACAGTTTATCCCGTAAGATAAAATAGGTAGAGATTGTTGCATACCGTAAAGTGAATAATTGCCTAATATGAGTTAATAGAAATAGCAACAGTGAAAGGAAAGGAGTGAGTGGGAGAAACACGAAGGAGGAGGAGAAATTGGAGCGATGGTTTGGAATTACATCCCGACTGACCTTGAGAGGAACGTGTCAAAACATTTGAGATTAATTCCGTCCTCGACCTTACCTTGTAAAACAATTTAGAGCTTGTGTCTGCTGTCTGGAGGGTATCAGCTTCGGAGCCAGGGTAAACAAAAAAATCCTTGGGACACAGTAAGACAACCTCCGTTTTTTCCCTCCCAGTAACCCTTTGAGATAATAAATGAACGTGCTATAGGTAATACCTGACCACAGTTCCTCTGTTTATTATCTCGGTTGACCTGACCACAGTTCCTCCCTACATTCTGGAGACATGTACGTACAGTAGTCTGTGAAAGTCCGGTCACGATTCACATTCAGTGGCCGCTGTACCTTTGTACTGTAGTAACTCTGTAATTACACTAACGACAGTGCGGACCGTACATCTAAAATAATCACAGTGACTTTCCTTTTCTAGTTTATTCTGTTTCAGTTTGGGAAGATTCACCGCAGCTCCCTTGCTTTCGTGTCAAAGCACATTCCGGTATGTGGAGGTGATGCTGATGCCTCCTCTAGTGAATGTGTCAACAACTCTCCCAAGTTCTCTTCCAGAGTAGACACCTCCAGAGATGTTTGGAGTAGCAGAGCTCTCTGTGGCTGCTCTGGATTCAATTAAGGTCAGTGTGCTCAGCGGCCGTACAGTTCTACTGTTAGAGCTCACCGTTGTACCGTCCAAACTGTGGCTAGCAGAGCTGGAACGGAGAGAGGTCCTCTGGTCTCTGGCTGAATCATCATCACCTCCTCTCCTCCAGCCATCTCTCTGTGGGGGAGGAAGACTTGAAACGTGTTGGCTCACACCAAATCTGTCGGGAATGAGAAATGATGGAATGATGAAGTGACAGTGTGGACCGGATTCGGACACAGATTCCCAAACACACTTCTAAAGTGACAGTGTGGACCGGGTCCTAGTAGGGGGGGATACTAACCATATTTAGGTTGGAATACATCATAAGTTTCCTAATCGAAACTGATTTCCTTGCTCACTCGAACTCTAGACTTGATGTTATGTTGGCTAAACAAAACAGTGCTCAGCACTGCCTACAAATACGATGTGCACTGATTTCGACTGGCTGCCAGGTGAGGTTAGCATCAGAGCGTAGTCGTGGTTTCCCCTTTTTAAATTTCTTTAATTTTGATTTAGTGAACCTCCTTACTTTTAAATCCACACCCAGCAGGTGTTGTTGGAACTAGAGAAAAAAGCTATGGAAAAAAGGCCTGTGACGTTCAGGCCTGAGAGAGACGTATGGAGAACAGCCCATCAATGTTTAGTACCACTCATTCTATCTCTCCCTAAACACAATGAACCCACAACACTCCTCCATCGCTTCCTTCACACATGAATAACTAGCTCTGGCAGCCAGAGAGGGAGAAATACCTCTTCCTTTCTTCAGGAAAAAGAAGTGGAACTATAAAACTTAAAGTTGGAGAGGTTGCTGAGTTAAATACGGTGCTTTATGGAATACCCCCATGTTGGCAGACGGTGGCTACTTCCCCTCCACTGCTTTATTGTGTGTAAATGTTTTAATGATGTTATTTTTTCGGCAGAATTATTTCGACTTCGGAAGGGCATGAGGTAACAAGATTTAAAGCAAGATTCAGAATTAATAAACATCTAATATTTTTTATCTTCAGTTGAAGTGTGTGTATGTGTGTGTGTGTGTGTGTGTGCGTGTGTGTGTGTATGTGTGTGTATGTGTGTGCATGTGTAAGAGTGCTGTGGTCATGCCAGAGCAGATGTTGCGGGCGTGTGTAGAAAGCGTTTGTGTAGGAGATGTGCCAGCCAGAAGTTGTTCTACCCAGTAGAGCCATTTTAGACCAGTGACCTGTACTGGCCCCGTCCTCCTATGCCTTTTATAGACCAGCTGTGTGTGTTTGATTTAACACACCAATGCACCGTTACACGTATAAGCGAGGATCAGCTCTGTGTGTGTGTGTGTGTGTGTGTGTGTGTGTTATTTAACACGCGACCGCACGCATGTTACAAGCATGACTGGAGACCACTGGGAACAGATACATACACATACCACCAGGCATCTCTCTTGGTGTGGGCTGCAGGCTTGTTCAATCCAGGTTTGTTTCCCTGGGGGAGGATGGAAAAACTAACCAAAAAATCCCTCTTGCTTTCCAATCTTATTGGCACACCATCATCTCCACTCTGGCATTCTCTCTCTTTTCTCTCTTTTCTCTCTCTCTCTCTCTCTCTCTCTCTCTCTCTCTCTCTCTCTCTCTCTCTCTCTCTCTCTCTCTCTCTCTCTCTCTCTCTCTCTCTCTCTCTCTCTCTCTCTCTCTCTCTCTCTCTCTCTCTCTCTCTCTCTCTCTCTCTCTCTCTCTTTCCTCTCTTCCTCTCACCCAATCACTCACTTGCAATTTTTTTCATTCGCCCATAACTCTGTCTGCGTTTCTCTCTGCGTTTCTCTCCAAACTCCAAACCTGTGTGTACAATCTGAGGCATTAATCTATCGATCAGGAGCATGACATGTCCTATACTGCATGTCTCTAAGCACCACCAGAGCTATCTAACACAAGCAAGGAGTTAGATGTCTAACTCCCTAAAACAAAATGACCATAGCAGCAGAGCTAGATGCATTCTCAGTACCCAAAACAGTGTTGCCTAGATATTGGGTCAATTCTTTTGAGGTTTCTAACCAACCAAGCTAACCATTCAATGATGATGGTCAGCGTTGAATAGAATGCCATGCAATGGGGAGGATTATGTTGTTGGGGCTGTGTTCATCACTGATCCTGACACTCTATGACAGTCTATGGTGCCTGAGCCCAACAGTCCAGACCAGATGGATTTGCTTTTACGTTGCAGGCTGTTTTTCCAAGTGTGGCACTTTGTGGTTTCTGATTTCTGATGCACTTTTGTTCTAAATAAGAATAGGAGTACTGTCGGTGCTTTCCAGCCATTTCCATCTATTGATGCCCATTCAAGTCTTTTCATTGGATGTTCTCACACACACACACACACACACACACACACACACACACACACACACACACACACATACACTTCAGGGTTATTCATCCAAATAGGACTGAATGTGTGTCTGCCTATTTTCGAAATATCGTAAATCGTAAACCATTAAATCCTTCGCCTATTTAAAAAAATGTTTTACCTATAATCCCTTTATTTTGGCAGTCCCACTGAGACCAAGGACCTTGTTGTTGAAGCATGTGATTGGTTTTCCTGATTGTGTTTCATAATGTTGGAATTTTGTATGATGTATGATTGTACATTGTGTGTATGCAAGGCTCCCTTGTAAAAAGAGACCTTGAGCTCAGTGGAAGTCCCAGCCAAAATAAAGATTAAATAAAAAGTAGGCTAATGACTGAAAAAACAAGGGATTTCGTGGTTGTACGGTTCCAAAAATAGACAGGCACACAAGCCTGTATAGTAGACTGCCCTGTTAACCCCTCTGTCATGTGAAGCCAAATGACTGATTAACCTTCTCACACTAAAGAGGGTCAATCATTGGTGCTGATAAGAGCTAAGTGAACAGATAACAGAACAGTAACTGCCCCAGAGGATCACTGGTCCCTGCCCTCCCACAGATAAGAGGATATTACTGGGAATGGTATGACAGGTATGTTGGAGAGGCAGTTTATGGGGCTTTGCCTACTACAGGGCTGAACCCCAACCATACCATGCTGGCTTGGACACTTTCCAACACTGTTTCATAAACTATGGTAGATTCATAACCAGGCCAGTACAACTCAGTTGGGCTCTGTAGTGTGGATTAGGGTTACATTGTGACTCTTCTCAGAATTCTCCTCTGGGATAAAGAGCAGTACCCTACCCAGTACAATGCATTCACTAAATAGAAACCCTAAGACTATCTGTGTTCGATTTGACATGCCCATCTGCTCACAGCTTTGGTTTGTCTATAAACACTAGCAGTGCTGTCATGTATTTGGCAGCGCTAGAAGTAGAAACTGTTTAGAGGGAGGAATGGAATTAACCTTTAATTATTCATTTTGACGCTATCGCCGTTGATGATAGTCACACACATACTGCATCTGTACACACACAGGCTCATTTTCCGCACGCACACACCCACACACATAAGCATGAATGCACAAACACACACAGACACACACATACACACACACACACATACACACACACACAGACACACACACATACACAAACACACACACACACACACACACACACACACACACACATCACAGTGTGACTTTTTATATTCAGGCTGCAGGCTTTCAGGCTTTCAGGCTTTGTAAATACACTCTGGAAATCTGATCAGCACTCATGGAATGCCTCTTGTCCAGTCAAATTATTTGGTCCCTTTATGACGTTGGACCCATTGTGCGCTCCGGCCTCTCAGAGCGAATTTACGAACGCAGCATTAGTAACACAAGTTCTGCCAGTGTCTCTATTGCCAGTCACTGTCTTACAATATTACCTTCATAATGAGAAATGGGGAGCAGAGCAAATACCTGGAACAGGGGCTGTCTCTTCCTGGCATGTGATCAAAATGCACCAGCCACCATACTGTTCGGGCCACTGACAACAAACCGAAAGTTTGGCTAGCTATATGATCGCCAGCACACATGATCAGAGCGTAGTGTTTGGAAACCGATTAAAGAGCTGTTTTATTAGCTTGGGAATGGATTAATGATGCCAGGGTGAGCTCACTAATAGCCTGTAAAATGTAAATCCATACTCTTCTGGGGGGGGGGGTTTCTTTCTCAATGGCAGCCCATAGAGGTGATTTTAGTTAAATGTCACAGTTAATGTGTCACCCTATTTGAAGTCACTCTTCCTTAGCATGCTTCCCCCTGACCTGTCCATGTATGTTCCTATGGGCCTTTTAGACTATTACAGCCTCCACTATATCAACAGCAATAACTTAGAAAGTGTGTTTCTCTCAGTGGAAACTGCATTTCAGCCAAGCGTGTAAAAACCGTCCATTTCAATAACTTGCTCTGTGGGCAATTTGATCTTGGTTCCCACAGTCCCTCAAGCTGTGGGAAAACTGGAGTAAAGAGATAAGAAAGAGAGCAATGGTTTAGTGCCTCTCACTCCTCAATGTATTACTCACTTTCACACGCTAACCATTGAACTCCATTACCCTCACACTATGACACTCCCAGATGCATACTTGCACGAATGCATTCAAGGACCCTAACTCTAGGTTCAAAAAGTGTGTCACTACCCCATACCGCTAAACATATCATGCTTATGACAGTGTTATTACTACGTCATAGCCACACTGTCAAATAAAGTATTGTCACAGAAAACACAATAAACAAGTGTGTCCCGTGTGGTAGAAGGTTGGGAAAAGTGTTTTAAATTATTGTTATGAAGTTGTTGTTATTGTATTATTGTGAGTGCTGAACAAAGGCCTGCATGGTATTGTTGCTTACTTCTGGGGATGAAAAGTCTCGACTGTGGATGAAATGTCTATATGTTTTGTCATAAAAGAGGTTTGTCCCGGCCTGTCTTTCTGTCATATAAATGTTCTTAATTATCTCGTCATCTGTATCTTATAAAGAATCAGAATCGGATACGCTTGAAGCTGTCTTCCATCTGTTGAACTGAGGACGTTGCTGCAAGCCCTGCCCGGCATTGCCCCAGTCATCGTTCAAATTGAATCCATATTTGTCTGTAAATGTATGAAACCCTATAACGGATCATAAATCATAGTTGCACTCTCCAGTATTTAATGATGCTATAATATGTCGTTTTGACCTGTCTGTCCCATCTCCACGGTACTTAAACTTTATTCTTCCTGAAACGAGACTTCCCATGTGAGGGTTGTGGAAAGCTTAACCTCCTGTAATGCAATTAACTGCCGTGGCCTGATCCAAGCGTTTTGCAAACACACTGTAATTGATCGTCGCAACACGTTGGCACGAGTCGAATATCAAATCCGCTACGTTTCAGCGCACATTAGGAGGCGCATTTCAATCCGCACAAAATGCGAGTGTGGCCATGCCAGGGGAAGTCATGATCGGTGTAAAATGGACTAATGAATGGAAAACATAGTTGCATGAGACGGAGACGGAGACGGATCTGAGTGAGAGTTGGGTTCAGCAGGTCTGTGGGGCTGCTGATGCCTTTAGCAGGACGACTCTGTTGAGGAGAGGAGGGACTTTCCTTCTGTTTCACTGTTATGTAAGCCTGAGAAACTCAACACCCCCCTCCCCCCCTCGACCATGGGCAGTCAAATGCTTGGTCCATTCCTCATTCGGTTCCATGCATGACAATGAGCTTGTCCTGTCAGTAATTCCTTCCACGCGCCACCCCTGGTCTGGAACCATGGTCTCCATCAGTTCCATCCCTTCCCCGACCTGGAAGGCCGCACGTGGGAAGATGCTTTGGCTTGTGGACATTTGGGCTGAATTTACCGGGCTTCAGTACAGCGGAGTGACTCAGGGCTGGATGTGTGGAGGCGTGTAGGGGGGAATAGGAATAGGGTTATGGGTTATAGTTTTCCAAGGTTAGGGAGGGGAATTGTCTCGCTCTGCAGGTTTTATGGTAAAGGTTCAGAGGAGAGAGACAGAGAGAGATGGGGTGGGGGCAGAGAGAAGGGGGGGGGGGGGCATGAGTGAGAGAGAGAAAGTAGGCAGGAGGACTGTTTGTCCAGCTGATGCTGGATTCCTCCTTCCGATCACCATCCAAATTCCCCCGCCTCTGACCAGTTCTCCAGGGCTCTTTCCATCTCCCAGAGCTCTGGTGCATATTTAGCGTCTTTTGATGCTGGCCTGTGCCATTGTAATTACTTATTTTTAAACCGGGAAAACGGAGCAAACGTCAGAACAGAACAAGGCCTGGCATAGGAATGGGTTATTGACGGGCACGGCCAGCACCATGCCCCCTTCTGACTCCTTTTCCTTCTCTTCCTTTGGCAACGCTGGGATTGATTTATTTTAGTCAGTGGGTTGGTAGGTTTATGCACTGCTGTTTGAGTGGATCATTTCGTATTCCTTAAGCCAATAGCTACAGTGCTCTGACCACTTAATGCTAATGGTTCATAGCAGAATGGGCCAGTTTGACCAAGCCAAGGGGGTTCTGGTGCTGTAAACCGTCTTGTCTGCCTGACGTTGCCATGGCTGGCCGGACCTCCCACTGATCACTTTGCATTATGGGAGAAATCTTAGGGACTCAGGGACAGGCTCATTGTAATGCATGAAAGGAATGAGGAAGGGTATCAAACATTCATTCCGTTCCATGCATTGCAATGAGTCAGTCCTCGGATTTCTGCCTCCACCAGGCTCCCCTGCTTTCCATCACTACCTTGACCCCAGCAACAGTACACACTGATGTGCCTCTCTATACTGCAGTAGAGTTTGACATCTTTACTCCACATGGAGCTGATTTACACTCCCGATGGGTTGAACTTACTGTCCTCCCCTCCACAAAGAAGTCATTAGCTCATTAAATACCACTAAGAGAAGGAGGACACAGAAAACTGAAACCATCGACCTCATGGCTCAAATATTGTACCGTCAGTCCTTTTCTATAGCCTGTGGTCTTATACCACATCCAGTCATCAAAATGACTCACTCTTGCTCTCTCTCTCTCTCTCTCTCTCTCTCTCTCTCTCTCTCTCTCTCTCTCTCTCTCTCTCCCTCTCTCTCCTTTGGTCTGCCTGTCCACCTATATCTCTCTGTTTCTCTCTCTTTCCTCAATTATTGTTTTTCTCTCCTTGCATCAAACTACCTCTCACTCTTACTGCTCTCTCACTGTTCTCCCACCAGTGAGACAGACGATACGGCTGGATGCCGTGTGTGTGTGTGTGTGTGTGTGTTTGTGTGTGTGTGTGTGTGTTAGGCCCCTGCTGGACCCCACACTGCTATCTTTCCAGTCTTTTGACAGCAAAGCAAATGGCCTATTGATTTTCAACACAAACCAGCGAGCTTTCCAAAAACCACAGTTGATCCAAAGGGAACCATTTAGCCACATATGCTGGCCAAAATTGAATTGGCTTGATTTCTCCTTGAGAAACTTTTTTAAAGGGATTCCGCAGAGTCCAGTCACCACTACAAAGGGGGCACATGGGTATTCGCTGTGTTCTCTGTTGTGTTTGGATAAACTCAAGAGCAGAAACATTCGACGTGTTACAAATTCACCTTTCTCTCTCTCTGTCTCTGTATTTCTCTCTGTCTCCGTATCTCACACCCTCTCACTCTGTTGCTCGCTCGCTCACTGCTTTGTGCTGAGAAAGTGTTCGGCAAGAGGGAACTGGAATATTTGATCAATCATAGCAATCAAAAAGAAACACTGAATGTGTATGGTTGGACACACACACCCAAACCCAAGCATCCAAGAACCCTTTATTCTTAATAGGCCAAGGTCTAAATACTTTCAATACAACATTGTATTTCCATGTTGTTTCATTGTTATTTGGTTTATTGCATAGTATTATGAGTTGGTTTTTGTTAGTTATAGGGGCAACATTGTGACCGTGTGTTTATCCAAATGAACAAAATCCCCCCAAACAGATGGTTTCCTATTCTAAGCACAGAACTATTCCTGTGAACAATAGCCAGGGGATGAAAAGGTGGGAATTCTTCAAGGTTTAAGTTTTCACCACATCTTCATTAGTATTCTGTACCCCGGGCTGAAGGCAGTGTGGTGGGGACCATTTCTAATGGACATCGGAGAGGTTTGATCTGTGTTATTGGTGACTTCATGTTTCAGCTTCTCTGAGGTCCATCTGAACCAGTATTGGTTTTTTCCTCCTTCATTTCCCAGCAGCTGGGCTGATTTAAGAAGCACGCTGTGCTAATGTTGGAATAATGCTGTTGTTAGAAGCTGCGTTGTAAATTCATGACCCCACCAGGGAACAACTAAAGAATTCATATAAATTATTGTGTTGACTCTGGCCGTCTTGACAGGGGGGTATGCAGTATCTTGGAGATCAGTCTTGTTTTTGTGCAATATTAAAGAGAATAAGTAAGAGGTCTTACTTGTGGCCTACTGTACTTTTAATAACCAGTCGCTGCATACTTTCCCATCTAAATTCAGCAACCACACACACACACACACACACACACACACACACACACACACGCACGCACTCCTAAATCATCCAGTCCAATGCAATGAGAGCCATTCCCTCAGAGTGGTTGCGCAGCACAGAGACAGTAGAGGAAGGCTAGTATTACATGACACAGGGAGGTACAGTATCTGTATCTCACTGAGAGGTCAGTGTAGGGTTACTATCCCACTCCTGTCTCCGAGACATACGACTGGTGTGTGTGTGTGTGTGTGTGTGTGTGTGTGTGTGTGGGTGTGTGTGTGTGTGTGTGTGTGTGTGTGTGTGTGTGTGTGTGTGTGGTGTGTGTGTGTGTGTGTGTGTGTGTGTGTGTGTGTGTGAGTGTGTGTGTGTGTGTGAGTGTGTGTGTGCGTATGTGTGTGTGTGTGTGTGTGTGTGTGTGTGAGTGTGTGTGTGTGTGTGTGTGTGTGTGTGTGTGTGTGTGTGTGTGTGTGTGTGTGTGTGTGTGTGGGTCTTGAGTAGAGGGTTTTATCTCTTTTACATAGGTCAGGACTTATTACCGACTTGGCTTATGGCCAATATATCCAGTATGGAATGTTTTAATCAGATACATTATCTACATGTTCTGAACCACATCCATTTACCGCTGTAGCCAATCACATCTCTGCAGTCATGTTGTAGTTTTGTGATCTAGTAGACTTGTGGTATTTTCATCGTGTGTGAGTGTGTGTCCGTGTGTGTATCCGTGTGTGTGTCCGTGTGTGTGTCTGTGTGTGTGTCTGTGTGTGTGTCCGTGTGTCCGTGTGTGTGTCCGTGTGTGTGTCCATGTGTGTGTGTGTCATATAACCCCTCTCCTTGCATAACCCGTCCAGTATTTCAACAATGACAGCAGCTCTACAGAGTGTCATTAGTCTAACAACACCAGGTGTCTGGGTCCAGTGACAGCTCCAGCTGGGAGATGGCGGTACCCGCCACAGGCTGGGGCTCAGAGTCTGAGACATCCACAACAGTAGTCCAGCCCTTTATCTACAATCCTAATACACTGTTCGGCTCAGAATTTCTGTCCACTCTTAGCACACTCTGATGCACTGTTAAAGATGTGTCCTATCCATAGGGTTATGGGTGGAAACTGTCCCAGCTGTTTTATGTAAGCCACCGTTTGAGCCTTTGGCTCTACGCCTTGTGAAAGCACTGAGAACCTCTCCTCTCCCCTCTCGCTCTCCATCTCACTCCCTCTCTCCCTCTCTCCCCTCTCTGGGTGACATTTCAGAGTGCTTTACGCAAACGGTATTCGCTTTGACCGGTTCAGCTCGGAGAGAGGGTTTTAATCCACGCTGGCCCAGGTTGCGACAGCTCTCAGCGCACACCTTCTCAGCTGACCATCCCCTCGGCGGCTCTGTGACAGCGCTGCCATTTGGAAAG
>NC_137680.1:12902711-12917711 GCF_963989245.1 Nansenia antarctica | reverse complement strand
AAGGGCAAGTGAGAGAGTCAATCCAGAAAACAAAAATCAATAAGCCTTTGCCATAGAAATATTCCCCCCGAAAATAAGAAGAGAGTTTCTTGGTAAAAGCCTTTGCTAAATATTCCCCCCCAAAAAATAATAACGAGTTTCTTGGTAAAAAAAAAAACCTGTCATAAACCTTTAATGATATCGATAGAACGCTCGTTAAGCGGCCAGAGCGGTTATGACGCGGATGTCAAGGCAGTGGAACAAGGCAGTAAAAGAACGGTGCCCAGAGTCGTCACAGAATAATCATGGAAAAAAACACAAAATACCTTGTTTATGCGATCGAACGCCTCTGGTGATCAGTTGGCGCTGTGCAATCATTAGTTTCCCCTGCCGTGAAAGTGCACCAGTGAGCTTGTTTAGTGTTTTAACAAGAGATTGCATGGTAGGGCTGGGTGAAGCAGGGTCAGACCTACGGGGGAGAGGGAGGAACGGGATTGGTGGGTTGTCGGGTGGGGTCGTGTGGGAGAGAGGGATGATGCTATTAGTTTGGTTGGAATATTTCCTGCATGTTGGACATGTTTTCATGTCATGTATATTTCATATCCTCATGTCTTTATTTCTAAGACTGATTTGACGATAATGTTATGACCTCTGTAACAGTATCTGTTAGTGTCAATGCACAGCCTGTGAATGGCGCTGGATTAAGAAAGCCAATCACGTCACTATAGTAACTGTATAGTGACTCTAGTTGTTCTCTTATCCAGTGTCATGTACATGCTGCTCTGACCGATCATGCGTGTGATTGGCTCAGGTAAATGATTTACAGGTGTGATGCGATGATATGTTTTCTAACCGACCATGCATGTGATTGGCTCAGGTCGATGATTGACAGGTGTGTTGATTGTGACTGACAGGCGGTGTGTGTGACGGACGGAGAGCGGATCCTGGGCCTGGGGGACCTGGGCTGCTATGGCATGGGCATCCCGGTGGGCAAGCTGGCGCTCTACACAGCCTGCGGAGGCATGGCGCCCCAGCAGTGTCTGCCAGTCATGTTGGACGTGGGCACGGACAACGAGGTAAGAGGACAGAATACAGGGAGACAGCCACTGAGCTGCTACTGAATAACTCATCATTTTAAAAATAGCTTTATTGTCCAAATAGAGATTTATTTTAATTGTGTGTGTCATGTGCATGTTAAACGATGTTACGAACAGGACCAGAACAGCGATGTTGAATGGAAATACAATTGACAACAACAACCAATACTGCATTGACTTCCAACGACTATTTTACATTTTAAATACCAAGGGTATTATATGGCAGTTAAAACAACACTCGAACAGTTCTGTCCAGCCAGGTAAGGAGCAGTTACCCAATGTCCAACCATGACAGCCAAGAAAAGGACAATTCTTACCAGGAAACACCCTTTACATAAGTAAGGTAAACCCTGTAGGCCAGTGCCAGCCAGGAAAGCACCTCTCTCTTGTGCCAACCTACCAGCCAGCAGCACCACTGCCAGCCAACCCTGCAGCAGAGACAGACCCAGCTCTTTCCAGGATTCCACTTACACATCCACTCTCCTGGGTGCCCAGCTTTAGGCCTTTTTTTAGGGCCCACGTTGATATTTCAAGTATTACATAAACATGTGTTCTACAAAACTAACCCTAATTAGTTTTGGGGGTGCAGCCCCCTGAAATCTGAGCCCTAACTCATTCCTTCTTTATCCCAGTGGTCTTCTGAAAGAGGATACTCACTCTAATTAATTTAAGGATTGTTCAACTAAGAATAGTGTCTGCGTGTGTGTGTGTGTGGGTGTGTGTGTGCCACATGCCTGTGTGTGTGTGTGTGTGTGTGTGTGTGTGTATGTCTGTCACGTGTGTGTGCGCCCGCGCGTGTGTGTACACGTCTATATTTAAACTCTGTATATTCTCGCCCATGACATCCCTGGTTCAAGGGTGTGGCACACAGTCACCATATGCTTGTTGTTTGACCACAGCTGACGCTTTTCTCTCTCTCTAAGCCTAACCCTGCACTGTCCTGTCCCCCTCTCTACTCTGCTCTACAGTGCGTGGAGAGCAGGAGTGAAGGGTTGTGTTGGAATGAATACGACTCATGAGGGACAATGGCAGTTGTCAAAATTGATTATGGGTCATAAAATGAGAGATATACTGTATAGTTCTTGGTTGACGAGATTTGTTGGAGAAAGAGAGGCAGGGTGAGAGAGGGGTGGATAGAGGACAGGAGGGGAGGGGAGGGGAGGGGGGAAAGAGAGGGAGAAGGGAAAGAGAGGGAGAAGGGAAAGAGAGAGAGGGAGAAGGAGAGGGAGGGAGAGCAGAGTTGGACAGAGAGGCAGCATGAGAGCTCTCAACCCTGCCAGAGAGTGGCCCTCTCACGCTGGAGGGTCTCCATTTCCTCAGATCTCTGCCTCCAACGTCCCTCGCTGTCGACCCCGTCCCAGTTCACACTTCATCAAACCGCACAGAGACGAAGCAGGACTTTCTCATAATCATAAACGAGGCATAAAAAAGTCCTTTGAGAAATTCCATAAAAGCTATAGCATTACTGCATTAAGTACAGTTGGTTGCTGCAGAGGATTACGGTCTCTCTCTCTCTCTCTCTCTCTCTCTCTCTCTCTCTCTCTCTCTCTCTCTCTCTCTCTCTCTCTCTCTCTCTCTCTCTCTCTCTCTCTCTCTCTCTCTCTCTCTCTCTCTCTCTCTCTCTCTCTCTCTCTCTCTCTCTCTCTCTCTCTCTCTCTCTCTCTCTCTCTCTCTCTCTCTCTCTCTCTCTCTCTCTCTGCCAGGTTCTCTCCCCCTCAACTCAACTCTGCCTCACCTCACAACCCTACAGGGAGACCTTTCACCCCCGTCCTGTAATAGCGTCTCGATGCATCCTTCTCTACAGTATGTGCACAGGCACAAACACACACACTCTTGCACACACACACGCAAGCACGCATGTGCACACACACACACACACACACACATGCACACACACACACACACACACACACACACACACACACAGACAGACACACACACACACACACAATCCTCTCTGCATTTCTCTTCTTTTCTTTGGTATGGTTTTGGCTCAGAAAGGCCATCCAGTCTGCAGAAGGCCTCTGTATGAAACAGACCCAGATCAGTGGTATCATGGCTGTACGTCAACGAGCTCTGGACTTTTATAGGCATCAAAACAAAACTTTAACAAGCTGGGTCTTTGATCCACTGCTCTTTGTCTGTGTCCTCAGTATACTCCCTCCTGTACCTGCTGCCAGAATAACAGAGCCCAAAAGGATTGTGGCGTGTGTGTATGTGTGTGTGTGTGTGTGTGTGTGTGTGTGTGTGTGTGTGTGTTGGACTGTGGTGTCTGAGTGTGTCTTCCTCGTTAATCTCTGTCTTCATGGAATTTTGTGTCTGTTTTATGGGTACCTAAAATCAGCCATGAAATGAGAGACTCCAACCCTGACAGACTTTGGTGTCTGTCTTCCCATCTGTGTGTGTGTGTGTGTGTGTGTGTGTGTGTGTGTGAGTGTGTGTGTGTGTGTGTGTGTGTGTGTGTGCGTGCGTGCGTGCGTGCGTGTGCGTGCGCGCATGTGTGCGTGTGCATGCATGCGATGAACTATTGGTGTGCTGGTGTGTGTGTGAGTGTGTGTGTGTGTGTGTGTCTGTATGTGGTATGTGATGGACAGGGGTGTGTGTGGAGAGGTGTACCTCTTCCTGTCTTCCTGTCTCTCTCAGAGGAGATGTGGCTTTCTCTCTGTCTGTTGTTTCCGCAAACCTGTAAAGTGTTGACAGATGTGTAGTTGTGTTTCCAGACGTGTGGCTGCAGGATCACAGCGAGGGAGGGATGTCACACTCAGCAGGCTGGTGCTCAGAGGCTGACAGAGCTCACCACAGACCAGGCACATTCACCTTCCACATCACCTCACCTGCCTGAGGAACAGCATATGCCAGCAATTAACACAGCTCAGTCATCAGCTAGCTCACTTGCTAGTCACTACCTACACACACACACACACACACACACACACACACACACATGCACACACACATGCACACACACACACACACTCATATACATACACACACACACACACACACACACGCACACACATATATACATACATACATACACACACACACACACACACAAGCACGCACACACATACATACATACACACACACACATACATACATACACACACACACACACGCACACACACACGCACACACACACACATGCACACACTCACACAGAGGGCACGGATTAGGGTGTGTGTGTGTGTGTGTGTGCGTACGTTACGCAATCCCGTAAGGGAACTCAAGGGTTGCACTGTAGTCTATTTGGCCATGACAACCTTTTCCCATTTTTCCATTATTCTGAAGAGTTGACAGCCCCAATCAGATGTAATAGGATAAATGGAATGGCTGTGTGTCTTAAGCCATGTGGAGCTCCTCTGGACCGCCTCATATCTGAGGCCCAGCCCCTCGGTTCAGCCCGGGGGGAAGGTAGGGGCCAGGAGACGGGGCAGGGCTGGAGGTACCGGGGCTGCTGGGGCCAGGCGGTAGCTAATTGATGAAATGATGACTGTCATTACCGGATTACCTCTGCCCTTGGGTTGGTATGGGGAGGTTAGAGTCCTGCACGGAGGTCAGGCTGGCTGGCCTCAACTTCTGGGCCCTTTTTAACCATGAAAGTCCTTTTACTGGATCTCTCTCTCTCTCTCTCACCCTCTCTCTCCCTCTCTCTTCCCTCCTGCTCCCTCTGCGTTTGGGTTGTACATCGTGTCGGTTAGAAGCAAGGGAGGCTGAAGGAGGTAGAAATCGAAGGACCGGCTCATCGTAATGCATAGGATGGATTACGACGAGCCTGTCCGTGGGCGTTTGATACCGTTCCTCATTCCATTCCGTGCATTACATTGAGCCCTGTCCTCCGATGTTCTACCTCCACCAGGCTCCCCTGATTTTAGAAGAGGAATGTGTTCAACGAAACAGCAGGATATGCTGATGCTGATGTGTAGGACGTGTAGGAAGTGTATTGGTGGGGGGTTAGGCATGTAGAGTGTGTTGGGGGGCGGGGGGTAGGGTGGGGGGGGGGGGGTGTAAAGGCATTTAGGATGTGCTTGGGGGTAACTAAGGCGTTACGGATGTGCTCTCCTCTCGAGATGGAACCCTAACCCAGGAATGCGGAAAGTGTGTAATCCCTTGTGTAAACTGCCGCTAATCCCTATAGATCCCTGCTACCTGGACATCTCTCTCTCTCACATGCACACGCTTATACACGCACACATGCGTGCTCATACACATGCACACCCACATGTCGGATTCCATCGTGATTTATTGACTTAATGAAGTCAGTTCATTAGGTATCTGGCGGAAAGGTGGTGTCTGGGACAGCATTCACTATAAATTAAACAAACTAAATGTTTATGTGCACACACACATTTTCACCCCCCATTATGCTGTCATCTGAGAGGAGTTGGCACTCAGAGAGGCTTGTTTTGGGAAAGTTAGCCCTGACTGAGTTCATCTCCCTCCCAATCTCAGTTATTACATTTCCTTTATGTGGCTGATTTCACCTGGTATAACCTCTGTCGCAATCATACGCGCGCGCACACACGCACACACACACACACACACACACACACACACACACACACTCTGTAATAAGAACCGATGATGTCATCCTGGACAATGTGTTATTTGTCTGAATGTTGGGTGGGCTTTCACTGGTCCCTAAGTGGGGGGGGGGGGTCTTATCAGACAGGTATCCCACCCCCCCGTCACCCCCTATCCACCCTCTCTCTCTCGATCCATAACAGAACCTGACTGTACTTCCATTGACCAGGGTTAATCCTCTCTGAAAGGGTAGCCTAGACACAATCAAGCGTAGATAATCTCTCCCAGAAAGACAACACATCTCAACACTTTAGCTCTCTGTGTCAACTCAGCCAACCTGCGACAGGCCGGCGTATTCAGGACTTTTATCTGAGCTGTTTATCTCCGTCTCCCTCCTTACAGTTACAGAATGTGGACGAGAGAGTAGACGAGGGAAAAGTCAATGTCGTCACGGTTGTTTGACACTGTGGTTTTAGTCAGCGGTGAGATGTGGTCATGTTCGGGACTCGGATATCGTTACCGTGGGATTGAATTGGAAGGGGGCAAAACAGGCATTCGTCTGAGTGACAGCCATTTTAAAGCCCCACCCTTTAAGCCGCCCTCCAAGACATCAGGAAAGCTGAGTGCTCCCGTCCTGACGAGGCGTGACGGCACTCCGGTCCACTCCGCTCCGGGTCGGCTCTTCCCACTGGGATTCTGAAATTCCCTGGCATCACGTCCTCACTGGAGCAGGCCAGGGAGGGGACAGGGGTTCGGGAGTGTGTGTGGGGGGGAGTTTTTGACAGGAGTTATGACGGGATCTTATCAGAGGAACTCAATCCCACATATTATTGTACGCCCATGAATCTTCTTTTTTATTGGACACGTCAGGAAGAGTGGTGAGTCCCAGAGGAGTAGAAGTCTCCAACAGACCACACTGATGGATTACAAAGCGGAGGAGAACTATTGTTAATTTGGGCAGTGGACCGGCGTGCCACGTCAAAGCCTAGTGATGTAGTGTGTGTGGAAAGTGCACATCAAAGCCTGTACTGTAGGTGATGAATCACGCACGCACACACACACACACACACACACACACCTGTTGACCTCTTCCCCTGATCCCTATCCCGACCGCGGCCTCCTCCCTCTCATCCCTCCTCAGAAGGGTGTCAGAGGGGCTTCCAGGAGACAGGAGAGGAGAGGAGAGGAGAGGAGATGAGAGGAGAGGAGAGGAGAGGAGGAGGTGAAGATACAGTATGTTTTAGCCCTGCCTTATTCAAACCCACTCCTCAGCATTCCGCCCTCATCCGAATATAAAACGAACGTCTCCACTCCTCGTCTTTTTAGATCTTCACCCAGACTTACCCAAGGCTTTCCTCTCACACAGAATCCCATTGATTCACTCCTACATGTTCTCATGTATTCTCCCCCTTTGACAGCTGCTGTAGTTCATTACTGTCCCTCTGTGTGAGTCGTTTAAGGCCACCACCTCCACCTCCACCACCGCTCAGGGCTCCTGTGTTTTTCTCCACCTGAACTCTGTGTGACAAGCTGCAGAGGGCAGTTACTCCATTTCTCCTTATCTGTCTCTCCATCAGGCCACGACTTTCATAACATGCCAGTCCGGAACGCAATAAGACGGACTTATTCACTACACCCAAGCCACATTTCAAGGAAGGAATGGCACTAAATGAAGCCGGGTACATTACGACAAGGCTGCTTTGAGCTCCAAATGAAACATAGGAGTGGGGGTCTCTATTCAGAGGGGAAAGAAAACCTGATTTTACCTTTCATCATCTTTAGTTCACACCCCCCTCCCCTTCCCCTTCCCCCACCCCCGCACCATGGCTCAGTAGCCCTATCTTACTGGTGAAAGGTTGTGGTGTTTTTCTTCGCCAAAAGCCAGGCCGATAAGGTCCAGCCAATGGCATTTGAAACCTTAGAAAATGAGTCTGATTGGCCGATAAGTTTTGACCTATGGTATTTGAAAGGAAAACAACACGGATACTGAAGTAGCTCTTTTTTATTGTATCAGGAGAGAAAGAGAGAGGTTTTACTACCAGTGACTTTCAACTCACTAGGAATAACTTGCGATCTAACCGATATTTGCAAACTGCTCTCACTGTTTGTTTATGTATAGGCCTAAGAGGGGTTTGGGGGCGACGTTGGTCAGAAATGACATATGAGACAGCGGTTATTAAAAACCGTAAATTCCTGGACCTGGGTTGGAGGGGTTGCAGGAGAGGGCATCAACTCAATGGGAGTTCTCCTCAGCTAGACCAAATACACACAGACACACATCTATCTTCCTGTCTTCCTCGCTCTCTCTTTGTTGAACACACACACACACCCACACACATGCACAAACACATATGCACACCCCCCCCCACACACACACACAGATGCACACCGCTTTCTTTTTGTTCTCTCCCAAATTCCAAATCTTGTCACACTCTCTTCCTCATGTTTGTTTTTTGTCCCACACCCAGGAGATCACAATCATAGTAGTACATCTTAGTTATGTCACACTTTCATGTCCACTAGCACTTCATCCAGTGGTCAGAACAGAGTGTGTGTGTGTGGGGGGGGGGGATTTTGCTGAATCTGAGGGATGGAGTCTCTGTGAACTCCAACCCATTTTCTCCGGATGAGCAGAAGACCACACGGGTCAAATGTAATTCAACTGGATTCTCTCTCTCTCTCTCTCTCAGCGTGATGCCGGCTCCTATAATACAGTATGTGTGACATACCCATCTGCCAGACTGCTGATGGAAAAAGCAACTCCTTCTCCTCCTCCTCCTCCTCCTCCCATCTCCCTGTGTGAAACGTTTACCACACCATATACTGTAGAAGTGACCCTAACCCCCCCTCCCTCCCTCCCTCTCTCTCTCTCTCTCTCTTTTGCAGGAGCTCCTGAAGGACCCTCTCTACATCGGACTGAGGCACAAGAGAATCCGAGGCCAGGCCTACGACGACCTGCTGGATGAGTTTATGAAGGCTGTGTCGGACAGGTAGGAACCCCCATATCTCTCACACAGTCCTCATAGGTGTTCAATACCAACCCTTGTTCTGTTGACACAAACCCTTGTTCCGTTCCATGCATTCCAATGAGCCACCGTCCTCCGATGTCTACCACCACCAGCCTCCCCGGGTGTGAATGACCCAAAGCCCAAGACACACACACACAACAACCAACACTCTCAGCATCGTCATTGCATAAACACTCGTGCCGTTCTAACCAGCCAATGAAGTCAAAACAGCTAAAACGCGTAGAAGCTTGCTTGCCATGTCCATGACGACATTCAGTACGGCTATAATCCGACTGTTGACGGATCAGCAGAGAGACAGGATCCCGGCCGCAATTATCCATTATATTGCTTCGGTATGCCATTGGTTATGTTTCATATTCCCAAGAGCAGACACCTAAGTGCTACTGCAGTGAGCTCATACACGGTGTCTTTAGTTTACTCTGGAGAGGAATGTGGGGGGGGGGGGTTACTCTAACCTCTGGTCTGTGGGCTGGCATTGGTGTGTGTGTGTGGGGGGGGGGTGGGGGGAGGGTTGTCTCGGAGTGTTGAATTCAGCGGTCAGACTCACAGGAAGATATCTGACCACACTGTGAGCTAGCCCCCTCTCACCACTTACCCTCTACACACACGCACACACACACACACACACAAAGACACACACCTCCACATATATAGACAAATACACACACACACACACACACACACACACACACAACCTCCATAACCTGCCGAAAGTGGTGTGCTGTAATCTAACCGCCCGACCCAAAACTGTCTCTGTCTCCAGTGCTTTCAGTGCTGGTCTTGGAGAGACGGGCAGGATGAGATTATTTAGATTATCGCTAGCAGCCTCATAGCTGTGGGTTGTTTATCATTCGATACTTTTCTACCTTGGCTATGTTCTGTTGTTGGGTTCTTTTCTTCCTCTGTTGGTTTCTGGCGAGGCCTATTTTCCTGCCAACCTTGCTTGGAACCAGTGTGTGTCTTGTTCTGTCCTGGTTGAGACTGATGAGTGTGGGCTGTAGTGCCACAAGGCCACTGTCACCACACACACACACACACACACACATGCACGCACACACACACGCACGCATGCACACACACACACACGCACGCACACGCAAACGTGCGCACATGCGCACATGCACACACATGGACGCGCATGAACACACACACGCGCACATGCACACACACACACACACACACACACACAGGCCATAGAGACCAGGATCTGGGCCTTCTCCAGCTGGCTGAGGGAAGTCATGAGTCCCTAATAAGCGGGTGGCTTCTCTACTACAGGGAATGGCAACCGTTTTCTCAGAATGAGACGGACTGGTGGAAAACGAATGATTATGGGGTTGGAGATTGAACGAATGATTATAGCTCTAGAGTTTTTAATGAAATGATTGTGTCATTTTGAAAGGAACTGAGAGACCTCTTCGTCAGGAACTAAAGTGAAGCCGCGTTCTACCCAGGAGATGCTTTCTACTCCAAATATATGGCTATATATATATATATATATATATGGAGATATATATACACAGTCACTGAATTAGGAACACTATATTAATACTGGGTAGGGCTTCCCTTTGCGCTCAAAACAGCCTCAATTCTTTGTGGCATTGATTCCACAAGATGTTGGAAAAATTCCTTTGAGATTGGCATCATTGCATCAGGCAATTCCTGCAGATTGTTCAGGTGCACTTTCAATCTGTGAATCTCCCGTTCTACCACATCCCAAAGGTGTTCCATTGGATTCAGATCCGGTGACTGGGAAGGCCACTGATGAACACTGAACTCATTGTCATGTTCATGAAACCAGTTTGAGACTAATTTTGCTTTGTGACATGGTGCATTATCATTATGCTGGAAGTGGCCATTAGAAGATGGGTACATTGTGGCCATGAAGGGATCCACATGGTTAACAACAACTTGAAATAGGCTGTGGCATTCAAGCGATAATTGATTGGTATTAACAGGCCCAAAGTGTGCCACGAAAACATTCCCCACACCGTTACACCACTTGAATGAATGATAAGAGGTACAGGTGTTCCTAATAAAGTGTGCAGTGAGTGTATGTAGTCTTACTGTGAAATGACAAGGAAATACAATCATAAAGTATTTGATTCTTGCCCGGGGTCTTGTCCTTGAGGTGAAGCTACAGAAGCCACAGGTGTCCCTCCTCCCCTTGTCCTCCGCCAGACTGCTGAAAAGGGATACAGCTAGAAAACACTTTGACCAGTCCACACATTCCCCCAGAATGCTTTTAACAAGAGGAACCAAGGCCCACAGACGGGACCAGACTCCTTTTGAAGCCTGTTCAAGTGTCTCTGGCAGTTGTGTTGCCAGTGTCACACACACACACATGCACAAACACACACACATGCACACACACACACACACACACACACACACACACACACACACACGAGCGTTCACATGCTAAACAAGGGGACGTTTTCTTTCTTTTATGGCCCAATTCATTCAATGAGATTTGGCTTCTCTCTCTCTCTCTCTCTTTCTTTGAGATTTGTATGACTGGAGGTGATGGGTGAGGGGGGGTTGGGGGGGCCTGCACTCAACAGGGCATCTCAAAGATGCAGAGAAGTTAAGCTTTTATTTGACTCCTGCCCCTCACTCTGTGCCCCTTTTGAGACCATTTCCACAACGTAATTTTTGTTGTTGTCCCAGTGTCCTAGTCTCATGAGGAGTTCTTGTTGAACCCAAGGCCTCTACTGCTTTGTTAGTCCGTCCGTCGCCATGGTGACGGGGTCAATCGGGGCAGCCTCCTTGGGTACTGCATGGGATAGGGTAGGGGATGATCAGACTGGGGGACGGATGGAGGGATGGAGGGATAGCAGGAGGAGAAGGAGGAGGGGTGGGGGGGGGATTGCAGACTGTGGTTCCGTGTGTAATGATGGAGAGGGGGATTTGAGTTATAATGTGTGCTGAGAGATGCTGGCTCTCTAGGGGTGGGGGGGGGGGCTGGGGCTTTATTAAGGCAGGCCAGACCTCAGACTCTCAGCCCCTCCAGGGACACAGGCAACAGGCAGCCTGTGTAGACATACAGTGTACACATACACACATACACACACACACACACGCAAGCATGCAAACGCGCGCGCAAGCATGCAAACACGCACATGCATGCACACATTCAAACATGCAAACACACACACACGCACGCAAGCATGCAAACACACACATACACACACGCAAGCATGCAAATACAGACACACACGTATAAACTCACACACGCGCATGCACACACGCAAGCATGCAAACACACACAAGCATGCAAACACACACACACACACGCAAACATGCACCTACAGACACACGCATGTGCACACACACAAACACGAGATGGAAGACAACCCTAACGTGTGTATGTGCGTGTGTACTATCCATACGTAATACGTAAAGGTCATGTGTGTGCGTGTGCGTGCGTGCGCGCACGTGAGTGGACCCTTGCTTAGACAGCTGTGTTTGGACAGAGCGCTCTTGTCCGTGACCTTCTGTGCAGAGGCTGCCGGCTGTTGGAACGCACGCCATTTCATGCCTCCTCTGCATTCTCCTCTAACCAATCAGTCCTGGACGTAGAGAGGGCTTCCGGAAAGATCCAGGAGGACTTAGTTCAGGTTACAGATGAGGAAGGAAGAAGTGGCCCAGAGGATCCGGGGTCTCTAGTTTAGCTCTTGTATCCCAGACGTATCCCCCCGCGTCTGAGTGACCCACCACATGGGAAAGATTGGCTATTATCAAGCACAGCCATCTTGGATTTGCTCTTTTCATCTTGCAAAGCCATCACTGACTTTTTTTTCTCTCAATAGTATCAAACGGTAACAAGAGTGTCAAAAGCGTTTACACTCAATGTCGGGGAGGTTTTGGCAGTAAGTGTGGAACCTATCAGTGCCCCCATCTAGAAAAGGAGAGGATAGACTTAAGCGTTTTCCCTGGTTGGTGAGATATTTCCCTGAGTAAGAATGTGTATTATCCACGCGAGTCGTAAATCACAGAAGAATAAAACTGTAAAGAACAAAAGGAGCTCTGTAGTCAGCTGCTGACGTCCCTCCGATGGGTTTAGCAGCTCTAGGGAAGGGTTAGGATGGTGCCGTGTGTGTGTGTGTGTGTCTGTGTGTGTCTGTGTGTGTCTGTGTCTGTGTGTCTGTGTGTGTGTCTGTGTCTGTGTGTGTGCGCCTGCCATGCGGGTTTGGCTCAAGTCACCTACACATGTGCCTGCATATCATCAATACATGTAATAAGTTCTCCATGATTGATGGTATGGGGGTGGGGGGTGTCTGTGGCTCAGATAGATAGACAGGATATGTACAGTAATAGTCTTCACTGGGTGTGTTTCTTTAGCTTCTCTAAAGAACGCTGGCTTTCATGTCTAAGCTTAAGTAAAGTGTGGTTTTGCATAAGCCTTACATCAGTCAGCTTGAAACCCAACCCAGACCTATTCCAAACCTCTTCAGTAGGGCCACACACATACACGCATGCACACACACTCACACACACACACACGTCTCTACGGTGTATACTGGGTTAGGTGTAATGTGTTGCGAGAGCAGCTACATTAACTCTACAATCGACAGTGTCTCCTTGCATTTATCTCTGGAGACCAGATTGCTCTAAACAGTACTCAAATTGTAAAAGAAAATCTGGGGGGATGGTGGATTTTATCATATGGGGACAATTTTAGCATCCCCGCAGCGTCAGTGACTTCAGTGTCAGTGACTTGGTAAAAAGGTCATTGCATGTGTGCGTGCCCCCTCGCCCACAGTATTTTACTCAATATGCGCAAAACTATGTTGAAATAGCAGTAATAGCACGTTCATTGATAAAATGACATAAGGGATGGAAAGGGGGGATGGCAGTTTTAGAAGGGGGATGATTTTGACAGTTTTTATTTCAGGGGGGATACCATCCCCCCCTCATCCCTGCCTCAACTCGAGTGCTGGCTCTAAGATGCTTCCCTCAGCAGGTGGAAGAAGGCCTTTTCCCCCCACTGTGTCCCATCTCACTCCCAGTGATGGATGGACTGTTTTCACAGCCACTCCCGGTCTCAGAGGTGTCTGAACAGACAGGGACGCTGACAGAGGAGCAGAGAGGAGAGGGACAGAGGAGGAGAGGAGAGGAGAGAAGATGAGCAGATGAGAGGGGAGGACATATATGACCAACAGAAAGGGGAATAGTCTCCTCTCTGCCAAATCAGAGAGCATAGATCGTCTTCTTTCCATAACGGCCATCTTCCCCAAATAACTCACAGCTATCGTCACGTTGGGGGCTGATTTAGAGCTGACTAGAGAACCTCCTCTCAACACCTCTAAGTCTGGTCTTTCCTCTCCTCTCCTCTCCAGTTCCTCCTCTCCTCTCCTCTCCTCTCCCCTCCAGTTCCTCCTCTCCTCTCCTCTCCTCCCCCCTCCTCCTCTCCTCTCCTCTCCTCTCCTCTCCTCTCCAGTTCCTCCCCTCCTCCTCTCCTCGCCTCCTCCTCTCCTCTCCTCTCCTCTCCTCTCCTCCCCTCGTCTTCTGCTCTCCTCTTCTCTCCTCTCCTCTCCTCTCCTCTCCTCTCCTCTCCTCTCCTCTCCACTCCACTCCTCTCCACTCCTCTCCTCTCCTCTCCTCCACTCGTCTTCTGCTCTCCTCTCCTCTCTTTTCCTCCTCTCCTCTCCTCTCCCCTCCCTTCCGCCCTCAGTGACTAATATGTTCTCTCCACTTCAGCCTCACTCAGGATGACTTGTGTGGTTGTATTTCTGGGTGCGTGCCACAGCGCAGCAGTACTTTGTAGCAGATTCCATAAAGAAAATCCACCTCTTTGTCTGTCTAGTGTGTTTTACGGGGACTGAGAAGTGCATTTTGGGATTGCGGAGCCATTCAGACGGGCGTCAGGGAAAAACTACAGGCTTTAGGGAGAATGGGAACCATGAACACAATGGGGCTATGAGGAGGAGGGGGTGGGTGGGGGGTCACACACACACACACACACACACACTCTGCATGAATACACACACACACGCACACACGCACATGGTTACACACATACACACACACGTGCACACATACACACTCGCATACACACACACACACACACACACACACACTGCACCCCACTCCCCCAATCCACACTGACTGGTCCCTGAAGACCAGGGGCTTGACTCTGACTCAGTTAGATCTTACAGAATCTGTTTCCAGTCTCTTCCCACTACCGCAAATATAAACTCATATTGATTTTCTTTTCCTTTCTTTTTTTATTCATGTATTCAGAGAACGTTTTCAAGACCGCACTGTTTTGAATAAAATGTTATAGCTTGAATACAACCAACCGAACGTAATAATTATCTACTCAATCATGTATTTGTTGATCTGTCGGCTTCATGCTGTTTGTTCTATGG